>NW_025767700.1:0-366831 GCF_003918875.1 Haliotis rubra
TGTAAAGGATATTCTAAAGTCACATTCCGTGATTAAAATTGAACAAAAAGTTTGTAAAATAGCAATAAAACACAAAAACGTACTCGTATTTCCGCCTATTACGGAAACACCCGACAGTTAATGAGCAGAGGGGTATCACGTGACATGACGTCATAAGTGCCTGTTGCTGATGGCTTCCTCTTTGATTTTACCTAAAACTTAAGAGTGTCCGTGGATTCTGAAGTAGTAAAGATGTTCCTGATGTCATTTCTGAAATGGATGTTAGACCGTATCAATACGATCCGATTTTACATCTTGCAAGACAATCTTCCACTGAAGATGAAGAAGAAGAACCAAGCGAAACTGGAGGCACCGCTTGAGGTCAAAATAAATTTTAAAATAGACCATATCATTTAACAAGATTACTATTTTTTCAGCAAAATGTCGTACAGTTCCAGCCAACAAACTCACCCTATAAATATATGACCAGTTACTACGAATTTTTCTTTTTAAATGTGATTACATTTTGTGTAAAAATGGGTGACTGTAGGGTGTCTGGGATTTAAAAACAAAATAATTGTGCTTCGGACGAAGGAAAATAAAAGTTATCTGCTTTAAAATTACACCGGAATTATTTTGTTGAAAAAAACTAGGATCCTAGTTCTCATTAATAACGTAGCAAGTATCGATACAAGACCCCAGCCTGGTCGAGCAGAGATAATATTCGCGACGCAGATAAGTTATTCCCCGAAAACTGGTGAATTATAAAATACTAGTCAGGACAACGTATGTTTCCCCATTGTTTGGTTATGGAAATAGTTATGGTACTCGGTCATAGCCTTAGAATGACATCCTGTCAGCCAATGAGAATACAGAACAACTTTCACGGCACACACTACTGACAAATAGCGAGTCTGATGCCGACGTGCGTAATTGGACAAAATGGAAAACAATGAAAGCAACAAGTACTTCATGATTTGCCGTTGTATTCGGCAATGTTTCGAGTTGACTGCATCATTTAGGGCTCCAAACCGAAAAGAACGTTATAGCAGAAACATTTTCAAGCTCATAAAATATATCTACATTTGATAATATATATCTCAGTGCCAGTCGAACTGCCCCAGCTACAAAATGCCCCAGCAAATTTGGTCATTCTTTCTAATTTGTTCAAATTTATTTATAATGATTGAATATATGCCGAAAATGCATAGTTTTTGCCAACTTATTATGATATTATGTTCTTCATATAAAAGTTATTAGGAAGTAATATTTCTGATAAATGTTTCATCAGTAAACTCATAACTATGTATATACTTATATATGAAGAACATAATATCAAAGTTGACAAAACTATGCATTTATGGCTTATATTTATTCATTTTAAATAACTTGGGGCATTTTGACTACCCACTGGGGCAATTTGACCAAATTTGCTGGGTCATTTTGTAGCGGGGCAATTCGACTGGTAATCGGACTTGATTTAATTTATGTTAAAAATACCACTGACAGTAAGTTGTTACAGGGAATGATGGAGTATAATTAATGAATCTCGTGGGTACTTTTTTCCTTCTTCTGCCTAGCTTGGAGATTTCCATACCCCATGCGTGCATGTCTCTTTCATCATTTCCGACTCGGAATGATCGGCGCATTTCTCCTGCCGAAATCTGTCATTTCACTTGGAAAACGGAAGAAATGGTGGTTCTTTCCCATGTTCGATGATGCCGTGCATCCCCAGGCAACGCAATACACCATCGTACCATTTACAAAAACGACAGAAACAACACGATTTGTACTACTGTAGCGCTTGGTCTTTGGCAATATGGCGGACTCCAGGCACATTTGACGTCACGAGCGGAAAGGTCACGTGGGTTCCAGCGAAATATGCATAATGGCCGAAGCTGAGATTTACAGAAACTGTTTTTTGCGATTGAAACATAATTATCCATAATTATTAATTGAAAATTTGGGAATATGTTTCTGATGACTTTATCTTTCACCCATCAAATTATTGCAATTCACTCGTATTCTCCTTAAAGCATGAAAGCTGCGTTACCATTACTGTACGGAAACATGAATAACAGCTACTTATAAAAGTGATTAGGATGAATGCTTTGTGTTTTCATAGTGTAATAAAACCGAAAAGGGAGTGCAATATGCTTCAAGTCAAGATCATGGAAGTTTGCAAACGGTGAAAGTAATCTACGTTATGAAATCTACGTTACCACCTGACATGGAATCTTACAAAATATTATTTGAAACAGAACATTTCGCTTCGTAGCATAGTCAGAGAACCCAGGCAAATAATTTGATAACCTACAACAGTTACCACCGGTTGCTGTCACATGATCGCAGCACTTCAGTGACATTTCACGAAATTCAAATTTGGAAGGGAAACTTCATCTTTATTCGGGTAATTACCAATGAAACAGGGTGAGAATGTTTGTTAATTTACTTTATTATAGGGATATAGTTTCAGAATATTTCAAAACAATTGTTCTACTGTTGAGAATTTCTTCGGTAGAAGCATTTGGAAATGATCACTATATTTGGGTGTCGGTAGCCATCATTTCAAAAGATTGATATAAGTTGTATTTCGTGAAGCTCGTATCAATTGTTTTAATATCACATAGATTGTTTAGATATATTGATCTTAACCCTATACATATGATATTTCGATCTCTTAAGAAAACTGCAACATATCTTTCCCCTCAATTGTGTACTCGTTCCTCAAAGTATGGTAACGTAGATTGCAATGAATCAAGTAATACCTTCTTAGCTATCACATGTTCCGGTAACTGTTATGAATATTTTATTTATTGCTCATCAAGTAGCAATAATGACTTTCATATATGGTAAATTGATGTAAAATCAGTCTATATGAGGACGAGTATTACGTCCAATGAATTAGTTTGTAAGGTAACGTAGATTACAGTTTTGTAACGTAGATTACAAAAAATATCATTGTTGAATTCTGACAGAATGGGCAAGACTCATGCAGAGATTCAGCGGGATTACGGACAAGGGAATAAAAAAAGTAAGGAATGAATGTTAGTTACTCATCTGAACAAGTGTTTTTGTGCAAATCTGTAATCTACGTTACAAAGGCATTTATTGACAACCTGATCACTAATATTACCTTACGTAAATGTTGTTGTATTGTCAGTGAGGTTCATTATATTACCTCTCAGATGTCGATTCTTTTTGTCGTCTTTTTTTGCGTAAAGAACTGCATTTAACAGTATAACATAAAATTATATTTTCAAGAGCTTTGTCTTGATAAAGTTTATTGTTATAATGCTAACAAACACAACTGAGTGTAAAGGATGTTACATGTAATGTTGTTTCCTTAACGAACCACAACTTTGGGAATAACGACTGAATTTTGTGAATGATATCTCCCTTCAATGTTTATGCAGCCACCATAAAGAACAGTCACGTAGATAACAACGATCGTGTAGGTTGGTATTGCATGAGATGTGATGGAATTTTTACAAGCTCCCCTTGAGTGCTACAATTTCTGATTTTCGTTCGTGATACTTTCTTCAATAAAACAGCAACAACAGGTGGCAGAAATATTGTCTTTTTTTTTTTACGATTTGTGTCTTTCAAATTGGGCATTCTCTGTGAGAATTGGTGTACAATTGCCATTGGCATTATTACAATGGTTAAATAAAACTGAACGACAATCACAGTATTCAGGGCAGTGAAGTAAAACATGTGGCTCATCCTCAACGTAGTCCGGGCAGATGAAACACCTCCCCTCTTCTACCGGTGAGTTGGAGCATCGACCAGTCTCAATACGTAGAGGGCGGTGCACTACCCAGTGCACACCGGTAATGTTAAAATATCGTTTACACTAGGCTGGTTTGGTACATCGTTGACATACCGTTCAAACTAGGCTAGCATGTTATATCGTTTACATCAGGCCAGCGTGTAAGATTGTTTACATCGGTGTGTTTTGACATATCGTTTTCATCAGGCTGCCTTGGTACATCGTTACATCGGGGGTGTTTTGACATATCGTTTACATCAGACCAGCTTGTAATATCGTTTAGATCGGGGATATTTTGACATATCATTTACACCAGGCCACCTTGTAAGATCGTTTACTTCGTTTTAGATCGGGGTGTTTTGACATATCGTTTCATCAGGCTGACTTGGTACATCGATATCGTTTACATCGGGGTGTTTTGACATATCGTTTCATCAGGCTGACTTGGTACATCGATATCGTTTAGATCGGGGTGTTTTGACATATCGTTTACACTAGGCTAGCATGTTATATCGTATAGATCGGGGATGTTTTGACATATCGTTTACATCAGGCCAGCTTGCAATATAGCGTTTAGATTGGGGATATTTTGGTATATCGTCTACATCAGGCTAGTGCTTGTTATATCGTTTCTTACGTGTATTGGGGCTAAACCCACGTTGGTTCTGTGTCGATTGCCAGATATACCTAGTAAAGGGTTACCACTTCAAGGACAGAGATAAGTGACAAGACGCATTAGGTACAAGAAGTAAAACGAACCAAACGTAGGACAGGTTTTCCACCGTCTTTATCTGAGGCCAAGGTGAGCTCACTGTACTCAGTGGTCTCATGATCATAGTGAGTTAAGATTTTAAGTCACATCGGATATATTTCAGCCATATCGTTACTACAAACAAGTTGTGAATTCACCATAAATACATATAAATTATAAAAAACATGCCGACGAAGGACAGTAAAAAACTAGGACTATCACAGATATATACTTAAAACTAGTAATTAAATCTAAAATACTTTAACTATAGAGGACGATACAATATAAAAACAGGCTATAGATCGCCAACAAATGAAGGTAGATCACCATACTAGGATCCATGGGGACTTACAGTGCTTTTGCTACCTGCATGGACCCTAGTTAGATTTACACCATCCCTTCAGCCGCTGGCGATTGTAGGAAAAGTTTAGCCGAATTTTAAAGGAACAAATTTACTATGTTTAAAAATCGGGTAAGCAAAAATTTAACTTTGAACGTTTTGGGACGTACGTACCCTCTCAGGAGGACAATGATTTTACGATACTTTAACCCCTTCGAGGATACAGCCACTAACAATCGCAGTTGCTAATTTATAGTATACTACCATGTATTAAATACCATTTATCTATTTACAAATCATTTAACAAATCTAATTCTTTCAAAAATGCAATAATTAAATGAGAACTGACATTATTAAAAAGATCCTTCATAGTTTAGTAAACGTATGGCAATTTTCGTACAATAGTTAACATTTCAATCGGAGCAGTAGTAAATGTATAGTGTATACATATGGTATAAAACTGGTTTCTTTAAACAGTGAATTGTAAATATTTGGTTCCGTCACTAACAGAGAACCCACACACACCAAGTCTTCGTACGAAAATCAGGACGGTGACCGGTATGACATACATTAGCCGAAAACATTGTTTGACTCTGGAGATTTTTCATATTAACCACTCTTTATTATTGACAATACCAGTTGTTCGCCAAAGCTGAGCGTATCCTGCTCCATTGGTCCCACTGCCATACGCACATGCAACGGCTAGTCAATTGTTTGGCTCAAGAGTTAATCATTCATGTTTCCGTCTGTCCTCGTAGTATGCCACTAAAAGCGGGTTCAGAATAACATTGACTCAATGATAAACCAAATGTCAGGCAGTAAGTGTTCCAACTGTAATGTGAACTGATGTGCTTTATTCAAGCTACTAGGTAATTTTGTTAATGTGTTCTGAGAAGAGCACTGGAGACATTTTATTTGTACACTTTGATTTGAAAAATACAGAAAGTATAATAAACATCGTCGGGCAGTTAATGAAAGACCTCGGGCTTTTGCAAATGATAATGCCCTGAAAAGTAGCGTTACCCTTATAATACACTGAAGGGCTGACACTTGCCATGCCCTGAAATGTGTTATTTGCTTCTGCACAAACTATTAGGCTCTTTTCAGACAAAACAGGAATGCATTATCTTGAATCGATGATTTGGTTGGTTGGTTTGGAGTTCAACGATGCACTCAGCAATATTCCAACTATATGGCGGCGGTCTGTAAATAATCGAGTCGGGACCAGACAATCCAGTGATCAACAGCATGAGCATGGATCTACACAATTGGGTGTCAGCCAGGTCAATGAGCCTGACCACCCGATCCCGTTAGTCGCCTTTTACAACAAGCATCTGGTATGCCTGTAGCCTTAAAACATACAACTAGATACAGAATAGGAGAAAAAATGAAATACAGGAACAATTTTATAGAGCTGAAACCCATTATCCACTTACTTTGTTCTGTGAAGAAAACATCTGTAAATTCATGAAAGTCCCCTTGGTATGTATCAGGAGGTGCAGCCTTCTTTACGTGGTTGAGGAACGACACACCGACATCTTTCGGATTGCGCAGGATCTGGACACATTTGATTTTCTTTTCCAAGACCTGTTTGGGGAGCATGCGCAGAGGAAGATGTGTGTGTAGGATCCTGGTGGAGGCAGTGCTTCCAGTCCTTTCTTGCAGGCGAAGTCAATCATTCTGGACGCCAGGATCAGTTCTGAATACTGGATGGACCCGTTTCGTAGCATAGAGAGGACCTGGGAAAGCCAGTGACTTCCTGAAACATTTTACTAATATATACAGGTTGTGTATGTTGATTGGTAGGTAAGTTTGACAGTTTGTTTATTCGCAAAGAACCCTCTAACGGTGGTACATACGGTGGTGAGCAGACAAGTAGCTGATGACGGACGGGTGGAAGAGAAATAAGTATATAAATTGAGATAAAACACGTACCACATTTCGGATATGCACAAACGATGACATCATCTTCATACATCTGAGCTGACTTTATACTCTTTATCTGTTCTGAAGGATTGTCACCTGTTAATCTAAATGGAGATGGACAGGGTAGGTACAGGCCATCATACAGAAAGGTGTTCAATTCGTGTCTTGTCTTCTTTCCTGAATCTTCAAGTAAACTCACTGCGAGGAGTATACTGAAACAATTTCGAAGAAATTATAGTTGGAAATAGCAAGTTTCCAAAATCTCGCCTTAGTTTACAAACAAATACACCTGCCATACATCAAATGAAACAAAACCAAGAAAAGTTAATTAGTGTATACTTCTTGGAGAAAGTATCGCAACACTAGAATTTATCGTAACTACAAAGAATGCTTTCGCTGCAACTGACGCACAAAATATAGAAATGATATACACAAGAAAAGGAGTATCGCAACAAACAAAAGTTTCAATATCTGTGCACGCCTCCGCCAGCTGCAATAACATCCACGGCCCTCCTCTTCACTGATTGTATCAGACGTTACATTTGATGATGAGATAGTGCCTTCCATTCATGTTTAGGGATGGGTTGTAGGCGAAGATTCTGGCGTTATATGCAACCCTTGCTGTCCCAGACTTGCTCTATGGGATCTATGGACTTCTGGCGTGCTAAGGTAGAGTGCCCATCGCCTCGCAACTTACGAAATCACCAACGTCAGGGGCGGTGGAGTAGCCTAGTGGTTAAGGCGTTCGCTCGTCGCGCCGACGACCTGCGTTCGATTCCCACCATGGGCACAAAGTGTGAAGCCCATTTCTGGTGTCCCCCGCCGTGATATTGCTGGAATATTGGTAAAACCGGCGTAAAACCCAACTCACTCACTCACTCACCAACGTCACGTGCACAATGCGGCCTCATATTATCATCTGGCCTTGTGTTGAGAGGATGGTACATAAACACTGACTATGATGTTAGTGATGTACCGTTGTCCATTCAGATCGTTACAAGGCCAAAGTTAGAGTTATGTGGGAGGCACCCCATACCATCAGTGATGACCGCAAAACAAAATATTCCTCTGTGCATATGCAGTTACATGCAATAACTTACCAGTTGATGAAGCCACGCAAATGCTTACGAACAACGAAATCAATTGAGTTTCCAAGCTGTCGAGCAGTGAAAACAGTTCACTAAAAGTTGATATTTGCTTTAGGACAGATACACGTGCTCACCTTGACAAAAAGCAATGTATGGTGTGCCCTAAGGGTCACAATATTCAATTATTTAAAACATAATTATGATATGAATATAAATTTCTATATAGGGGTAAAACAAACATGGATGTTGCTATATGTTTTGCATGTGTATAGTTTGTGTATCTGGGTAACCCAATAGATGATCGTGTCTCACGTACTCCACTTATACACCCTTGCATACGAGCATTTACAAAACGAAGCGTTCAACAGTATCAGCTCGCTCTTACCTTGGAAGTTCCTGGTTGTCCTGATCTGAAGGCAATTTCGATCATATATATCATAAGGACTGCACCGGCTTGCATTTTTAAATGTTTTTGTAAGGTTTTAACAATTCAGCAACAGAAATTGAAACTGTGTTCAATAAACACTGAAAATATGGATGCCTAAATGGAAATTACCTGTTGTGGGCGTTTTTCTCCTGTTTTTGCTTACCTCTTCATGCAAGTGTATCTAATATAACTGTCACGGGATAGTGTATTTTCGTATAGACATTGGATAAATAATTGTTTGTGGCATTGGGTATCACGTTATGGACACAAACTATTTAAACTGTCAAAATAGTCACGGATGTATGCACTCTTTGTGTTGTGCTCAGAATCTGACATTATATTCAGTTTGTGAAAACGGTTATTTTGTCTTATAAAAAATACAGATAATTGGATTCTAATCAAAATATCAGGGTATATAAATAGTTTAGATTAAAGAAAGGACTGGTTATATTTGTAGGCTACTATAGTTGTCTTAATGAGTGGCTGCTTGCATAGTCGGTAGGATGTTAAATTTGAATAGTGATGAATGTGTACTTTAGATATTTTTTGTTTTATATTTTATAACTTTTTGTGTTACAATAATACAATATTTCAACTGAGTTTGATAGAAAAAAATAATGTGCAACTTCAGCCGCAGTTATTTGTCTGACCATCAGGTCTCTTACGTGTCGACTTTATCACACGTCTCACCGAGGAGCACCCTCAGTATAGGTTATTGTTTTCAGCTAATTCCACTTGTCATCGTCTGTTTTCATCGTATGTTTACCAGCATGATAGCGGCATGATACATACATATTTTCATGATAATACTCACAAATTGTTGGGTTCTATTTAAAGTGTGAATTTATACTTTGCCTAACTTTGATACTTTGATCCTACCACACATGGCACTGGCACCAAATCAGCGAGCATACAAAACACAATCCCGTTAGTCACCTCTTACGAAAAGCATGGGTTGCTGAACACCAATTCTTACCCCGATCATGACGGATGCATCAAGTGAAATTTCACAACGATGTTGACAAAACGCCATCTGTAAGCTCTGTTGTTTCCAAATAGGTGATGGAAATACATGCATTACTAGTTCTGATATTTTGTAGCATTCTGGACAACAAAGCTGGAAGGTATTGACGCATGCATTACATAGATAATGCTTATCATTTCCAAGAACACACACACACACAAAGAAACAAACAGGACTGTTTCAGCAGCTTCAAAATTTCGTTCTCGGAATAAACTCTTTTTCTATGTGACCGCCTCCGTGGTGTAGTGGTTAAAGCGTCCGCCCGGAAAGCGGAAGGTCGCGGGTTCGATCCCCGACCGCGTCATACCAAAAGACGTTAAAATATGGTACTTGTTGGTCCCTGCCTGGCGCTCGGCATTAATGGGTACAACAAGGACTGGTCGGCTCGGAGTCAGTATACTGTGTCTGAGTGGGGTATTCATGCTTCACTGCGGCATGGTATCACAGTGAGCTAGCACTATAAAACCAGCTTAAGTCTGGGCTAGTACAAGCAGCCGCACATACACATACACACGCATGTACGTCGTCATATAAGCGAAATATTCTCAAGCACGACGTTAAACCCAATTTCACCTCACCTCACCTCTTTTCTATGTTTGTTACACTTACTTATATGTCCCAGGTTCATTTACATGCCTCATTTGTGTCTGCAATGACCAGAAAGAAGTGTTTGTCGTGATGCATTTGTAATGTATAGACCGTCATTATTGAAAGATGTTTTAGCTATGCTGCCTGGTTGTTTTTCGAAATAGTGTCACAGACATGTTGGTTTACCATAATGCCTGTCAAATAGCCAGAGGTTTGAGATGTTTATCTCTTTGTTGAAACTGTATTCAAATGTTGAAGAAAATGTGTCAAATTAACCTTAACAAATATGTATCAAAGGACGGATATGACAAGGTATTCAGGAAAGGTATTATCAGACAACATGTACCACCACAGCACCCATGGTGGGACGATGACTTAGGTTGTCTTACAAGAGAGAAAATATGAAGATTAGAGAAAAACAGATCTTTGGGAAATACCTTTGCAATTTATAAAGAGGCTATGGAATAAATTCAAGTGCATATTTAACAGAATAAAGAGGAATGTTGAAATGAACAAAGAACTTTATTAGTAAATGCACGACATACTCGCAGATCATTCTGTAAAATCCTCATGTCAGGATGAAGAAGTGATACATAATCTGGAGCTATAACACAGAATCAATTGTGTACACATATTAAAAAGCTGCTGTGACTATTCTACACTGCTTAATGAAAACCAAGGCACGCATTTTACAGATAATATCATAGAAGACAGTGATAGAATTTAACTAAACATGCCTTTGCCATATGAAACTTATTTAGGAGCCAGGTTCGACGAAATCGAGCTCATGCGGTCAACCGGCTCCTGGAGTTCAAGTATGTGTTAGACGATGAAAAATCGCCTGCATGCAGCTCATCTGAATGTGTGATGACCACGTGTTTAGCCACTCCTGACACATCGTTTCTGGGCAAATGGTCGCTGTTCACATGCCAGGGTTACATTTGAACCAATGTTCATTGGCATTTTCTTGAGTGTTCTTGTGAGGCGACGTCAAAATGAACGTCAAACCAATGGCAACCTTAGACCTCATGACAGATTTGGCGCTGGGTCCGTTATGACTTGGGATGCAAGGAATGTTCACTGGGCCATCCTGTTGCAACAACATTCTGACACCTCTATGTCCCGTTTGCAAGGCTTCAGTATTGTTTATCAACACACCGTAAAAGGAGGCCATGACCAGCAATTTACCTTGGCATTTCCTTGAGCAAGTTTGTGACATGATAGGGAGAGTCACATATATAGTATAAATGCTCGAGTACTGAACGTTTGAGAAATCGAGGCGGAACAACTTCCTACTCATTGGAAAAAGACCCATGAAGATCCGGGTTAGAATGTGCCTTCAGTAACCCATGCTTGTCGTAAGAGGCGACTAACGGGATCGGGTGGTCAGGCTCGCTGACTTGGTTGACATATGTCATCGGTTCCCAATTGCGCAGATCGATGCTCATGCTGTTGATCACCCGATTGTCTGGTCCCGACTCGATTATTTACAGACCGCCGCCATATAGCTGGAATATTGCTGAGTGCGGCGTAAAACTGAACTCACTCACTCATTCGAAAAACATCTACAAATTACCGTGGTACCGCATTCGTCTGTCAAGGCAGATGGCGATCATACCAGCGATTCTTGTACTGCACAACATACTTAAATGTTTTTCAGATTAATAAATCTATTACTAGAAATTAAAGCATTATAGGTTATTTCCGATTATACCTTACTCTTTATGAAGAATACGGTTTTGACAGATAAAAAGATTAATTCTAATTGAATGATACTTTTCTGGAAGGGAGGCAAGGAATGTTTATTTTAATTATATTTATTCGACCTTCCGGGATCAACAGACGATGTCAAAGGAACACCCGGCTGAATATTTATTTTCTGGAGAATCGCTAATCCTAACCCTAACCCATTCTACCAACGCAGCGCTGCAAATCAAGTACAACTGTTTACCTCAACTGGAAATACATTATGCACGGGGTAATAATATCACGATATTACCATTGATTCGTGCATTTTACATTTTCAATGTAGACTATACATCCTTCACCTGAAATTCATGACTACTTAGGTGTGGCTTCATTCGTCCAATCCATGTTATGTTCATTAGTTCAGTGGAGATCTATTCTAACGGCGGATAGCTGGTTGAACAGTCATTCACGTTAAAACAGTCATTCATATTCACATGATTGTAACTGCTTTTGGGGCGGTGGGGTAGCCTAATGGTTAAAGCGTTGGCTCGTCACGCCGAAGACCCGGGTTCGAATCCCCACATGGGATGTGTGTGAAGCCCATTTCTGGTGTCCCCCCTCCGTGATGTTGCTGGAATATTGCTAAAAGCGGCGTAAAGCCAAACTCAGTCAGTCAGTAATTGCTTTTCTTTGATGATGTATTGACAATGTTCAGAACAGCGTCTGCGTCAGTCGTACGAGAGACTAAACAAGCACATGTTAACATTTGGAGACAATTATCACAATTACACAATGCATGACAGGCGTTTTAAACCCGGCTGCATAGCTGTTAGTGCCAAATGTAAATACCACTGTACATTACCGCAACAGCCTGGAACTGCTGATAGCTCTGTATGTTCTGGTGGAATCCTATACACATGATCTGTGCATTCACTATGATAATACCCATTTTAATCCATCGAGCATCCATTACATGAAAACACTATTCGAATCGACATTTGAAAACCTGTTAAACGTGAGCTGTAACTTGTCGCTCAAACAACTTATTTCAAGGACTGGAGATCTATCTAAACATTTGGAGACCATATTACCGCAATTGCAGATCACATGACATGCGTATTAAAGCCTTGTTTCCATAGCGACAATGTCAAACCATCACAAAGTAAAGCTGCATATAAGTTAGTAAACAACCGTCACATTTAAGTCAGTTTCGACTTGATGCAGTCACCCAGCCGTGTTGTTGGCATTCTGCCGCGGTCCAACAGTTGATTCTGGTTTAAACTGGATCACGATGAAAATATACGTCAGGAGGGTCCCCATGATCTGTGGCAACAAAGAAGCAAAGTAAGAGAACTGCAACAGGTTATTGAACAGAGATGAAGCTAAATGTTTTCTGTCACGGCTTTTAGTTGAGATTACAGTTACTCTTGCAAATAGCATGTTAGGACCTATATGTGTTAAACGTACCGTTAGGACAGTGTCCTTCGTGATGGTCACTAGGCCTGAAGCACTGATTCCAATCTGGCACTGAGACAACTTGTTGGTGAACAGTGTGACCTGGTGTACATTTCGAAAGAAGAATAAACATATTGACAACAAACTACATCTTCACTAAATGACGTTTTTTCCAGAAAAGACAATACAGTAAAAATATCATCGGTAATATTACCTAACAGGATCTATTGTAATACATTCAGGAGTGAGTAGGTATGTCTATGTGATCACTGAGGTATAAATGAAAAACGCCTTTGCAGTGAGCTGTACTGGATGATATGACGGACAGAGAAAGTTATATATTGTATATGACCAAATTACCCAAAATAAAAATGTATGACGAAGAACAGCACATTTTATGGACAGACAATGTTGTCTGTCTATAAAAGTGTTCCTCTTTCTCATACCAGCTTCTAAAAATGCAACTAAAAGAAAATCGACAATGCAGTCAAAACTTCAAAACCAATCAAATAAAAGAAACATACGACGTTGCACAGCTACCTCAGTTTTAACCTATGCAACTGTCACGAGTGTAAGTGCTTAAGATACAACTGAATTGTTTTCTTACCAGTCCCATCACTCTGTCTGACATCTTTCTCCCAGCCAAGCCATGAAGGATAATGAGAGGTCGGTGTGCCTGGAAACAAACATTCCAGTTACTTTCTATAAAAGCAATCACAGTTCACAAAACCACTGCACAATTGAATACTTTACTGATTGCGACAACTGGTGGTCTCAAGGCCGCCCAACGGGAAGAGATGTCGCTCTTGACACCAAAAGCCTACTACCGAGACACATCATCGGAACATTACTACAAGTGAAACCATAAACTTTAATATTCAATAGAAACTGTTATTACTGCAGTCGTTCACACTTAGACACTGACAAATCATGACTGCCGAATCATGGTATACTGTGTCTGACAATAGGAACAGGCCATTATGTAAACTATTTTAATCTAACAAAAGTACAGAGCATGTACATGCCTATTTGTTTTGCACGGGTATTTAAGTTGCGCCTTGAAGCATGGACATCACATATTACGACAGTAAGGTTTTGCTCTAATACAGTTTTTCATGAGTGTAATTTCATTGGCCCAGTTGTATATGCCATTCTCAGTGAAACTGAACAGATTGACAAAATGCAATAGGGTACACATTTCATATATTTATTATGCAGAATACCTGGTTTTCTAACTGGGGATTTGATCTTTCAAATGACAATTCAAACACTTACCGCTCCGTGCAGTCTGGTGCCAAGATAGGTGAGAGTGATGAGATTCAGAGTGGCAACGAAAACAGCATATGCTGTAAAGCTAATGAACTGGATCGATGAACCGTCATTGATGATAACATAGAGACAGAAACATATAATAAGGAACGAACTGAGATAGGCAGCAGCAACGTGTTTGGATATGACGGAACACACATAATCCACTAGGTCTGTCAACAATGCATGATAATCTCGAATGTCCTCAATCTCCTCTTCTTTGACGGACCCTTCAGATGCTTGTACAAGCCTCAGCGTGCAAACATCATATTCATACGTGAGAAGAAGGGAGATTGACAAAACCAGAAGCAAAAGTGAGAGGTTTAGCAGAGCGTTACAACCACCATATACCGCACTGCAGACAAATAAAGACCAATATAGTTTTTGGGATTGTTCATTTCTCATAAATGCAGCAAGTCCACTCGCTACAAAGGTCAAAGCTGCAAAGACTTGTATACATAAACATGTCCATTTTATCCTCTTCCTCAGTAAACTGTTTGAAACAGAACTTTTAAATTTCAATCGTGCTTCACGAAGACGTTGGCAGAATATGCGTATCTTGCTGTGAATGTTGGTACTGAGACCCCAGTAGATCAGTGATAACACAACTACAGTGTGGCTTGCTATTGCAATAGTTGTGTCGGTAAAAGAATCAGCTTCGGTATACGTTGGTATCACCCAGACAAATATTAGCATGAAAACTATGCACACCAAACTTGAATATATGCAGGCAGCTACCGAGGACGGGGTGCGACGTTGTGCTGACTTTGACTGCTTGTAGTCCCACGATAACCCAGACAATGCCATCAGTCTCTGGATACTAGACAATGTTTCCTGTACATCATCTGTATCACTGGATGTTCCAGCGGTATTTGGGAAAACCGTCACAGTGGTTGACATATTGGATAATGCTTATAGGATGTACTGACACTGGACTCTAGACAACCTTTTGAGAAAAGTGTATGCTTCTGTTCTCAGCTGAATGTCACCAGTATTTGGTACGTCGGCTTTCGTGATGCTGCATCAATTGACTCTCAACATACATTCAGTTACAACAGGTTCCAAACGTAAATGGACGGGATGGGCTAAGTTGCCACTCCGAATATATTTGTATTCATATCTCACAACTTCATTTATTTGAGGGACGTAATTTCACCGAAGTAGGTAAAAGCCGATAATGGCCTCAATGTCATTTTATGTTCTGTATAAACAATGGAACTATGGCATGATCTCTTGAGAAACCTTTCGCAATAGTATATTTGTGTTCTCAATACTGTTACTTGCAAGATTAGTTTACACACTGGGAATAAGTGTCCACATCTGAGAATTACGTCATGTCACAGGCACAGAGTTCTGTGAGCACTATGAAATGTAAACACAATGTTAACGATGACTGCATCATCTACTGTCACATCCATAAACAAAACTTTGAAGTTTACATTATGGAACGTAGCCCTGTAGGTTAATTGATTTCTGTTATACATGTACAAGCGGCTGAGTAAGTGAGTATTTGAGCAGAGGAAGGAGGAATCATTATCGTCCCTACTTATCGATATGTTAAATCACAGTGGTCGACGTTGGCTTTATCTTTATATCAGAGCGGGTCATATCTTCTTTGACCCGTTGGCGCTAACACATTGCAATAATTAGAGACGGAGATGAGAGGGAGAGGGTAGAAACAGAAGAACAAACAGATATGGCATCTGATAGTGATTCACGACAAACGTTGGTTATGAAATGTTCATTGATTTCTGTTTTACATGTACTAGTATAAGCGAGCTGCTGAGTAAGTGAGTATTGAGTAGAGGAAGGATTGACTCATTATCGTCCCTACTTACCGATATGTTAAATCACAGTGGTCGACCATAGCTGTACCTCTCAATACCAACTATAACTGAATATAGCTCTATACATCAGAGCATACCAACGTCATGCTTCTTTGACACGCTGGTGGTAACATATTGTCATGATTTGAGACGGGAATGAGAGGGGGCTGAGGGAGAGAGATAGAAACAGACGAATAAACAGATGTGACATGTGATAGTGATTCACGACAAACATTAGTAATGGTATATATTCAGTTGTAAAAGTTTGGAAGTGATGTGAGTGAGTTTTGGATGTGGCATTCCTGAGAATTTGGCATTAAACCGCTAAACTATTTGATTTGATTGGTATACTGTCGGGCTGTGCCAAATTTTGAATGACGGTAGTGTTTTACATTTGGATGTGTAAGCTTAAAGTGGGAGGCTACTACAAAGTGATGCAAATGGGCTCTGTCAGACTGTCCCGTGTAAATGAAACCTATATTCCATAGCCCCTCATCATGCCATCATGGAATCGGTAGTGAATTCACTATTCACCGTTATCTTGCAAAGTGCCTTACTGTATAGATGTAACTATTTGTAATACAACAGTCTTGAGAATACCCTGCATGGCGTAAAGAGTGTAGGTTCGTCAAAGAATGGGATTCCACTTCCCACATTCCCATATTCCTAAAATATAGCCAACTAATGAAATAAGTGACTCGATTCCTGATTATGCTTAGCAGGGTGATAAGGTTTCATGGAAAACAACAGATCGTTGTACATTCTCAAGATCACGCGTTGGCAGACTGTTGAGTGAGTGAGTGAGGAATAGGCCATGTTTGGGAAATGCTGAGCCAACACCAATGTGCCGGACCCCAAAGCTTCATCTATTGTCCAAATACGGGGCTTCATTCAGTGTCTTTGGTGTAACGGCACAACTGTTAAACTACTCCACTGCAATCGTCTCCTGGAATTGTTTGTTGATATTACACATTAACTATCATGTATCATCATACAATGAAACTCATTATTAAGACGAAACAATGGTGTCACAACTTACAATGAGTATTTCTTTTAATGATGAGAAGGTGCACCTGTTGAATGCTGTGGAGAGTGGGCAGACCACACTAAAAATGATTCAAAGGCGATTCTTACCAAACGTTGTGGCCAAGTATAGAGTTAAGTCTCTTTCTTCAGATTAGTACGACAATATGTCAACAATGAATGCAAATGTCACACCAAGATTTCAAAGATCAACAGAATAGGAAGTACAGCTTGTGTCTGTTTGAATATCTGTTTCCCAAAAGTGCGTGTCCCTCAATTTCCCAAACAGCAATCTATGAGGATATGTTGCATTTCCCTTTTTTCTGTAAGCTTCATACGATATTTACTTTTACAACTGACAAATTGTCATGAAGCCTGGATGTGTTTCTATATTTATGGTCACCATGTTTAGTAAAGAATGCCTACTAGACCAAGGAATATATTGTTTGCTATTCGTTGCATGGTTTACAATCACGCCTTGTTAAGGATATAAATATAATATTATCCTATTAAGGCTTTGGTATAGAGGCAGCCTTAGGAGGGTGGAAACTTCTCTGAACTTCGTATGTAATTAAATGTATCTGAACACAGACACAAGACATGACTGATTCCATTACTTCCTGAGGTGATAGGCTATATTTTCAGCGGCCGTTGCTGTAGGAAGTGTGAATGTCATTGTGGACAATAATTGAATAAATCATCATTAGAATTAGATTATCCGCCTGTTTTATCTCTTATTTGACATTCAGAACTGCAATCTAACGTTGACGAATGTCTTTAAATTGTCTGGCAAGTGTAATGGCAATGTCGGTTTTCAGGGTCATCCGTTTGCATTTATTCTTGAAATGTGTTTTACGAAAATGACGCATTACACAGACGTTTGAAAATGTTTGAGCAATTTAATTAAATAACATCCTAAAAGTCAGGTTTATATTATTCGGTACCTAGTATTGCACATAACGATCGATAGGCCTTCACGGAATCATTAATTCATTTATTACCTTTTAGTAATGAAGCTTCAATTCCAGAAGGCTTATTGTTGACTGAGTCCTCAGATTATTTGCAATGGTTTTCATCAATAGGTAGAAGATTGCCGTCGGAAACGTTCCAGGTGTAGAACATTTAGGGTGAGTGAGTGAGTGAGTTCAGTTTTACGCCGCTTTAACAATATTCCAGCTATACCACGGCGGGGACACCAGAAATGGGCTTCACACATTGTACCCATGTGGGGAATCGAACCCGGGTCTTCGGCGTGACGAGCGAACGCTTTAGCCATATCGTGACGAGAACATTTGATATTGAAATGAAACATATGTACATTATAAAAACCTGTCGACGAAGGACAGTAAAACAACTAGTTTATCACAAATAGAATTAAAACTAGCGTGGAAAGTTTAAAACTAGATAGCACTATTGGGACAATACAATATAAAATCAAGCTATAGATCGCCAACAACAGAATGTAGATCACCATACTAGGGTCCATGGGGACTTACAGTACCTTTGCTACCTGCATGGACCCTAGTTGGATTTACACCATCCCTTCAGCTGCTGGCGATTGGAAGAAATGTTAGCTAAAATTAAAATGACAAAATGCTACGTTTAAAAATCCTGGCAAGTTTAAATAGACTTTGAACATTTTGGGACTTACGTACCCTCTCAGGAGGACAATAATTTTACACTACTTAAACCCCTTTGAGGGTACAGCCACTAACAATCTCAGTTACTAATATAAACTACCAACAATAAAATATTTAGCTATTTACAGATCTGTCAACAAATCTAATTCTTTTAAAAATTCAACTATTAAATGATAATTAACATTATAAAAAGATCCTTCAGTGTTTTGACATTAAAATACTTATCCCTTGTGATGGAATATTCAACACAGTCAAGCAGGACATGCTTGACTGTGATTCTTTCATCACAAAGGGATACAAACTGGAGGATCTTCGCCTTTCAATAAATATTCATGAGTATATCTGGTATGGCCAATGCGACATCGTCATATAATGACCTCCTCAAATCTGGACTGACAACCCAAGTAGGTGTAACCAATGTAGGGTTTTATTGCATGTAATTTATTAATACCTACTTGGGTGTCCCACTTTTTCTGCATCAGATCGCGGATGTATGTTCTAATGCTGGCTTTATAATCAGAGTATGGAATTAGAAGTGGTGTCACAGATTTGTTGAGTGCTGCCTTAGCAGCAAGATCGGCCATTGTATTCCCAGAAATGCCAACGTGGCTGGGTAACCAACAAAGACGATGTCGCATTGGCCAGTAGCAAGTTCATTGTACAATTCAAGAATTTCTAATAAAAGTGGATGTTTGCAAGAAAGATTTTTAATAGCCTGAAGACACGAAAGAGAATCTGAAAAGATGATATATTGTTTAAATTTACGGTGTTTATTAATATATTTAAGAGCTGTTAAGATGGCGTTAGCTTCTGCTGTAAATATAGAGCTGTTATCCGGTATTCTAGAAGATATTGTTCGGGATCCAATGACAGTGGCACATGCCACTGCGCCACCATCCTTGGACCCATCTGTAAATAAGGATTTGTATGTGTTATATTTATTTCTTAATTGACTAAATTCTTGTTTATACTGTAACTCGTTTGTTTCTGATTTTTAAATGTAGTTAATGTTAGATCAACTTGTGGCCTAACCAATTGCCAAGGCGGAGAAGAAAGAAGACGGGAAGGAGCTATATGTTCTAGCTCAATGCCAGCAGCAGAAAGGAAAGGTTTAATTCTTATACCAAGAGGCGGAACAAGAGAAGGCTTCTTGTTATACAGATCTTCATATAGTGGAGTAAAGACACAGTTATATGCAGGGTTTGACTCATTGGAATAAAGTTTTGTAATATACTGTAAAGTTAATTTTATACGGCGTTGTGTAAGAGATGGCTCATCAGCCTCGACGTAAAGGCTGTCAACAGGTGAAGTTCTAAAGGAACCAAGACATAGTCTTAGACCTTGGTGGTGGACAGAATCTAAAAGTTTGAGATTACTGTTGCAGGCTCCACCATAAACGATGGAGCCATAATCAAGTTTGGAACGTACCAATGATCGATATAATTGTAGGAGGGTAGTTTGATCCCCTCCCCACTTAGAATTGGAAACGACTTTCAACAAGTCAAGTGCCTTCAAGCATTTAGTCTTTAAGGACTTGATATGGGGAAGAAAAGTTAGATGCGAGTCAAAAAAATTAAACCCAAGAACTTGGCCTCCTTTACAACTTTGATGGGAGTGCCATTGAGGAACAGTTCCGAGGGTCTTTATGCGGTTTATATTTTCTACAAAAATGTATACAATTAGTTTTGGATTTAGAAAATTTAAAGCCGTTTTCAAGACACCAGTTATGTATTTTATTTAAACACAGCTGCATTTGCCGTTCAATAGTATGCATATTCTTACCGCGACAAGAAATATTAAAATCATCCACAAAAAGTGATCCATCAATTGAATCGTTTAAAACCTTTGATAAACTGTTAATCTTGATGCTAAAGAGTGTTACAGACAAAATACTGCCTTGCGGGACTCCCTGATCCTGATTATAATGGTCAGACAGGGTTGAACCCACTCGGACCTGAAATTGCCTGTTATTTAAAAAGTTGGATATAAATTGAGGCAAACGGCCTCGTAATCCAAAGTCATGTAAATCTTTTAAAATCCCATGTTTCCATGTTGTGTCGTATGCTTTTTCTAAATCAAAAAAGATCGACACTGCATGTTGTTTATTAATTATGGCATTTTTCACAAAAGATTCTAAGCGCACTAAATGATCGATGGTACTACGGTTTTTACGGAAACCACATTGTATATTAGTTATAAGGTTATTTGTTTCCAAGTACCAAACAAGTCGATTATTTATCATGCGTTCCATGGTCTTACAAACACAGCTAGTTAATGAAATTGGTCTATAACTGGAAGGATCAGTATGATCACGTCCAGGTTTAGGGATGGGCACAATAATAGCATCACGCCACGACGAAGGAAATTGACCAGATGTCCAAATGTCATCAAAATAGATAGGAGCGTCTCTAAACATGATTCAGGGTAAGTGCTTCAGGAGTTGATAATGTATACCATCAGCTCCTGAAGCAGTATCGTGAGCTTGGTCAAGAGCAGTATGAAGCTCATGTATCGAAAAGGTTTCATTGTAGTCTTCCCCATTGTCTGAATTGAAATTAATAGATTTCTTTTCCTGCTGTTTTTGATATGTTTGGAATGCAGGTACATAATTAGATGAGGAAGAATGTTTGGCTAAAGTCTCACCAAGCTTGTTAGCAATATCTGATTTATTAGTCAATAATTGATTCCCATCTTTCAGATGGTGAATGCTAGATTTAGAACCCTTACCTTTGATTTTCTGGATCATGTTCCATACCTTTGACATTGGCGTGCGTGAATGTATTTTTGAAACATAATTTTGCCAAGACTGTCGTTTGTTTTGTTTAAAAGTACGCCTTGCTTTAGCGTTTAAAATTTTGAACTTATTTAAATTGTGGACCATAGGATGGCAACGGAAATACTGTTCAGCTTTCTTCCGGGCCTTCCTAGCTTGTTTGCAGTCAGCGTTAAACCATGGTTTACGTATGTGTGGATTGGAAGAGGACTTCGGAACACATTCATCAGCTATTTTAAGAAGTTCGTTAGAGAAGAGTGTTACAGGGTCGGGAACATCAAGAAAAGCACCAGGTGTTAGTTTAGTAGAACAACGAAGTTCATACAAATCCCAGTTGGCTTTAGCAAAGTTCCATCGTGATGATGGAGGAACATCAGATGGTGTCACAGATTTCAATATGGTAGGAAAATGGTCACTTCCACAGAGGTCATCGTGAACTGACCATTCAAATTCACGCAGTAAATTAGAGTCAACAATGCATAAATCCAGACAAGAGTAAGTTCCAGTCCCTGGATGTAGATATGTATGAGAACCATCATTAAATATGCACAAATCATAGTTTGAGAAAAACTCCTCCAAGATTTTACCCTTTGTATTGATGTTATTACTACCCCAAAGCGGGTTATGGCCATTTAAATCTCCCATGATGACACAGGGCTTTGGTAGCTGGTCATATAATGCTTGAAGATCAACCTGTCGGAGACAGAACGAAGGTGGAACATATAAAGAACACAGGGTAAAAACGATATTTAGGGTTACTCGCACAGCAACAGCCTGGAGAGGGGTATTAAGAGGAACAGGACTGTGAATGACGCCCTGACTCACCATAACAGAAGATCCTCCAGAAGCTTTATCACCCGGAGGAGAGAAGTGATGATATGAGTTGTAATATCTCAAGTCAAAATTATCTGTAACTTTAAGGAAAGTTTCCTGTAAGCAAAAGGCTGATGGTTTTAGATCTTGTAATAATAGCTGAAGATCATTAAAGTTATTACGAAGTCCTCTACAATTCCATTGAAGTAAATTAGTGGAGGAAGTCATGGTGGTTCAATGGGAGATCGAGCACGGGGAGAGGGACCTCTTCGCTGATCTGGCAGCGATGGAGTGACCTCTATGTCCAGAGGTTCAAAGGTGTTGTGAACCTCTACAGGGACGGATAAAGGGGCAGCCACTTCCAAGTGTTTAAGTGCCCTAATTTCTTTTTTTTTAAGTTGTTTCCGTTCTTTGTTCGTGAGACGTTTAGGTTTGGTTACTGGTGCTGTCTGGGTTTCAGGGTCTGAAAGAATTTGAGGTGCTGGCAAATTCTTGGAGTCTGATGGAGTGGCAGACAATGCTGGAAGCGGAAGGTCTGCTTCAATATCAGTATCTGTCTGAGTGGCAGCACCATTTCCGGTACCAGAAACGCTGTACAAAACAGTTTGGTCGTCTGAGACCCAGGTGATTGCAGTTTGACAGCCCTGATCAACCTTTGGGCAAGGAGTAGAAACAGCTGCTGCGTACGTTTTGGTAGAAGACAAGCGACTATTAACTGGTAATAATTTCTTTGCTTCATTGAAGGATATATTGTTGGTATGCTTCAATTTCAAAATTTGTGTTTGCATGTCATATGCTGGACATAATTTGGAAAATGACACATGGTCACCGTTGCAGTTTGCACATTTAATTTCATTTGTACAGTTGACGTTTTCATGCGTTCCACCACAACGGGAACAAACTGGGGAACTGCGACATGACTTAGCTCCGTGTCCAAACGCTTGACATTTGAAACATCGAAGTGGATTTGGGATATACACTTCCACATCGATGTTAAAATATCCCGCTTTTATTGATTTTGGTAGTGACGTGAGACAGAAGGTAAACAGGTAGGTATTGGTCTTAATTATATCATCACCGTTTTTCCTAGTGAATCTCTTGACAGAGGTGACACCTTGGGCCTTCAGTTCAGAAGCAATTTCTTCCTCTGACATGTCAGCGAGACATTTAGCTCAATCACGGATTATGCCTCTGCAGGAATTAAGTGTTTTATGGATTGACACAGTAATCCCAGTATTTGCAAATTGACGAGCTTCGAGCAAATTGACAGATTGGTGTCTCTTTGCACATTCAACTAATAGAGAACCTGTCCTGAGACGTGTGACATTTTTCACTTCACCACATATTCCAGCAATGGCCTTTGATATGGCAAAGGGGTTAAGCTTTAAAGGTTGTCCATCAATTCCCTCCACAACCAGAAAGCGTGGCCAGGAATCAATACTGACTGCAGCAGAATCATCATCAGAAGATGATAAAGCATCTGTTTCAACATGTCGCCTTTTATTTTTTGATCGAGAACCAGGTAGAATTTGGGTAGCCATAATAAAAAAACGGAAATTCGACAACCCTGCTCCCCACCCACCATGGAGTGTCAACAAGAACGGTGTCGAAGTGGAAACCAACTCCGAAACACCAGGGCTACAGGGTTGCTATACTCGAGCAATACAGACACAGGTAGCTAAAATTGTCAAACAGAATAAAGGTCAGGCTGGTTCCGCCCATGGCGATTATCTGAAGACACTTAGAACCCGGAGGTCAGTAATGCCAGATTGGCCCATGAGCCACCGCCTTCTGGCATAGGACTCTAGGCAGAGTAACAATTTTCCAACGTAAGAGTATCACAACAGCATTTCTAGGAAAAGATACAGAGATATACATAATGTGAAGTTGACCATGCACAGGGCATGACATGACCAGCCGATTGGTAGAACCGGGCCCGTTCTACCACCCGTCTAGGTGAAGTAAGGGTCGAAGTGGTGTGTTGGGCAAAAGGAACACTGTTCCTGGCTCCTGTGCCCTCAACCACCAGAATCCCGTCCTCCACCGACACAGGGGCGCAACCCACGGCAAACGGGTTGGTGGACCTAATATTCCCCCGGGTCCACAACGGGGGTTGAAGGGCGCTTAGCGTGACCCAGCACCCACCACGAGGAGGTGGCCCTTCATGGGTGCCTGTGAATGACGTGACCTTTTGTATATATCTTGGTATGTTTTCTTTATTTAATTTCATCAAGATTCCATTTGTTGCATCAGCCATCTTTGATATCACTACATGTTAAATGTCCATTTGTTATATGTTGTCCGTGTTTGCTGTTGAACGCCGCCTCCCTTAATTGTCACCTTTCTATCTGTTTCCTGGAGCCTTGTCAAGGATTTCCCTTCACCTCTGTTCTATTTTTGATTCAGTACCCATCCTCTGGGCTTTCCCTATTCTATTTATAAGTCACATCAAAGGCTTCCTTTGATGTGTTTTCTGTCCTCTAACTGGCTATTGTGTCCCTCTGTCTACTTCGTTTGGCCTACCTGTCTTCCACCTCACTCCAATTGCTGTTGCTGAGGTGGAAACATCTTTTCTTTCTTTAGGTATGGCCATTTTCTAATCCTTTTCCATCTGCCTCAATTTCATCTTAACTTCTATACAAAGGTGCTTAAATTAATTCAAACTGTAATTTAAAACTATTAAGGGTAATATTTAATTTAAAATCTTACACTTTAAAGCAATTAATAAAGTAATAATTTTATACATTGTATTGACCATGTGCATTGACCATGTGCTCTCAATACATTTATAGATTTGTTTTGCAAAAATGTTATTTATTACCTTGGCTAACTGCGATACTTGTTTACAATGAATAATATTATATGTTAATTTAATATTGAGTGAATGGTTTTAATGACTCCAATTGCTGTTGCTGAGGTGGAAACCTCTTTTCTTTCTTTAGATACCTCAGCAACAGCCTCATAATAAACTCATAAAATCATCACCATTGTTTTGTCTTGTACCCAACAGCCCAGAGCCGAAATTCCCAGGCGACCTCGGCTACACATGCTACGAATAGACGAACTGATGTCTAAAAAATTGAGAAACTGCTGCACAGTATAAAATCAGATTTTTGCTTTGTTTACATTTCTAGCAAGGGCAAACGGTGTGTTTAATTTTGTCATTTGCTTTTGCCTTGAAAAGAGGAAATCATCATGTCACGACTGGGTGCCGCCAATGGAAACATCGCCAAATACCGCCTTGAAGCTGGAGAGTCGCAGTCTGCAGTTGCCCTACATATCAACGTTCATCAGAGCACCATCTCCCATTTGGGATCGTTTCCTACAGACCAATTCCGGCCGAGAAGTGGCCGTCCAAGAGTTACCACCCAAGCCCAAGACGCTACATCCGGGTTGCTCACTTACGTCATTGCCGCTGAGACTGGACAACGCATCCCTGGTTTGAGAAGAATTTCTGACCAAACTGTCAAGAATCGATTGTGTGAAGTGGGGATGCAACCAAGAAAGCCAGTTGTCGTCCCTGTTTTGAGAGACTTCCATCGGCGCAATCACTTGCGGTGGTGTCGTAGAGTCCGGAACTGAAACCTTAGAAACTGAAGGCGAGTCTGGTTCCATGATGAATCACAATTTCTTCTTCAGCGGCGAGATGGAAGACAGCGTGTTTACCGTCGGAGAAATGAACGTTTTGCCCCTTATTGCATTCGACAGGTCTACAGCTTAGGTGGAGACAGTGTCATGGTGTGGGATGGGATATCCAACACGCAAAGATCTGATTTAGTGGTGGTTCAGGGGACAGCTTCCGATTTTGGACTGACAACACTCCTCACGGTCACTTGCTAATTCTAACGTCAATGTCTAGCCAGGGCGTTCCTGATCACCAGATCTAAATCCGATAGAACACTCATGGGATAAACTCGATCGACGTGTACCTCAACATCAAAACACGCCTCAGACAATTTCCACAAGTGGCCATTGCATTACTGGAAGAGTGGGGAAGAATTCCGCCGGTTGCCGGGTATATATTGGCCCAATAGTCAGTTTTAAGTGACTGGTTTAATAATTCGGCAGTTATGCGAGACCGAAAATTTAGAAACACCCTAGAAAACAAACCCTCAGAAATCAGTCAATACGGCTATCAAATACAGAGACGGTTTTTAGTCAGCTTAAATTTAACGTACCAATAAATGATAATGGCTCACCAAAAATATACACAAAAGACTTCGTTAAGCACCCGCTGACATATCTCAGGATTGATCAAGCCCAGATCTTAAGCCTTTGGAGTATCTTGTTTGAGTGGCATTGTAGAAGTTGAGACGTACAATATAGAACACTTTTTTATGGATAACAACTTTTTAAAATTTATTTCGTGAGTGCGACGTTTGGATACAGATTCTTGTACCATTGTCAAGCAAGTGATACATGAAGTGGAGGAGATGTATATATGTATGTTGAATATAACAATGAGACACCATAATTACAAAGAAAAACAACATAATTGCCATAATTGGTTAAGCAGTAAGCTGATGAAGCCACTGAGTACACAAAGGGTAGGGAATGGAAGCCAAAGATGTACAAATACAGGAGTAGTTACAATTAAGGAGATGTTTATGCAATAGGTGAGATGTTTATACAATTGATTGGGCTTGGTGGAGGAGTGCATCATAAGCGGATGGAAAGAAGTATCCTTGGTCACGGTTGATGGTGGATCCTTTGGAGTAGATCTGGAACATGAATGGTCGTCGTGTGCAACAAAGGAATCCTCCTGTACAGAACCTGCCCAATTGGAAGCTGCTTTACACGAACAATGGCGCAGACTGACCCCTTCAGACGATCAGGAGGCTGACAGGGAGTATGAGGAATAGAGAGAGCTGTCCGTCATACAGTCACATGGAGGTTACACTAAGTATTTACCTTGAATCGTGTAAGAGACGCAAAATGGCATTTTGAATGTTCACATTCACCAAGAAATTCAATATTAAACATCCCAGGGCAATACTTGTACAGACATGGTTTTGTATGAAAACCAGTGGTTTTTATTGTTAAAATGAGCAATAATCATCATAAAATCAACATGGATTCCAATCATTTGAGTCAAAGGATCATACAGGTCAGAAAAGCTCATGTTTTTCCATCGTGGTCCCCACGAGAAGTTTTATGTACGTGTTCAAAATCTATAATTGCAAAAATACAGGGGATGCTAAATGGGCGATCTTTTTGTCGCGAGGGGCGATAACTCTCCTTTTGAAATGATATTAGCGACGGTCCAACTTCTCGCTTCCGGTCTGGTTCCCGACTCAATATGCGCTGCGACAACTTGCTACATATAAAGACAGAGCCCAGCTTACGCGTTGACCTGCTGCACCTTCATTGAAACAACGATCGTTTACGACGAAAAACCTTTTACTGACACATGTTTAGCAGTGATTTTTAGTGTAGAAAAGCATCGTTTGTTTAATTTCCAAGTGCAAGACGAAATGACACGATAGAAGATAACGGGGAAAACGCCATGAAAAATCGGTATATTGTCACGGCATTTCCTACGACAGAGCATGAGCCAGTGCAAGTCTCGGGTGTCATAGCATCTATCTAATATTGAAAATTCACTATATATATTATCAGCCCTTATGTTATTTCCAACGGCAATTCTTCAACTATTGCCGCATTCAAATTTTACAAATAGTTCTCATACTACCACCGATCTACAAAAGTTTTACTCCACTTAAAGCTCATAAAATAAACAATAATTTACAGAGATCTGTCGCAACAAACAACAAATAATTATGACCACCAAAGAGGAAGTGTGTGATAAATTTACATGACATATGTATCTTCTTGTTTGGTAACATTATCATTTCTGAATTGAAAATCAACTCCCAATCCTTGTACAAAATTTTCAAATTTCGCTACATTACCGTATTTACCTCTGGTGTAAATACTGGTGCATCTGATAATGTTGTTCTTTAACCTGAGTTCTGATATCAAATGCTTCACCAATTAGTCCGAAATGCGAAGACACAGGTGTAACGTGTCATGTACTCTCCTCCAGAGGGGTATAAAATCAAAGAGGGGAGTGTGGACACAGTTCATGTTTTGTAATATTACTTTCTGGCCAACTCAGAGATCTCCTCTATTGTTCTGGCCCCATGCTTCGAATCAGTCACTGACCACTGCAAGGTAGTATCATGTCTGTCTGAAGCTGGACATTTACACCACAGACAACTGTGTTTACATGAACAGGATGCAATTCCAGAGATCATATTGAGAAATTTCAAATCCCCTCCCAGATAAAACCTGACTTGAAAACATACACCATCAAGATAATATATAAGTCCTTTGCTTCTTCAATAATTTGAGAAAGAGCAGCTGAAACACAATCATAAGTTTCCTTTGCAGAAAATACTGTACACAGCATATCATCCAGTATTGTGAACCCAAAATTGGTAAGAGTTCTCCTTCTCCCAAACTGTGTTCCATCACCTGTAAGTTTCACACGTATAGGTTTTGTTTGTAAAATATTGGTGGTGTCATGCTACATTTCTAGAATGTGTGAAACACAGTTAATGCTGCTGAACCCCAAAGCTTGGATATGGTGTGTCATGAATTAAAATATTTTCATTGCATTCCTTGATTTTTTAAGAACCTTGTGTGATCTAGGAAGGGAAGGTACTATCATAGATAGTTCATGGTATGCCTTGTTTGAAACACCTTCTGAATCTTTCACATACACAACTTTATTCAATTCCACATCAGGAGTAAATGTTTCTTTGACCATGTTCTCCTTCATAGATATCTGGATTTGCCTCCCTTCACTGTCAACAGCTTGAACTGAAGTAGGTTCTAGCTTATATCTGTCCAAAAATGGTAAAGACTGTTTACAGTCTCTTACAATCATATGCTTCCGTTTATACTGTTGGGACCTGGCACCTCCCCACAAGGAAAATGCAATTTCAATGAGCGTCTATTGGACATATCTGAAGGTAAGTTTCCTTTTATGCATATTTAACAATTTGGTGGATAGGAATTGAACCTTTTTCCTTAGATTGATATTTTGTAAAAGTAAGGATTTGGCCTTCCTTACAGAAGGTTTGTACTTGTGTAAATATGACACTCATTCAACAATTTTGATTTTGATGTTTTTATGTTGTGTTCAGACACAAATACTGTGAAGGAATAGTGTTCCTTCTCCCATGTACCTAACAGAGACTACTGCTTCCCACCCTTACTTCTGGTTCTGTCATGCCTTGAAACAAGGTTTTTCAAATATGAAGTCAATGTAGATGACATTTTGCCATATTCAACAATGCTGCAGTCAATTTGATTTTGTCTGCACAGAACAGTTATTATTTTGTTATATATATATTTGTGGAAAACGTGTTTTTTCTTGGGCGTTAATCTCTTATATTCCCGAAAAAGTGAGAGTTTTGATACACTTATGTTAGTTGCTTTTGACGACAAAGTCATTCCTGATCTCCTAGTCACATTGCTAAGTGGCATGATTGTGCAGTATGCAATACAATAGAACAAAAACAAAATGCTTGGCCAATTCATACCTAAGCTAGGAAATACAGATACATTCCAAGACTATTTGAAACAACTGTTAACTGAAACGATCATATTTCAATGGCAAGATTAGCAAATTATAGAAATACAAGAATTATACCAACTTATAGAATTTTGTTCCCCAAATCTGTCTCCTTGACAGCTGGAACATACATTTTGTTACATTACATATGGGCAATTGCAAGTTTCAAGAAGCCATAGTGAAATTGTGAGTGAAGGGCAGGGAAACTGACTTAAAAATGTTTAGTTGTTAAGTATGCACCTTAAGAGACACAGCTCACTTCTGTTTCCCTTTTCCTTCACAAATCTGAGGAAAAACATGAACCTGAACTCATGTCTCACATAACTGGACACTGATGACACTTTTCGAGCAATATCAGTGAGTGAGGTGGTCACATCTGGTGATGCTATTGGTATCCGAATTACAACACGAGAATCTATCCCTCTGGAAACAGTGAGATTGTCCCTCACGGAGGACAAGACATTGAACAGAAAAACATCCTTGGGGTCATTCCTCATAAGAGATGACCTAGTTACAGTGGCAGATGCCTTCACCCACTGGTCAAACTTACCGAAAAGCCCTACATAGTGAACTTTGACAAAATCAGTTCCATCTGCATCTGTTTTAGACTCAATAATCTTCACGTCAAAAAGCTGTGAACTTCTCCAGCCTTTCTCCTTCGGTGTACTTTGGTTCGGCAGCCTAAATGATGGTCCAGTGTTCAGTCTAGAGTAATCTAGAGCTTGTTTCAACCTCAACGTTGGTGGCATTCTGGCTGACAAAGGGAAATCATCATATAAATTATTTGAAAACCATTTGAATTTCATGAAGGAGGGGATTAACTTGAATTTTACTTTTGTTTTTCATATTGGAAGGTTTGTCTCTACTATTTTCTGCGAATAATATTGTTAAATATTAAACATAAAATATGATTCAACAAAGTGGTAGGTACAAAACATGTGTCACTATGGTCATTGCAAGAAACGTTTTGTAGAATATTGAGACAAGAGGTATTTGAAGATAATAGTCCTTTTATGTATCGGTGTGTGTCTTACGATTTTGATAATATGCTGTCCATTTGGGAAAATTTCAGTAATTGTTGTAGATATAAGACAGATCTACTAAGTGCTATTTCACTACAAATGTGTAACACTTCCTGAACCATGATAAATGATACAAGAAATGATCATAAGTTTATATGTTGACAATACTGGTAATCCACTGTTAACATAACAAAGGGGTATTTGTTTAGATTTATTTTGAGATTTAAAAAATATTTGAGAACAATATTAGGTTTACCATGTCACGATTACCAATATATCGATTTGTGTGTTGGATTTAGGCCCATAAGGATGTCCAGTAAAATTGGTGGAAAAAATCACTGAACCTCCCAAAAAATTGGTACAGAAATGGTTTTGTGTTTATATCATCAGATATGGTTTTGTGTTTATATAATTTATAGTAGTTATGTAAACAATATATAAAAAGTCCTCCCTTGGATGTTGATGCTAAGTGGCTTTTGGGGGGCCAAAACTATGAAAAATGGTCTTTTTCAATCATTTTTTTTCTATCTGAAAATAAGTCCAGAAAATTTATAAAATATTGAAAAACATAGAACTTAGAAGTGTACAAAACGGTAAATAATGGTATTTAGAATTGAAAACAAATCATGACAAGAGGTTTGAACTTGGATTTTGGACTCTCCAGCACACAGAAAACGCGAAAATGAGAGTTATCTCCCCTTTGTTTACAATAGATTGAAGTAGCAGAATGAAAAGAACAGGTTCTATCTTTTAGTAAACTCTAACCAGATGATGCTATATTTAGCCTAACAGATAACGGATTAAAAGGACAGCTAAAAGCTACAATTAAAAGAGATGATAATGAGGACTGAGGTGATTCAGCTCCCATAATTAGCCCACAGAACTATATGCACTGTGGTCTAAGACTACGCACCTAGGTGATAAATGGGACATTCTGTATCAAGATTAAACAGAACTTGAAGAAACATATATATTTTCTATGCTATCAATTTTAAAACAATTTCAAAGGTGTTTGGAGAATATGCCTGTTCTCTATGAACTGGCAACTGCATATTATGTGAGCAGAATTAAGTGAACCCTAGCAAATATTTATAGTATAACTGGTATTCTTTTATCTGATTTGAGTGAGTGAGTTAAAATTAAAAGTCGCATCGGCAATATTGCAGCCATATCGTGACGAGAACAGTTGATATCAATATTCAAATCAATAAATGTATAACGTAAAAACCTGTCATCGAAGGACAGTAAAACTACTAGAATATAACAGCTCTTAATTTAAAACTAGTACGTTATCATAAAACTATATCACGAGAGACAACAGTACAATATAAGAACGGGCTATAGATCACCAGCAACTGAAGGTTGATCACTATACTAAGGACCATAGGGACTTAAAATACCTTTGCTACCTGCATGGACCCTAGCTGGATTTACACCATCCCTTCAGCCGCTTGCGATGGAAGGAAGATATAGCCGAAAGTAAAATCACAAAAATACTATGATTAAAAAGTATGGTTGAGCGAAATTGACTTTGAAAGTTTTTGGGACCTGCTTACCCTCTCAGGAGGACAATACTTTTAAAATACTTTAACCCCTTCGAGGATACAGCCACTAACAATCACAGTTGCTACTTCATACTACCATGATTAAAATACCATTTATCTATTTACAAAACATATTATTCAAAATTTATGCAATAATTCTATTTCCTTTAAAAACTCAATTATTAAATGATAATTAACATTATAAAAAAGATCCTTAATTGTTTTGACATTAAAATATTTATCCCCTGTGATGGAAATATCAATGCAATCAAGCAAAACATGCTTGACTGCGATTCTCTCATCACAAGGGATACAAAACAGAGGATCTTCACCTTTGAGCAAATATTCATGAGTATATCTAGTATGGCCAATGTGACATCGTCTCATGATGACCTCTTCAAATCTGGACTGACAATCCAAGTAGGTATAACCAATATAGGGTTTTATAGCATGTAACTTATTAATACCTACTTGAGTGTCCCACTTCTTCTGCATAAGATCACGACTGTTCGATCTAATGGTAGCTTTGTAATCAGAATATGGAAAAAGAAGTGGTGTCACAGATTTGTTGAGTGCTGCCTTAGCAGCAAAATCGGCCATTGTGTTTCCAGAAATGCCAACGTGGCTAGGTAACCAACAAAAGACAATGTCGCATGGGCCAGTAGCAAGCTCATTATATAATTCAATTATATCGATTAAAAGTGGATGTTTGCAAGAGAGATTTTGTATAGCCTGAAGGCAAGAAAGTGAGTCAGAAAATATGATATAATGTTGATATTTAGGATGTTTTTTTAATATAGTTAAGCGCTGTTAATATGGCATCACCTGGTAAGCTAGAAGATATTGTTCTGGATCCTATGACAGTGGCACAAGCAACTGCGCCACCATCCTTGGATCCATCTGTAAATAAAGATTTGTATGCATTATATATACTTTTTAATTGATTATATTCTGGTCTATATTGTAATTCATTAGTTTCTGATTTTTTAAAAGCGGTTAATGTTAGGTCGCATTGTGGCCTAACCAATTGCCAAGGAGCTATATTGTCTAGTTCTGTGCTAGCAGCAGAAAGGAAAGGTTTTACTCTTATTCCCAGAGGCGGAATAAGAGAAGACTTTTTGTTGCACAGATCCTCATAAAGAGGATTAAAGACACAGCTATATGCAGGGTTCGACCGGTTGGAATATAGTTTAGTGATATACTGCAAGGATAATTTGATACGGCGTTAAGAGAAGGCTCGTCAGCTTCAACGTAAAGACTGCCAATAGAGAAAGAGAGAGATGTTTATTTCTGTAAGGGGGCCACCGGCCCATTATACAAGTACATACAGACTTATTATACTGACGTGGAGCGCCAAGGTTGTTACATGATAAGTTTTTAGAAATCGAACACGCTTTTTCATACCAAGAAATACAAATCGTGCAAGACTGTTAATGGCATCGAAGTTTGTAGAGGATAATAAGTGAATAAACTTAACAAATGATGGATAGGTAGTGTAAGATACTGGTAAAATGGAGTTTCTCAGAATATCATACAATGGACAAACCATACAAAAGTGGTATTCGGATTCTACATAAGGAATGATACATAATGGACATAACCGTACAATAGGATTGGCAATATCTTAATATCAAAATGTGAAAGAGAACATTGTATGGCAGATTAGCAAAGTTATGAACACTAGACCTGACGATACGAAGGGCTTTAAGGGCTTGCCGAGACAGTCTGCTGAGATCAAAACTAATACCAAGAAACTTGGCCTGTGGTACAACTTTGATGGGAGCTCCATCTAATACTGAATCTGGGTCCTTATGTGGCTTGTATTTTCTGCAAAAATGAATGCAGTTGGTCTTGGCTTTTGAAAATTTAAAACCATTTTCAAGACACCATTTATTAATCCTTTTGAAACACAATTGCAATTTCCTTTCAATAGTATGCATGTTTCTACCGCAACAAGAAATATTAAAATCATCCAACGAAAGAAATCCATCAATTGAATCATTTAAAACTTTTGATAAACCGTTGATTTTGACACTAAACAATGTCAAAGATAAAATACTCCCTTGAGGAACACACTGATCCTGATTGTAATGATTAGATAGGGTTGAACCCACTCGGACCTGAAATTGTCTGTCTTCTAAAACCTGAGATATAAATTGGGGTAGACGACCCCTCAAACCAAAATCGTGGAGATCTTTCAAAATGCCATACTTCCATGTCGTATCGTATGCCTTTTCAAGATCGAACAAATTGACACAGCATATTGTTTATTTATCATGGATTTTTTAATGAAAGATTCTAAACGTACTAAATGATCAATGGTACTTCAATTTTTGCGGAAATCACATTGAATGTCAGTGATAAGGTTGTTGGTTTCCAGGTACCAGACTAAACGATTGTTAACCATACGTTCCATTGTCTTGCAAACACAGCTAGTTAACGATACTGGCCTGTAATTAGATGAATCTGAGTGATCCCGGCCAGGTTTAGGAATACGAATGACAATGGCATTTCGCCATGACGATTGTAAATTCCCCGAAGTCCAAATATTGTCAAATATATTCAGCAATGTTTCTAAACACGATTCAGGTAGATGTTTAAGAAGCTGATAATGGATATTATCAGGCCCTGACGCAGTGTCATCAGCTTGCCCAAGAGCAGTATGGAGCTCATGAATAGAAAATATCTCATTATAATCCTCCCCGTTGTCTGAATTAAAAAAAAAATTCTTGCTGGTCTATAAATTTCTGAATTATCTGATTTGAAATCTCAGCAACTTTCAAAAAGCGGACTGAAGTCTACATGAAAAAAACCCCTTGACATTGATTCACATAAACTGGACATATAACACAAATGTTTATGGAAAAACACACCAATCATTTTTTTAATCGAGTCTCGACAAAACAATCAAGTGATCAATTGGGATGGGAACGAAGTCAGCGAGCCCGACTACACGATCCCTTTAGTCGCCTCTTACGACAAGCATGTGTCACTGAAGATCAATTCTAACCCGGATCTTCACGGGTGCTAGGCTACTTGTTGAAAGCTCTGGGAGGTTTTGAAAGCACAAACAGTAATGTCCTGTTTACTGCCAGTAAAAAAAAAGATAATATCGGTATTTTTGAAGCTGAAATTACTAAAGGACAAATACTTTAAGCATTTCAAATACTTTAATAGTAGGTGGTGCATGCTTGTTTATCAACCGTGTTAAAAGTTTGCTCAGGAAATCAAAAGATTTCTTACTGGTATTACATGTCGTTGGGAGTAACTGTCATGAAATCATGAACAATTAGATGTACCGGTCAGTGAAATACTTTTGAAAGCACCGTTGAATCAATTCACCTCACCCAACCACATCTCAGATGTTCACGTTAGCCTGTACACAGGTGAACCCTTCAAATTACTAGACTTCTTTTACTCAGAATATTTTCTGTTTCTGTTATGGTTTTGCTTGGAATAGCATTCTCACCAAGCATGATACTCAAAATTAATTCAGATATACAGACTGTGAGACCACTATGCCCTTGACATCAAGCGGGAGATCCTTCAGTGCAATGAGGAGGATGAAGACGTACCTTCGGTCCACCATGGGTGATGTCCGTATGTCATCACTTGCACTTATCCATGTCCACAGAGTCATGCCCGTAAGCTCAGACCTTGTCATTGAGCTCGGAAGACGAGGTGCATGGGTTTCATTTAAGACTGTACATAACGTGTTCACAGCAATAAAGTTTAATCCTAAGAATAGAGACGTTCCTTTCTTATTGATCCTCAATTGTCATTTGTTCAAATTGTGTGTACATGTACATATAAAGTAATCAGGAGCAAGCATTTTAGTATTCAATGTGTATTCACTACATGCAAACACTACATGTAACAATTGGCTTCAGCCGATATAACTAGCACTAGGCTACAATTTTTTCAATGTGCATATAAAGTGTGTACTGGTTTCTGTTCTCTCTTCTCCCCCCAACCCTTCCTCCCCCCGACCCCAAGAAAATTCATGGAAAGTAGTTTTTCATTTTGATTAAAAGTAAATCAGGTGGCATATAACAATTTATAGCCAAACAGAATAATGACTTTTGTTTCTCTTTCAGATAAATCATAACTATGGAGAGACATAACGAGGAACTAAATTGCATGTTCCTGAAGTTTATTTTACCCTTGAACATAGAAATTATATGCTCTGAAAAGTCCTTTATCTATGGTTTGGTTTTTCGATTTTTCCAGCCCATGTATTAGTAGTTCCTTGTGTCCTTGAAAATATACATATAAAAGTACATTTGAGTCTCAATATGAGATTTTTTACTTTTCCATTTTTTACCCCATAATAGGATTCAGCACAAATATTTGACTTTTCTAACCCACATATTAGTAGTCCCCTGTGTTCTCTTTGAAAATATCCTTAACAAGTATGTTTGTGTCTCAATATGAAATTTAAAAAAATATTCTCTGAAAAATTCAACTTTTTATCTTTTAACTCAAAAATAAGACTAAACAAAAATTAATTTGAATTTTACAGAACATTTATTTGTAGAACCTTGTGTTCTTTGTTAAAATATACATACAAAGTACACTTGTGTCTCGATATGAGATTTTAAAAATTATTCTCTGAATATGTCAACTTTTCAATTTTTTACCTCAAAATAGGACTTCACATAACATTATTTGACTTCATACACCAACCCTTAGATATACCTAGGATCCATCATTCTACACTTGGAATATGAAACACTGTCTTGGAAATACATTGTGCGTGTGTGTGTTTGTGTTTGTGTTGACCTTGTGTTCTCCTTGTGAAAAATACATAAAATGGTAAATTTGTGTCTCAATTTGTGATTTTAAAAATTATTCACTGAAAATGTCAATTGTTCAACTTTTTACCTAACTTAGCATCATATTTGAAGGGAGGACCTTTTAGTACTCATTAGTTATAACTTAAACATGTTGAAAACACTCAAATCATTTCTGTACCAATTTCTTTTGAGGTTTTGTCATATTTTGACTGGACTATATATGCCCGACACATCACTTGGATTTCTAACAACAATGTAAACACGTGAGAGTTATCGTTCCTGTCTAAACCTTCGTCACCTACGGCATTCTCACAATGGAATAACCCAAGTTCGACTCAATATTTATTCTTGTCATATTTCTTCGCACAAGTCAGTAAATAACGTTTTGCATATATGTAGTTGTATCTGATATGTTATGTACAAGTATATACAGAAATGCGATCAAAATCAACTCACCAAATGTTGTGAGGGCAGATAATATAACTCTGTCGCTCTTCCGTCCAACCTTGCCTCGGGTGCTGGATCCCAAAACGAGGCTCGTCGAAATGTATGTTAACTGAATGTGGACTGGGTGGTATAAATCAAAATTGAAATACAGCGGGCATTTTACACCAATCGCAGTGATGTTTCAAAGAGCTCTCAGTGTTGACAGGAAAAGATAACTACGGTTTAACCAGCAATCTGGCCGATAAAGAAACCCATTTTACCAGTGCTTCTTGAAACCCCTCCTTATAACGTACATGCAGAAATGTACCTTTAATTTATATCAAAGTACGGTGAAAATACAACTTTGATTGAACAAATGCCCCAAGATATCATTTTAAACAACCCTGATTTATATAATTCAGTTGTAACCAAATCAACACAATCAGTACAGGGCGGCGTATGGTCGAGAAAAATTGTAATCTCTAAGAAAGTAGGTCAAACTATCACACATAGTACTGCGCTTAATGAGACTTATGTTTTGTTATGTTACAATGTGAAGCTGTTCCTTGCAGGAAGAATTAGAGAATAACCAACGAGGTACGAGTGATTACGGGAAATATGCCCGAGGTGAAATAATGTTCACAGTGCCGAGCCTTATCGAGGCACTGAACATTATTTGAACGATGGCACATTTCCCGTATGCTTTTACTTGTTGTTGAACGCTGCAATCAGCAATGTTACAGTTATAATGGCGTCGGTCTGTAAATAATCGAGTCTGGACGAGACAATCGAGTAATTGAAAGTGTGAGCATCGATCTCCGCAATTAGGGTATGTGTCAACAAAGTCAGCTAGCCTGACCACCCGATCCCGTCAAGCGACAAGCATGGGTTGATTACGATCAATTCTAACCCGTAACTTCATGGATGATTGACTTAATCAATATCTCTTACAAGTATTACAGCGTACATCGGTATGTAAAAATACCATGATATCATATTCCGTAGTTGTTCCCATGACATTTACCATAGAATCTGATGCCTGATTAAATATAAAAAGACTTTCCCAGTGAAGTGATTCATATGCCCAATTTTAAAACTAACATTAAATCAGTGTATCCAGTGTATGTAATGTTTTGAAACTCATTGATAGCTATTTCAGTTACGTCTTAGTACAAGCCAACATGAATATTACACTGAAATATAATTTTTTTAAAGCCAGTTGGATGCAAAGAAAATGCGCAACGGTCAAACATCAGAGTCAATATTTCAAGAAAAGGCGTGTATGGATTTAAATCTCTTTTCGTTCATGGCCTTGTCTCTATTAACTACTATCATTCGATCAGTTGCTCGTGTACTTTGTGATATCAAAATTGCTATCTGTATTTTCACATTTCTTTTTGAAACTTTATTACAATAACATGCTGCCAGCAAACAACCTGATCAAAGTGTTTTCATCATTAAGCGCATTCGGATTGGTTTTCATGTGTTTTTGCGCTTAACATTCGTCGATGGGGAGACGAGACTTGTGGCAGCTTACGTTAACGTGCGAGAGGTGACGAATTGACATCCTTACTGAATGCCCTGGGCACAGATATCAGTAACTGCTCTTGAAATCTTCGACTATTGAAAATACCACTTAAGAACTGCAAGATAAAGTCAGTGGAGGTTTATACATCTGCTTCAAACACCAACCCTTGGATATACCCAGGTTCCATCATTCTACACTTGGAATATGAAACACTGTCTTGGAAATATACTCTCCCAAAAAGAAACGCATCATGAAAATAGCAATTTCATGTAGCAATTAATTAAAACGTGATTCATTTTACAAAAGGTTTTGCTCTGTTTATGAGTCCTATGGTGTTTATGTTTTGAAACATCACAACAAAACGCACCATCCGTAAAATAACCGTATTTAACAGCATGATTTTCAATTTCGGCGTGTAGTGTCACAGAATACACAATTCACATGCAATGCTCGTGAAAGTTGGGGATCAGATAGTCTCAATGACGGGTACAAAAGGTTGATTGCTGTCTGTCGATTATTCACTGTATTTGGAATATTGTTGACGAACACAAAATGCCACGTCTAAGTGAAGCCAACCGTCATATCGCCATTGGTTTGCTTGAAACTGGCCAGTCTCAACGTGCAGTTGCCCGACGCATGAATGTTAAAAAAAGCACCATTTCACGGCTCTGGGAGAGATATCGCCGGCAGAATGCGGTAGCAGATGCCCCTCGTAGTGGGCGACCTCGAGCGACCACTGCGGCGCAGGATCGCTACATCCGGGTACATCACCCGCGTCATCGAACAGCTACGGCGACCAGTACCGCTCGACAAATACCCGGATTGAGGAGGCGTTCTGCACGGACCGTCAGGAACAGGTTGAGAGAGGCTGGTTTACGTGCCAGAAGACCTTATTTTGGCCCTGTGCTCCGACAACAACATCGTCGACATCGAGTTCAATGGTGCACCAACGTTCAGGCCTGGAACCTACCGAATTGGCCTAAAATCTGGTTCAGTGATGAATCACGATTTCTATTGGAACGAAGCGATGGAAGAATGCAGGTGTACAGACGTCGACGTGAACGTTTCGCCGACCCTTGCGTTCTCCAGGTGGACAGATTCGGCCGGGATAGTGTTATGATGTGGGGAGCGATCACCTGTCGTAGGAGAAGTGATTTGGTGATGATCCAGGGCAACCTGACAGCTCAACGGTACTGTGACGAAATCCTACGCCCACACCTCCTTCCAATCATTGATCGCCAGAGGGAGTTGTTTCAACAGGACAATGCCAGGCCCAAAACAGCACGTCACACTAGAGACTTCCTCCAGAACCACAACATCAATGTACTCCCCTGGCCCTCAAGATCACCGGACTTCAACCCGATCGAACATCTGTGGGATGCCCTGGACAGACGAGTGCGGCGCCGTAACCCTCAGCCCCAGACACTTCAGCAACTCGCACAGGCACTACAGGCAGAGTGGGCTGCGATTGGGCAACACGAGATTCTGAGACTTATTCGTTCGATACCGAGGCGATGCCGTGCAGTTCTGGATGCCCACGGTGGTCACACGAGGTATTGACTTCAGCGCCACCACACGTCTCCATTTGACACTCAAACTGACTTTCCTCGAATTTGTGCCAAAGACGGATAAGTCTGCATTCCCAGTGTGCAATTTCGCTATATTTCATTGACTTATAAAGCCTACAAGATGTTTCAAAATAAACCTAAAAATACAGTTGAAATTCATATATGCGTTTCTCTTTGGGGAGAGTATACATTGTGCGTTAGCCTAACGTAAAATCTGAATAAACAGGGTGTGTGTGTGTGTGTGTGTGTGTGTGTGTGTGTGTGTGTGTGTGTGTGTGTGTGTGTGTGTGTGTGTGTGTGTGTGTGTGTGTGTGTGTGTGTGTGTGTGTGTGTGTGTGTGTGTGTGTGTGTGTGTGTGTGTGTGTGTGTGTGTGTGTGTGTGTGTGTGTGTGTGTGTGTTCTGAATACTTCTGTTTGGTCTTTAGTCTATCCTTGGGCCGTGTTCTGGTATCCTTTGTGATGCATCGGAAGAATGCCTGGTATCACGAGCGGAGGTTCCAATCTGCCACGAAGTAACTACCTTTTCCGGAACATCGACGACAGGTAAGAATATGAAAATGTTTCATTTAACGAAAACATGTATCTGTGACATAAGCTTATGACAATAATATCATACCCTAAGAAATGGCATGCAACTATGCAAGTTCGATATGCAATTTAGTTAGACGGAAGTGGAATACATTTTCTGTGAGAGTGCACTGAGATTCGACAGATGAATATCAGTGAAATTATACCAGAGATAAAATCAGTATGAGTTACCATTAGTAGAGTTTCAATTATTCTGCAAATGCCAAGTACTTTGATAATCTGAGGAATGAACATGCTAAAAAAGGTTTAACAGGTTGTATATTTTGGTTCGCATGGCAATAGAAAACAATGTATCACTATGGACGATATATATGTAAGATTTCCACAAGGTGTTGGTTCTACCTTTTGATAATTTATTTCTAAAAAGTTAAATCGCGCTGGGAATGTGATTAATACAAAAAAGATATTTCATGTGTTTTGTGAAATGTGAAGTATCTGTCATCAAGTGACGTGAACAACGTAATTTTTTCACCCCACAATTTCACTATAAAATGAACTATTATATTTGTTATATGCATCCAATTTTCATAAATGATATTTAAACATTGTTAATCCGAGAAAATTCAATAAACGAATGTCAAATTAATCGGTATAATGCTGATTAACAAAGTCTCGGTTGGTATTTTCGATGTAAAAAAGCCGACTCGTGATGAATCCCTTCTATATAAATTGATGGATCCTTTCCAGAGATAATAGTGAGTGAGTGAGTGAGTTCAGTTTTACGCCGCACTCAGCAATATTCCAGCTATATGGCGGCCAGAGATAATAGTCACAGTTGACACCTTTGAAATTAAGCTTAATATCAATCGACTTGTCTTGTACAGCGGACTCCACTGAACTTCCCCAGTGTCCGAATCCACCTCCATTACTAAACGCCAACATCAGTGACGGCATGCAGGTGGTTGGAAGTGTTCGGACATACATATGTCTCCAGGGTTACTCGGACCTTTCATCTCATAGTGTGACGGTCAACACAACATGCCTCCAGAATCTTACTTGGAGCCACGTCGATCTTAAGTGCTCAGGTACATTCAGTTTGTAATCTAGACATGTCACTCAAACCCATTTCTACGTTTATTTGTTGTTGAAAGCCGCACTCGAGCAATATAACATTAATCTAGCTATATGATGGCCTTCTGTAAATAATCGAACCCGGACCAGACAATCCAGTGATTGGCAGCATGGGCATGGTTATACGCAACTGGGATACGATGACATGTGTCAACCAAATGATCGAGATTGACCACCTGATTACATTTGTCACCTCTTACAATAAACATAGGTTGCTGAAGACCAATTCTAACCCCAATCTTCACGGGTCCCATGTTAACGTGTTTATCTCTGGGGTTGATAGTAAACAAAGCAACAAAACCCTTTCCGCATCCGCAAGACACAACAAGAGTTTAGTTTTTATCATACCTTGTGCATGTATCGATGCAAAAGTGACAGGTGTTCGTGTGCGTAACGTGCCCAAACCAATCGTGATTAACTTCAAAGCTAGACATTTGCTCCTCTCAAAAACACATGCTATTTTGATTAAGTTACCGCAGTAACTCATTTTATCCTTTTGTTGACACACAAGTCTTGTCACTGATATTTGGAAATGTATGGAGATCTGATAGTGATCCAGTGATCGTAGTTGAGACTTTCATATCCATATGTACAATCCATAACATACCATGACGCATCCTCCATCGAGCGGATGAACTTATGTAAAGCAGCTTGGCGCCACTCGCTCTCCTCTACATCGAAAAACTCGAACTCTGTCCTCGTTTCTCTCCCAGTTACGTTGTTGCCACTGACGTATAGTTCGTGTCTGCAGTGACTGAAGTCATCGATGACGGTGTAAACGGGTCAAGCCCATTTCACGGAAGGGGCGGTAGGTTCGTATACCAAGTCGTAAAAGGACTGTTCGTCTGATGACGTGACATAATGCTGTCGCCGTCACGAATCTGTTCCGGGGGTGGATCTGACGGATGTTGCGGTCTTCGGCCGGTTTCTTGACTCTTGGTCTTGGCGGCCTTGGGCGGTCTTGGGTCTGGCCTTGGGTCTGGCCTGTTTGCTGATAGCGGTTTATCAATTTGCATATGGTGGCCTGGCTGCAGTTGAAGTTTCTTGCCAGCTGACGTTGTCAAGGTCCCATATTAGCATATTCGTGGTGGTTTTGGTTACACAATTCTTGCTCTGTCCAACATCGGTCTTTATGCCACAATCATGCACGTTCATTTGAACCAATGTCCTATAATTACGTTTTTACGTTTTCACAAAATTCATGATTCATACGAAGTTTTCGGACGGTTGCATGGTTATCGGGACCATGTTGCGTTTTAGCTTGGGTTCAAACCTGTACCAGTGTTGTTGTTTTATATATATATATATATATATATATGTGTGTGTATTAAGTGACATCTTTCATTTGCCATGTGGTTTACTTAGATGTAAGCATCGTCTACTCAGATGTAACTATCGTCTGCATGGATGTAAGAATCACAGATTTGCTTACATATTATTATTTTCTTTGTAAATGAAACTATCATGTACGTTGAGGCAAAACACTAGACTATGGCACTGTCTCTTGTCGATTACTGTGGGAAATATGGTTAAAAAAGTTGATAGTTTCACAGAAGATGCTACCTTCTCCAAAGTAGATTATAATTACACTCAATTAATGCTCATCTACCAAGATATAAGTATCATCTACTTATATGAAAGTATTTCCTACGTAAATGCAAGTGTTATGCGTGCAAAAGTACGTAGATGACTTTAGCAATAATACGCTTGCATTGGGATATCCACCAAAAACATTTTGACTCGTGCCAAGTTTATTTGCTTTTCCAAGCTAATACCTAGGACTTCAAAACTACATGGCCATCGTTCTTTGCTTGAACCTGAACCAATTTCTTTATGATACTACTTAATGCATATCAGGGAAGTTTGCCCATGAAGATCCGACTTAACTTTGATCTTGAACGGCCCATGCTTGTTGTAAGAGGCAACCAACAGGATCGGATTGTCAGGCTCCCTGACTTGGTTGACACATGTCATCGTATCTGGCCTTTAATTGTCATCATGAGCATCGATCTACGCAATTAAGACAAGGATTTGCATCATCCAAGTTCAGACAGCATGACCACTTAGACAAGCAAGGTCGCTGAAGACGGAAACAGAACAACTATTTTGTCTAATATTGACATATTAATTTCAAATTTTAATTCATTTTACAGGACCCTGGATCCGGAAAAACACGCCTTCTTCACCCTGGCGTGAATATGTCCAGCTGACAACAGAAGAACTAAAGAGTACTTACGTCAACACTAGCTTCATATTCCTGGTGAAAACCTGTCACGATGCCAATTTCAACTTCGACAGATACGACGAAACAAAACCAATAAATGGTTTAGATAGAATAATTATTGGGGGCGGTGGCAATTCTTTCACCTACGTTGTTGGAGAACACTGTTTAAAGGTCCATTCGTACGGCATTTTGTCTTGCACGGAGTATAGACCTTTCTGGATCAAAGTTAATGGCACTACTATTTCCGTTGGAAAAGGGTTTAGGGTTAGCTATAGACAGCTGATTAGTTGCACTGGTCCAGATCTTAAGGTAACCGAATGGAGCATAACGACTTACGTTAACAATGCTGGATCGTGGTGGTATTCCGTTGTAGCACGAATGCCATTGTGCCCCCGCTGTAGGACATGGATTATTAGCTCTTCCAGCTGTGTCGGTCCCATCCCAAATCATGACTGAAACCTCTCCATATTCGACAAAGTTGGAATCATGAAGTCGTTCTCCTGTCTACACAGTATCTCGCATCTCCAGGCACAAGGAAGTTTATTTGTTGCCATACCCAGTAGCAAAGGCGACTGGAGAGGGAACAATTATGTCACGATTGAGCCGTACAACCAGACTCAGGGCTTCAGACACCCCCTGCACACCGTGCAAATGACTGCTTTGTTCCAGTCAATGTATGAAGAATCTGGGGTCCTGAAGGCGTTACTAAATCCTAGGGTACCCTTTCACTTTACATTGGTTGGACGAGTATATATATGATCAAAACGTTCTGGTTTGCAAACTTTGCGTAGAAAGAAAATCACTTGCATTGCAGGAGGTACTGGGATTGCCTAGGGTGGTATAATAGTATATTTTTGTGCAATTGTATACCTGGCCTACACTTTGATGCAGTGTAGTTTCAAATCTTCCAGTGACGTATTTGATTCCTTCTGAGACCTACCACCCTTATAATACCTTCACTGTGTATTGGGTTGCCATTCAATATGGTGACGCGGACCACTTTTGGTGTTTCTCGTGGTATCGTTCTTGATGGTAACTTCAGTGAGTGAGTGTTTAGTTTTACGTCGATTTTAGCAATGTTACAGCAACAAAACGGCGGATGACACCGGATGTGGGCTTCAAAGGTTGTACCCATGTGGGAAATGGAACCCGAGTCTTCGGCGTGACGAGCGAACGCTTTAACCACTAGGCTACCATACCACCCCTGACCTAAGTGAAGATTTGTTAGGTAACAATGTCCATCACTTCTATGATTTCATCACTAGCAGCCATAAGCAAAAATAATATGATTGAACGTAAACGAATTGTATCAGACTCGGCAAATTTGTGAGATACTGTCTTAATTATTCATGTTGACACTTTGAGGTGTTATCAGTTTAGCACCAAATATCTCTGATCAGAAGGTACAATTTGTGAAGCCCCTTCCTAGTGGGACGGAAGACTGTAATATTGCTGTCATATTTGCTAGTTGCCGCGTATAACACAAACAATGCCATGCTGACCACATACCACATACAGTAATGACTGATCGACCATCTGACAAACCCTGTGTGGTATGGACTCCGTACCAAACGTCGACTGCGACCGTCCTATACAAACGACCATATATGCCGGTAGTATTAGTCATGAAAGGAAAACAGAAAAAAACTATTTTTTAAGAAGGTAGCCAAGGAAAGATTTGCCAAATATACCACATGTGACTGATAACGTACTTCTTTTTCGATACTGAGAAGTGTCAGGTCACGTTTAAGATAATAATCTTGAACAGCACTGTGTTTGTTGCGTTTGTTTGTTGTGTGCCACAATATTACAGCTTTCCATGAAAGGCCACCTCCTCGTGGTGGGTGCTGGGTCACGCTAAGCGCCTTTCAACCCCCGTTGTGGACCTAGTGGGGGGATATTTTGGTCCACCAACCTGTTTGCCGTGGGTTGCGCCCCTGTGTCGGTGGAGGAAGGGATTCTGGTGGTTGAGGGCACTGGTTCCGGGAACAGTGTTCCTTTGCCCAACACACCACTTCGGCCCTGACTTCACCTAGACGGGTGGTTGGATGGGCCCGGTTCAACCAATCGGCTGGTCATGCCAAGCCCTGTGTATGTATATTGTGATGCACAAATTTCGGAAACTGTTTAAAATTTATCAGATGTCTTGGCTGCATGATTATATATTTAAATTCAAAATGAGTCACTTCAATTTTGTAATTTGCCTAGAGTCTTATGCGCAGAAGGCGGTGGCTCATGGGCCAATCCGGTGGAAAAATTATTATTTTAGTTTTTCTGCTTGAGTATATCATCCGAGTATCCTTGGTGCTGCAAGTTGGAGACCCACTTGTTTTTTAGCATTGTCCTTTGTGATACTCCGTGGTGGGTGGGGAGCTCGGATGATGAATCTTTAAAACACTAACCATGGCTTATGAAACCCCCATAAAAAAAACAAAACGTCCTCTTGATACTGATCCTGATGATGTTGACCATAGACAGCCCAAATCAATTGACTACTGGCCACGTTTCTTAGTGATGGAGACTCAAGATAACACCAGACTAAAGTTAAATCCTTTTGCTGTACAAAAAAGGAATACAAGGCATAGCCGGTGATGTCAAAAGCATTAAACTTTTGCGTTCAGGGTCATTGCTCATTGAATGCAGTAAAAGGCACCAGGCAACTAACCTGATGTCTACCGAAACATTCGTTGGCATTCCGGTATCAGTCTCTCCTCATAGATCCCTTAACACCAGCAAAGGAATCGTTAGAGACCGCGATCGACTGTTCACTGACATGTCCGAACTTGACATTGTTTCAGAAATGAAGGATCAAGGAGTCACTTACGTTAAGCGTTTTACAACTCGGAGAAACCAGGAAACCATTCAGACGAACACTTACCTGTTTTCATTTTCTTCTCCCAATGCTCCCAGATCAATAAAGGCAGGATACTGTAACATTACTGTTGACACCTATATACCAAATCCTCTGAGGTGTTTTAAATGCCAGAAGTTTGGTCATGGAGTTCGTACTTGCACATTGTCTGTTGTGTGTGCTCACTGTGGTGAGAAGACACATACAACAGAAGATTGTGAGAGTACCTTTAAGAAATGTACCAACTGCACAGGCACTCACTCATCCTTTTCCAAAGATTGTCCAATCTGGAAACAGCATATGGAGATCAATAAGATCAAATTTACTCAAAACATTAGTTTTTCTGATGCAAAAAAAGCTTGTCATAAGATCTGAGACCAAGGAAACCTATGCTTCCATAGCACAATCACCGTCTGATACACCTCCTACAGTAACCAAGTCCTCTGCCAGCTGTCAGACGAACTTGACATGGCTCAAAACCGAGTCTCCTGAGATCTTATCACCTGCAATGTCTACACAAACTGTGGAACCACTAAGTCTTCCTGTCACGGCCCAAACCCAATCAGAACCATCTTCTGAACGTGCTACACCTTCTCAGGCATCTCAAATAACTCAATCTACCAGAAACGTTCAGCAAATCATCAAAAGCAAAAACAAACAGAAGCAAGATTCTTGGAAAAAACAAAGTGGCAGAGCCCCAAAAGGGTCAGATGATAAAATTAAACTATTTAACAAATACGGATCACTTGAGGACATGGACGTGTCCGAAAACGTCCATTCTAGGGCACATAGCTTGTCGCCCTCGAAAACGGTGCGGGGTAGATCCCCAATTAATCCGCCTAAAAGATAGGTCTATCTACCAATATCGTGCAGTGGAACTGTAGAGGACTCCGGACAAATTTTAATGAACTACAGCTATTACTCCAGGATTTAACGCCATCAGCGTTCTGTCTGCAAGAGACATATCTGAAACAGACAGATAATTTTAACTTACGTCAGTTTCAAGCCTATAATTATTTTTCCCCTCCAGGTGATAGAGCCACTGGAGGTTCTACTATCCTTATTCGACAGAATGTAATTCACAGCCCTGTTACTCTTAACACTAATCTCCAAGCTGTTGCAGTGCGACTTACTCTGGGTGTAGCATTTACATTGTGCTCTCTGTATATCCCACCTTCATCGACACTTCAGCTGACTGATCTTCAATCACTCTATGATCAACTCCCAAAGCCATGTGTTATCATGGGTGACCTAAACGGTCACAACCCACTCTGGGGCAGTACTACCACTAATACTAAAGGTAAAATAATTGAAGACTTCATTTCCAATAATGACCTGTGCATATTTAATGATGATTCAAGCACCTATCTTCATCCTGCAACTGGCACTTATTCTTCTTTGGATTTATCTCTTGCAGATTCACACCTCCTGAATGAATTTGATTGGTCTGTTCATAATGACCTTTGTGGAAGTGACCACTTCCCAACTATACTTTCAGAAATAACTCCATCTGATACTCCATCGTATACAAGATGGAACTTTTCGAAGGCGAACTGGTCTTTATATCAAACCTTATGTCAATCTAAATTGCGACCTGAATGTTTCAGTGATATAACTGATCCCATTCAAACCTTTTCTGATATTTTAAATGAAATAGCTGATGAGTGTATACCCAAGTCCTCTACGACTCCACATGTACGAAAACCATGGTTTAATACTGATTGTAGACAAGCCAGAAAAGCGAGGAAAAAGGCCGAGCATTATTTCCGCCATCATCCAACTGTCCATAACTTAAATAAATTTAAAATACTCAATGCAAAGGCGCGTCGTACCTTTAAACAAAACAAACGACAATCTTGGAGAAATTATGTCTCCAAAATTAATTCGCGTACGCCAATGTCTAAGGTTTGGAACATGGTTCAGCGAATAAAAGGCAAAGGTTCAAAATCAGCTGTACATCATCTTAAAGATGGTGATAACTTGATAACTGATAAATCTGACATTGCAAATAAAATTGGCGAAACCCTTGCCAAAAATTCATCATCGGCAAATTATGTCCCTGAGTTTCAGAGATATCAGAAACAACAGGAAAAGACAAAACTTAATTTCGAATCAAATAACGGTGAAGATTATAATGAAGTGTTTTCATTACATGAGCTACATACTGCTCTTGAGCAAGCTCATGACACTGCAGCGGGTGATGACAACATACATTACCAGCTACTGAAACACTTACCTGAACCATGTCTGATGACACTTTTAGATATATTTGACAAAATATGGACGTCTGGAGAATTTCCTCCTTCATGGCGTAATGCCATTGTAGTCCCAATACCAAAACCTGGCAAGGATCATACAGATCCGTCTAATTACAGACCAATCTCTCTAACTAGCTGTGTCTGTAAAACCATGGAACGTATGGTGAATAATAGATTAACTTGGTATCTTGAAACCAATAACCTTATAACCAATATTCAATGTGGTTTCAGGAAAAATCGAAGTACCATTGATCATTTGGTACGATTAGAATCCTTTGTTAAAAATGCTATCGTAAATAAACAACATGCCGTATCGATATTCTTTGATCTCGAGAAAGCTTATGATACGACCTGGAAGCATGGCATTTTGAGGGATTTACATGACTTTGGTTTGAGAGGCCGTTTGCCTTTTTATATCACGGTTTTGAAAGACAGACAATTTCAAGTCCGAGTGGGTTCAACCCTGTCTGATCATTACAATCAGGATCAGGGTGTCCCTCAAGGCAGTATTTTGTCTGTCACTTTATTTAGTATCAAGATTAACAGTTTATCCAAGGTTTTAAACGATTCCATTGATGGATCACTTTTGTGGATGATTTTAATATTTCTTGTCGTGGTAAAATATGCATACTATTGAACGGCAATTGCAGTTGTGTTTAAATAAAATAAATAAATGGTGTCTTGAAAACGGTTTTAAATTTTCCAAATCCAAAACTAATTGTCTACACTTTTGTAGAAAATATAAACCGCATAAAGATCCAGAACTATCTTTAAATGGCACTCCCATCAAAGTGGTTAAGGAGGCCAAATTCTTGGGTCTCATTTTCGACTCCCATTTAACTTTTTGCCACATATTAAATCACTGAAAGCCAAATGCCTGAAGGCACTCGATTTGTTGAAAGTTGTTTCCAACTCAAAGTGGGAGGGATCAAGCTACACTCCTCCACCTGTATCGATCATTGGTCCGCTCGAAACTTGATTATGGCTCCATCGTATATGGTGGGGCCTGTAAAAGCAACCTCAAACTACTTGATTCTATCCATCACCAGGGTCTAAGACTTTGTCTTGGGTCTTTCAGAACCTCTCCCATTGACAGTCTCTACGTTGAGGCCGATGAGCCATCTTTAAAACTTCGCCGTATCAAATTGTCCCTACAATATATCACAAAGTTATATTCTAATGAATCCAATCCTGCTCACACTTGCGTTTTTAATCCTCTTTATGAGGACTTGTATAATAAAAAACCTTCACTTGTTCCACCTCTTGGGATAAGAATCCAACAATATATTACTGCTGCTGGCATTGAGTTGGAGAATATATCTCCTTCCCGTCTTCTTTCCTCTCCTCCTTGGCAATTAGTGAGGCCACAAGTTGACCTAACACTGACAAAGTTTAAAAAATCCGAAACTAACGAATTACAGTATAAACAAGAATATAATCAATTAAAGAATAACTATAATACATACAAATCCTTATTTACAGATGGGTCCAAGGATGGTGGCGCAGTGGCATGTGCCACTGTCATTGATCCAGAACAATATCTTCTAGAATACCAGATAACAGCTCTATATTTACAGCAGAAGCAAACGCCATCTTAACAGCTCTTAAATATATTCAAAGACATCCCAAACATAAACAATATATAATATTTTCTGACTCTCTTTCTTGCCTTCAGGCGATTAAAAATGTCTCTTGCAAACATCCACTTTTAATTGAAATAATCGAATTCTATAATGATCTTGCTACTGGCCAATGCGACATCGTCTTTTGTTGGTTACCCAGCCACGTTGGCATTTCTGGGAACACAATGGCTGATCTTGCTGCTAAGGCAGCACTCAACAAATCTGTGACACCACTTCTTATTCCTTACTCTGATTACAAAGCTTGCATTGGAACTTACATCCGTGATCTGATGCAGAAGAAGTGGGACACTCAAGTAGGGTATTAATAAATTACATGCAATAAAACCTTACATTGGTTACACCTACTTGGGTTGTCAGTCCAGATTTGAGGAGGTCATTATGCGGCGATGTCGCATTGGCCATACTAGATATACCCATGAATATTTGCTTAAAGGCGAAGATCCTCCGTTTTGCATCCCTTGTGATGAAAGAATCACAGTCAAGCATGTCTTGCTTGACTGCATTGAATATTCCATCACAAGGGATAAGTATTTTAATGTCAAAACATTTAAGGATCTTTTTAATAATGTTCGTTCTCATTTAGTTATTGCCTTTTTAAAAGAATTAGATTTGTTAAGTGATTTGTAAATAGATATATATTTTATTATTGGTAGTTTGAATTAGTAACTGAGATTGTTAGTGGCTGTATCCTCAAAGGGGGTTGAAGTATTGTAAAATTATTGTCCTCCTGAGAGGGTACGTAAGTCCCAAAACTTTCAAAGTTAACTTTTGCTTATCCGATTTTTAATCGTAGTATATTTGTTCATTTAAATTTTGGCTAAACTTGTCCTACAATCGCCAGCTGCTGAGGGGATGGTGTAAATCCAACTAGGATCCATGCAGGTAGCGAAAGTAATGTAAGTCCCCATGGTTTCTAGTATGGTGATCTACCTTCAGTTGTTGGCGATCTATAGCCCAATTTTTATATTGTGTTGTCTAAAATGTTTTAGACTCTATTACTAGTTTTATCTGTATATGTGATATTCTAGTTGTTTTACTGCCCTTCGTTGGCAGGTTTTATAATATACATATAATTCATTTCAATATCAAATGTTCTCGTCACGATATGGCTGAAATATTGCCGATGTGACGTTAAATATTAACTCACTCACTCAAAACGAAGCAGCCGGGATACCGAACCCAGTCAGAGCGGGTGAGTGTGCACTCAAGTGTAACGGCTGGTTCATTTGCAGATGCCCTCACGGGTCATTGTGTGTGTATATATAGAGATGTTGGGTTTTGTAAATACATGCTCATTTTTTGTGTAAAACATTTTGCAATCAACAGGCATCATAACATGTCATGTGTTCAAGTATCACACCTGCCTGTCTGTGTAATTACATAATGTGACAGAGACCGAACTCGGGCCATAAATCAATGCATTTTGTTTATGGTGTATAGCCTGATTGGTGTTAAGTTCAAATTGCATGTGGTCAGTGATAACAGCTGTGTATTGAATATTGTCATTAGCAGACAGGCAGGCAGACACACAGGTGTCAATAAAACAAGACATTGAGTTTTGTCTGTGACAACGACATATCTATATATTGAAATTCTGTCAACGCTAAATAATGACATTGCTTTTACGCATCGAACTGAGAAAGTGACTCGGAAAGAAGAACGTGTGGTGAAATAGACAAATGAAATTATATAAACAGTTAATTTACTGTCATAACATATAAAAAGCTCGCGCCTGTGAGATATCAACAAAACATTAGAAAAATAGCTCACACCAAAGCCTTCACCGAGTATTCACCGGACAACCCGCTTCCAAGCTGCGCGAACTTATTTCACCGCACACATGCTATGAGCGCAGCCCAGCTGTTGAAACCCGTTTTCCCCCAGAAAAGTCAGGGGAAATTTAGTGAAACGTTTGAACTCCGATTTCGAACGGTTTTTTTCATCGCGTTATTTTTCAACTTTATAAGTTGAATTTGCATTTTTGACGATTTGTTTCGGTTAGTCCATACCGAAAGGTATCAGAATCTGCAAAGTTGTGTTTTACGTTGCATGTGACCTTTAAAGAATGTTCATGTCTGGCGTATTCAGCTGCTTTCCGAGCTGCCTCTGCTTTCGCTCTAAAGGTTACTGAAGAAGAGGTACTGTTAGTCTTTGACACACTTTTTTTTTTCAGCCTTACACATATTTACAGTAGACTGCAGTTTTGGTTGAATTAATGTTCAATGATTTCAAATATTGAAGCACATATATTATGAAAACGTTCAATCTGCAGCTTAAGAATTTGATTAGCTTCAACCACACCAGATCTTCTTAGGAATTCCTGATAATCTTCAAAACCAGTTTGATATTGAGACTTGATATCTGCCAACTGCTTCTCAACACTAATCAAACTGTCTCTATCATCACTCAAGTCCTTCTGCAAACTGCATTTTTCAAACCGTGCAATCAGCTTATCAATTTTAGCTTCAAATCTAGTGCAACAAGAATGATAATATTCCTGTCCCCTTTCCGTTAATGTCTTTCCCGGGTCCTCTTGGTCAGATTGGTGTTGATCCCCATGAGAATCTGCCGTGACGATAACTGCTGTCCGTTGGCCAGGCTCTCACCCTTGAATACTTCATTAAAGTTCTTACTATGCTGTCCTAGCATTCACCAACTTCCAAAAACGACAGTCAAGATTGTATTAGGATACATTAGAAACTCTACAAGAAGGTTTTCTGTTTACATCTCCAACCGAGTGCAGAAGATTAGAAGACTATCAAGTTCAGAACTGTGGTCATATGTTCCTACAAGTAAGAACCCTGCAGATTCCGCTAGTAGACCTCTGGACACTGCACGGATATGTCACAGCCCATGGCTAAAAGGTCTCATCACCTACTCTGGGAGTGATGAAATTTGCCAAAACCAGTCAGAGGAAACTTGTTCAGAAGATTTTGGTGAGGATTTGGAATTGAGTGAAGATTTATCCACTTTCTTAACCACAACAGTGCAGAAAGTTGGAATTGGGTACAAGAGGTTTGAGCGCTTTTCAGAATGGAAGAAGCTTGTTCGAGATATTGCCTTTTTGAAGCGATTTGCCAGAAGTTACAAGAAGGGTGGAAATCTTGACAACAGTGTAGGGATTCAGAAAGATTCAGAAAATTTCATTCTTCAACAAGTTCAACAAGAACAGTTCTTTCTAGAAATCAAGTCTCTCAAACAAAAATCATCTTTGTCAAAAGACAGCCGGTTACTTGGTCTTAATCCTTTCTTAGATGAATCTGGACTTCTACGTGTTGGCGGACGAATACGACATGCAGACATTGCCTCATGTGAGAAGACTCCCGTCATTCTACATGGAAGTCACTACATCGCTACACTCCTGGTACGACACTTTCATACATTAGTGCAACATCAGGGACGCCATTTTACAGAGGGAGCAGTGAGGAGTGCCGGATATTGGATTGTTGGAAGGAAGCGACTGATTTCATCTTTGATCTACAAGTGTGTGAAGTGTAGAAAATTGAGAGGAAAACAGGAAACTCGAAAAATGGCAGAATTGCCTTCAGACCGTCTGAAATCATCACCGTCGTTTATATTTGTAGGAGTTGACACATTCGGACCTTCGAATATCTCCTCAAGAAGAACACGGGGTGGTTTAGCACAAAGTTAACGATGGGCGCTGTTATTTACTTGTCTTGTATGCAGAGCGGTTCACATCTAATTGATCGAAGAGTTGAGTTCTTCATCTTTTGTAAATGCAGTCCACCGTTTCATCTCATTCGTGGAAAGGTTAAAGAATTCCGATCGGACAGAGGGACAAATTTTGCGGGTGCAGTTGAAAATGAAGAAATGAGAAAGTTTCTGTTGGACAACCAGACTGAGTGGAAATTTAATCCGCCTCACGCCTCACACATGGGAGGAGTGTGGGAGAGGATGATCGGTGTATTTCGCAGAATCTTAGACAGTATGTTGTTTAACCAATCAACAAGGAGACTAACACATGAAGTTTTATGTACTTTCATGGCAGAAGTGTCTGCAATTGTGAATGGTAGACCTATCACACCAATATCAAGTGACCCAGAGTCCCCATTTATACTGACCCCACAAACTCTGTTGACACAGAAATCTACTCAGGAAGTGGACTTTGATTTTGCTATTTCAGATAATCACAATGGAGACAGGTACAAGCCATGGCAGAGACATTCTGGAACAGATGGTGTCGTGAATAGCTTCACACTTTGCAATATAGGAGGAAATGGAAAGAAGGTCGACCTGACCTGAATATCGGAGACTTTGTTTTGGTTTGTGAAAAAAATGTACATAGAAATGAATGGCCAGTTGCTGTTATTACTGATCCTATTCAAAACAGTGATGGACATGTCAGAAAAAGCTGTTGTGAAGTTGTTTCGGAACAATAAGATGACCTATCTTACCCGTCCTATCACAGACTTGGTCCTTTTGATGTCAGCCTAGATCCTTCCGGGTACTCAGCTTGTGATGTATGATCTCAGGAGAGATCGCTGTTGTCTGATGCGTTATTATGAACGCTGTGAAATGTATAATTTTCCAGCAATTTGTCGTTTCATGTTTTGGGAATCTTTTTGTGGGTATGTTTGTATTTTATTGTGAAGCCATTATTTTTGTAATATCTGAGTTATCAGATGTTAGGCGGGGAGTGAGCTGTATTTCACAGGGAACTTTTTCACTTGCACCGTTTGTCACGGGTACTCTTTTGTGGAAGCACCTCTCGTGCCTCTTGTTTTTGAACTTTCGATATTGAAAGCCGCATGGCCAGGACTCTCTCCCTTTTTTGGGCTACAAATCCACAAAGTGTATGTATTTTCATATTTGCTGCTCTTTGCATATTGTAATATGTGTTCAATTTCATTATTTAGGCAATTAGTGTGTAAATAATTTGCTGTATTTAATATTTTGGATGTGGCGTTCAATTTCGGGCAGGGAAAACACTGAACTGTTTTCAAATGCTTTTTATTGCTATTTTTGCTTAGTATTTTGGAATGTTATATAGTATATTTAATTTAGGAAACATATTTTGCAGCTTTGTTAGTTTAGGATGTAAGTTTCTTTTGGCTATAGAAATGCTATGCTGTCAAAATGCAGTTTTTGAAACATTCGTAAAAAATATCCTTACCTGTGGACTGGTTAACCTATTAATATGGTCATTGCAGAGTTACCTCTTGTGCATCTACTGAAGTTATATTATTCTCATTTACATGTAACAGTGTAACAAATTCAGGTTTTGGTTGTTTATGCATTTATTCAGCAATTATTGTGACTTATGCATATTTTGGGAACTTTAGTCTATAAGGGAAAATTTTGAGTGTGTGTGAACTTTAGGAATTTTGTACTTATTATTGTGTTTTGTACATTTCAGTCTTACCCTATATCATCCATATCTACAAATGAAGATTACCAATAAACGATAAACTGGATCCTTGAATCTTGACTGTCGTTTTTGGAAGTGGGTGAATGCTAGGACAGCATAGCCTGAGCTTGGTGGCCTCCTTGATGGAAGAGATGCCCAGTTCTGTTTGGTTGTAGAGGGTATCCTTAGACCGACTGGTTTCCTGACATATGATACACAGATCAAATGACATTGTTTTCCTGTGACAATAAACAAACTTACTCCAGTGCTATGTATATACTGCCACTGATGACCTCTCCTAGTACACACGCACCTTTTGAATAAAAAAAATACAAGCAGTGCATCAACTAACAAAATTCTCTGGCACAAAGATTCCTAAAACCAAATATGTGACACCAAAGTCTTTTATTACACCCTCGATCCTTCAGTCTTGGCACATGGCTTGTATGCATATATTTTCCACTTTCGCCTTCATCTAAATCCTACTAGGGTCCATGCAGGTAGCAAAGGTAATGTAAGTCCCCATGGTCCCTAGTATGGTGATCTACCTTCAGTTGTTGGCGATCTATAGCCTGTTTTTATATTGTATCGTCGTCTATAGTTAAAGTATTTTAGATTTCATTACTACTTCTTTGATGGGCATTTTAGAAGTTGAGTTGATGAAAAATAATGACAATTATTATGGATATACAACTTTTTTTATTCTGTGGAGGCGACGTTTCGACATCGGTTCTAATGTCGTTGTCAAGCAAGTCATACATGAGTAACAAATTGAGAGAATATATACAGGAGTTGTTGTTACAGTAGATAGGGAATGAGTTGTTTATACAATAGTTGAGGATGATGTACAACGTTTGTATGAGAGATAGAGAAAATTGATAGGAAGCCAGTAGGGTGACATACAAGGACTGAATTAGAGCGTATACAACTGATAGGAAGCCAGGTGGATGTTTATAAAATGGATGGGATTGATGTCCATAGTTGGAATGAAACAGGTGGGGTTCCCCACACTCCTCCCTCATCACCGATATCTACATGACCCACTTAGAATAAACAGCCCCCAAGACATCCCCAATCCAACCTATCTGCTGGTTCCGGAAAGTTGGGGTTGGTTAACGCTAAGCGCTCTTCAAACCCCCGTTGTGGACCCGGGGGTATATTTGGTCCACTAACCCATTTGCCGTCGGTTGCGCCCCTGTGTCGGTGGAGAACGGGATTCTGGTGGTTGAGGGCACTGGAGCCAGGAACAGTGTTCCTTTTGCCCAACACACCACTTCGGCCCTTACTTCACCTAGACGGGTGGTAGAATGGGCCCGATTCCACCAATCGGCTGGTCATGCCAAGCCCTGTGCATGTATATTGTGCTGCACAAATATATTATATTGTTAAATTTTTCTATCAAATGTCTTGGCTTTATGATGTTTCCTTCGAAATTCAAATTAAAACTTTCATTCTATAAACTGCCTAGAGTCTTATGCCCAGAACCAATTAATTGTTCTCGTCACGATATGGCTGATATATTGCCGATGTGACGATAAATTTTAACTCACTCACTCACTTATGCCCAGAAGGCGGTGGCTCATGGGCCAATCTGGTGGAGTAATTATTTATAATTCTTCTGCTGGAGTATATCATCCAAGTATCCTTGGTGCTGCAAGTCGGAAATCCACCTGTTTTTAGCATTGTCTATTTGATACTCCGTGGTGGGTGGGGAGCTTGGATGACGAACCAATATAACAACAACCATGGATTATCAAACCCCTAACAAAAAAACCAAACGTCCACTTAAAAACGATGATCAGCAACGACCCTCCATATCTATCGATTATTGGCCAGGATTTTTGGTTATCGAGACTCGCGACAAGACTCCATTAAAACTAAACCCTTTTGCAATTTCTAAAGGTGTCCCTGAAATAGCAGGAGAAGTTAAAAACATCAAACCCTTGCGTACAGGATCGCTGTTAATCGAATGTAACAGAAAACAACAAGCAACTAACCTGCTATCAGTTGATGTGTCCCGGTTCTCGTGTCAGCTCACAGAACGTTAAACACCAGCAAAGGTATTGTTAGAGATCGAGATCATCTATTTGCAGACATGACTGAACTCGATATTGTATCCGAGATGAAAGACCAAGGAGTTTCATTCGTCAAAAGGTTTACAACCAGGAAAAATAATGAGATTGTTCAAACAAACACCTACCATTTTTCATTTTCTGCACCAATTCCTCAAAAGTCAGTCAAGGCAGGTTATTGCAATCTGAACGTTGATGTATTCATTCCAAACCCTCTGCGCTGCTTCAAGTGTCAGAAATATGGACATGGTGTTAATACTTGCACATTGTCTGTTACATGTGCTCACTGTGCTGAGAATACACATGTAACAGAAGATTGTGATAGTATTTATAAAAAATGTGCAAACTGTTCGGGACCTCATACGTCTTTTTCTAAAGAGTGTCCCATTTGGAAAAAGCAAATGGAAATATACAGAGTCAAATTTTCCAGAAATGTCAGTTTTGCAGAAGCAAAAGAAATTGTACAGTCCACTGAACTCACTGAGACTTACGCCTCAGCCACTAAAACTCCTGAAACGTCCTCAAAAGGAACTACTTCACCAGTAATCACTTCATCAAGCTCATGTCAGACTGACTTGACATGGGTGAATACAGAACATCCCAAATCTATCTTTCCTGAACAGTCCACTCAGACAACACCACCTTCTACGCAGTAAAACGTATCTCCTACCCCTTCTCAGTCTCGATCTCAGTGTGAAAAGAAGAATGAAAAACAAATAGTTAAATCGAAAACCAAAACAAGAACAGAACCTTCGAAACCAACTCGAGCTCCTAAAGGGTCAGATGATAAGATCAAATTATTTAATAGGTTTGGATCAATGGAGGATATGGAAGTGTCTGACACCATCCATTCCAGGGCACATAGCTTGTCGCCCTAAGAAACCGTGCGGGGTAGATCCCCAATCAACCCACCAAAAAGATAATGTTTTCCAAAAATATAGTACAGTGGAATTGTACAGGATTAAGGACTAATTTTAATGAGTTACATCTATTAGTCCAAGATCTTGCACCATCCGCATTCTGTCTGCAGGAAACATATTTAAAGCAGACAGATACTTTTAATCAACGTCAGTTTGATGCGTATCATTATTTCTCACCTCCGGGTGACAGGGCCACTGGAGGGTCTTCAATCCTTGTAAAGCATGACTTTATCCATAGTCTTGTTACACTCACAAGTAGTCTCCAAGCTGTTGCTGTGAGACTAACTCTTCACGTTACCTTTACACTATGCTCGCTATATATTGCGCCTTCTTCAACACCCCAGTAGTCTGATCTTCAATCTCTCTATGACCAACTTCCTAAACCTTGTATTATAATGGGTGATCTTAATTGACATAACCCGATCTGGGTAGGTACAAACTCTAACTCTAAAGGTAAAATACTGGAGTGAGTGAGTGAGTTAATATTTAACGTCACATCGGCAATATTTCAGCCATATCGTGACGAAACATATGTGTCATTGAAATGGAAGATATGTATATTACAAAAAACATGTCGACAAATGACGGTAAAACAACTAGAATATCACAATTACAACTAAAACTAGTGTGGAAAGTTAAAACTGATAGCACTATTGAGACAATACCATTTAAAAACTGGCTATAGATCGCCAACAACTGAAGGTAGATCACCATACTAGGAACCATGGGGACTTACATTACTTTTGCTACCTGCATGGACCCTAGTTGGAATTACACCATCCCTTCAGCAGCTGGCGATTGTAGGACAGGTTTAGCCAAAATTTAAATGAACAAATATACTACGTTTAAAAATCGGGTAAGCAAAAAGTTAACTTTGAAAGTTTTGGGACTTACGTACCCTCTCAGTAGGACAATAATTTTACACTACTTCAACCCCCTTTGTGGGTACAGCCACTAACAATATCAGTTACTAATCAAAACTACCAATAATAAAATAAATATCTATTTACAAATCAGTTAGCAAGTCTATTTTTTTTAAAAAGGCAATAATTAAATGAGAACTTATATTGCTAAAAAGATCCTTCATAGTTTTTACTTTGAAATAAATATCCCTTGTGATGGAATATTCAACACAGTCAAGCAGGACATGCTTGACTGTGATCTGAAGGCAAGAAAGAGAGTCTGAAAATATTATATATTGTTTATATTTAGGGTGTCTATTTATATATTTAAGAGCTGTTAGTATTGCATTTGCTTCTGCTGTGAAAATTGAACTGTCACTGAGTAATCTGGAAGATATTGTTCTGGACCCAATGACAGTGGCACAAGCAACCGCGCCACCATCCTTGAACCAATGTGCAAATAAGGATTTATATGTATTATATTTACTTTTGAATTGATTATATTCTTGTTTATATAGTAAGTCATTAGTTTCTGATTTTTTAAATTTAGTGAGTGTTAGGTCGACTTGTGGCCTAACCAATTGCCAAGGAGGAGAAGAAAGAAGGCGGGAAGGAGATACATTCTCCAGCAGCAGTAATGAATGGCTTAATCCTGAGCCCAAGAGGCGGAACAAGAGAAGATTTCCTGTTGGACAAATCCTCATAAAGAGGATTAAAGATACAGTGAAATGCAGGATTAGACTCGTTAGAATATAGTTTGGTAATATATTGTAATGATAATTTTATACGGCGTTGGTTAAGAGAAGGTTCATCTGCCTCGACGTAAAGACTGTCAACAGGAGATGTTCTGAATGACCAAAGACAAAGTCTCAGACCTTGGTGGTGGTCAGAATCTAATAGTTTTAGGTTGCTTTTACAGGCTCCACCATATACGATGGAGCCATAATCAAGCTTCGAACGGACCAGTGATCTATATAGGTGTAGGAGGGGAGTTTGGTCCCCTCCCCACTTTGAATTAGAAACGACTTTCAATAAATCGAGTGCCTTCATGCATTTAGTTTTTAGGGATTTAACATGCGAAAGAAAGGTTAAATGGGAGTCGAAAATCAGACCCAAGAACTTGGCCTCTTTTACAACCTTGATGGGAGTGCCATTTAAAAACAGTTCCGGGTCTTTATGTGGTTTATACTTATGGCAGAAATGTATGCAATTAGTTTTTCAAGACACCATTTATTTATTTTGTTTAAACACAACTGTAGTTGCCGTTCAGTAGTATGCATATTCTTACCGCGACAAGAAATGTTAAAATCATCCACAAAAAGTGATCCATCAATTGAATCGCGTTTAAAACCTTTGATAAACTGTTAATCTTAATACTAAACAATGTGACAGACAAAATACTGCCTTGTGGGACACCCTGATCCTGATTATAATGGTCAGACAGGGTTGAACCCACTCGGACTTGAAATTGCCTGTCTGTTAAAAACTGTGATATAAAAAGAGGTAAACGACCCCTTAAATCATGTAAATCCTTTAAAATGCCCTGCTTCCAGGTGGTATCGTATGCTCCAGGTGGTATCGTATGCTTTCTCGAGATCATAGAATATCGATACTTCGTGTTGTTTATTTACTATTGCATTTTTGACAAAGGATTCTAAACGTACCAAATGATCAATGGTACTACGATTTTTCCTGAAACCACATTGAATATTTGTTATGAGATTATTGGTTTCAACATACCATGTTAATCTATCATTTACTATTCGTACCATGGTTTTACAGACGCAACTCGTTAAAGAGATTGGTCTGTAATTAGACGGATCAGTATGATCCCGGCCAGGCTTTGGTATTGGGACTACAATGGCTTTACGCCACGAAGTTGGGAAATTCCCTGAAGTCCATATTGTATCAAAGATATTTAGAAGTGTTTCCAAACATGAATCAGGTAAATGTTTCAAGAGCTGATAATGTATATTATCAGCCCCTGTTGCTGTATCATGAGCTTGCATTGTAGTCTTCTCCATTGTCTGAGGTAAAATTTATTCTTTTCTTCTCCTGTTGTTTCTGATGTTTCTGAAACTCAGGGACATAATTGGATGGAGACGAATGTTTGGCGAGAGTTTCACCAAGTTTATTGGCAATGTCATTCTGATCAGTTAACAAATTATCACCATCCTTCAGATGATGAACAGTAGATTTGGAACCTTTACCTTTTATCCTTTGTATCATGTTCCACACCTTTGAAATCGGTGTCCGTGAGTTTATCTTGGAAACATAATTTCGCCAAGACTGACGCTTAGTCTGTTTAGTCACTTGGCACTAGTGATTTTAACATTATTTAAATTGTGAACTGTAGGATGCCGGCAAAAGTATTTCTCTGCCTTCTTCCTACACTTCCTGGCCTGTTTGCAATCATCAGTAAACCATGGTTTACGAATGTGTGGTGTCGCAGAGGACTTAGGAATAGTTTCATCAGCCATTATATTAGTTTGTCCGAGAACAACTGAATAGGATCCATAACATTGACAAAACAGTTATGAAATAAGGCCAGTTGGCTTTTTTAAAATTCCGCCTTGTTGTAGGAGGCTCATCATTAGGGTTTATAGCTGAAAGTATTGTGGGAAAATGGTCACTTCCACACAGGTCGTCGTGGACCGACCATTCAAATTCGTTATAAATGTTTGGATCTCTTAGTGACAGATCAAATGCAGATGTTCCTGTACCAGGATGCAAATATGTGGCTGATCCATCATTATATATACATAAATTATTATTTGAAATGAAGTCCTCAAGGAGTTTACCTTTAGTGTTAGTTGCAGATCTTCCCCATAGAGGATATGTCCATTAGGATCACCCATGATGATACAGGGTTTCGGGATCTGGTCAAATAGATCCTGAAGACTGCTGAAGAACTGAAGAAGGAGAAATATACAAAGAGCAAAGTGTAAAGGTTATCTGTAAAGTAAGACGGCCAGCAACAGCTAGACTAACAACTAGTCTCTGAAATGAACATATTTTACTGAAAAAAGTTCATAGTAAAAAAAATAAAATATAATGAAAAGGAGCCCTGAGACTTTCTTCATTTTCAGAGACTAAACAAATCTGCAGAGGGATAATTTCTTGGAATTTCACAACACATGCAAAGATTCTTATCACCCATTACTGCTTTAATTGTGTGTGACAGGAATATTTACTGCCCCCACCACCTCCAGGTCCTACTGCCAGTTGTGTGGGCCGATTTGGGGTAATGAGTATCAAGTGTCGCCAAATCTATTTTGAGAGCAGGCAGGGATACCAGCTAAGGGTAGCATCTCTTGATATTCCTATGGCTGGACAACTGGATCTCAAAAAAAAATAATCCAAAGTTATTTATATTCTCCAAAATCCAAAGGTTGTGACTGCACTATATGTGGAAATTTAATTGATGTCGCATATATATAATGTAACAAGCAGAAAGTGTCATCAATATCCCCCGCAGCATCCTCATAGCCACAGCCTCCATGAAAAGTTACGTTTCCACGGAAACCGGAAAAATAAAATTCATATCTTGGTCTAAACCCCAAAAGGCACATCTATGGATCATACTTGACATATGTTCCAAGTTTGATGAAGCTTGCATGTATAGTTTGGAAGATCTGCTCCGGACAAGATGACTGACTGAGTTGGTTTTACGCCGCTTTTAGCAATATTCCAGCAACATCACGGCGGGGGGACACCCGAAATGGGCTTCACACATTGTACCCATGTGGGGATTCGAACCCGGGTCTTCGGCGTGACGAGCCAACGCTTTAACCATTAGGCTACCCTACTGCCCCCCCGGACAAGATGACATCCTCATGGTCACAACAGCCTAAGTCACGTTTCCATGGAAACCACAAAAAATAAAATTCATATCTGGGTCTTACCATCACATGGCACATTTATCGATCGTGCTTGATATGTGTACCAAGTTTGATGAAGCTAGCATGTATAATTTAGGAGCTTTGCTTCGGACAAGATGACATTCTCATAGTCACAGCCTAAGTCATGTTTCCATGGAAACAACAAAAAATAACATTCATATTTGGGTCAAACCCAAAAGGCACATGTAGGGATCATGGTTGACATGTGTACCAAGTTTGGTTAAGCTATCACGAATAGTTTAGGAGATATGCTTCGGACAAAGCGTGACGGACGCACGGACGGACGGAACTCGTTTCTATATTCCCGCAAATTCGTTGTTGCGGAGGATAACAATATGCCATCAGATCCCCATGACAATGTCTTTTTAAAGTTTATGGATAAAGTCACAAATGCCTACATTGTTGAGGTACACTGCTTTGAGCCTAATGATTTATATTTCTCTGTTTGTCTCTTCATCATGCAAATCAAGGATGACACAAAAACAACAGTAGCATGGCTTGTATTTTCTACTGACTTGTCTGAATTGGGAGAATTTCGAATGTCCTGGATGGAGAACAAAACAACACATCTTCACCACTTAAGTACTTTTCAATCATTGTATTCTGATTTGGACGAATGCTGTGTATATTTGCTTTCATCCTCATCAAAGTTCCAATTCATTTTTTACCCTGAGATGGAAAACTTTTCGAAATGATCCCCTCTCCTCGCCAGTGTAAAATGAAACAGTTAAAGAAAATACTCAGATTTTATAAGTCATCAGGTCTCTAGTGTAATCACACATGTTGTTTGTCTGGGGTGAGAGGACAGGCAGAAGCAGGAGGTCTTGGCTCAGTGTGGGGTCTTGGGGAGAGGTGGGGGGAGGCTCCCCATGAGTTAATATTAAACACTAGTGACAGCTAGAGATCAACTGATAATTACAAGCCATATTCTGGCTTGTGAATTCAGCAGATTGGTACAGACCCTGAAGCTGAGGAAATCTAGACTTGCCACATTTTCTAGACTTGTGTGGGCTTTCTTGGATATATTTGCTTCAGGGTCTGTACGAGAGACTAAGCAACAGCCTGAAGATTGGTTTTAAGAGGAACCGGGCTATGGATAATACCCTGCCTCACGAGAATAGAAGCACCGCCATTGGCTTTATCGCCTGGAGGTGAGAATGAATGGAATGAATTGTACTGGCGCAGCTCAAATTAATCAGTACTCTTCAGATATTTCTCTTGTAAACTAAACGCCGATGGTGTAAAATCTTGTGACAATAATTGTAGATCGTTAAAATTGTTCCCGAGGCCTCTGCAATTCCATTGTAATAACTTCATAAACATGTTAGGGAGCTTCAACTGGAGATCGTGAGCGCATGGGACTCCTACACCCTGTGTGTGAGTGAGTGATCTCTATAGCAAGTGGCTCAAATGAATTTTGAACCGTCACAGGAGGTGTCAACGAAGGAGACTCTTCCAAATGTTGAAGAGTCCTGTTCTTTCTTCTTAACTTTTTCCTTTCTTTATTTGAAAGGTGGGCAACACTCTGTGTTTCCTGAGTCGAATTGACATCGTCTGGTTGCGTTTCCTCAGTCTGAGAGGCTGATGTGCATTGATGATCGTTTGATATTTTATCATTGTCATCTAAGGTTATTGGATCAGCATTCAACCAAGATATAACAGTGTGACATTCAGTTGAAACTGAGTGAGATTTAGGAACAGGTGTCGGAGCAGAGGAAGTAACTGCGGCTGAGTATGTTGGACCGGTAGAAGATTTGGATTGGGCATTAACTACTTTCTTCGCTTCAAAGTATGAGACGTTGTTTGTACATTTGATTTTAAGAATTTTGGCTTCATGTTCAAACTTCGGGCAAGATTTTGATGATGCCAGGTGGTCACCACTGCAGTTTGAGCATTTTATGGTTTTATTGCAGTCAGTACTCTCATGACTTTCACTGCAGCGGGAGCATACAGATTTACCGTTGCAAGACCTTGCACAATGGCCACTGCAGCGGATTTGGTACATATACCTCCACTCAGATGTTACAGTATCCAGCTTTAATGGATTTGGGACGTGTAGTCATACAAAACGTGAAAAGATATGTGTTTGTTTTCACTATGTTTGATTCTTGTTTTTTAGTAAAACGCTTCACCATAGTAACGACTTGGTCCTTCAGCTCTGCCACAATCTCCTCTTCGGTCATATCCGACAGACAACGGGACCTGTCGCTTACAATACCTCTGCAAGTGTTGAGAGTCTTATGCACTGAGACAACAACCTGTTTGTTTACAAACTGCTGTAAGCCCAACAGATTGACAGATTGCTGACGCTTTGCACATTCAACCAAGAGTGAACCATTTCGGAGGCGAGTGACTTTCTTTACTTCCCCGCAGACACCTTGGATGCTCTTTGATACGGCAAAGGGATTGATATTTAATGGACTTCCATCATCAGTTGCAATAACCAAAACCTCGGCCAGGAATCATTCAATAAAGGGGATACACCTTCATCAGATGACGACGAAAGGTGTCTCCGCTTATTTGTTTTCGACGAACCAGAGTGTGTGTTGTGAGCCATGGTATAATAATAATGTTCGACAACCCTGCTCCCCACCCGCCATCGAGTGTCAACAAGGACGATGTTGCAGTGGAAACCTGACTGCAACACCAGGGCTACAGGGATGTTATACTCCAGAAATACAGACATAAATAGCTGAAAATTCTTAAAGATCACATGCCAGGCTGGTTCGGCCCATGACATTTGTCTCAAGAAAATCAGTTTTCCGAGATCCATATCACCAGATTGGCCCATGAGCCACCGCCTTCTGGCATAGGACTCTAGGCAAGTTAACGTATAATTAAATTGTAATCGTGAAATCGAAAAGGCCAATACCCTCAAAATGAGAAAATGTGCAAATATATATCCACCATGTACAGGGCTTGACGTGACCAGCCGATTCATAGAACCGGGCCAGTTCTACCACCCGTCTAGGTGAAGTAAGTGGCGAAGTGGTGTGTTGGGCAACAGGAACACCTGATCCTGGTTCCTGTGCCCTCAACCACCAGCCTCCCGTCCTCCACCGACACAGGGGCGCAACCCACGGCAAACGGGTTGGTGGACCAAATATACCCCCGGGTCCACAACGGGGGGTTGAAGAGCGCTTAGCGTTACCCAGCACCCACCACGAGGAGGTGGCTCTTCACGGGTGCCTAAAATACTGGAAGATTTTATATCCAATAATGACTTGTGAATGAATGAATGAATGAATGAATGAATCTCTTTATTTCCTCCAGATTATATTCCGAAGATCATTATAAACATGTACATGAAATATTTACAGCAACATAATCACAGCAATATATTCACAACACATTCATATAGTCATATATATGTACAAAGAAAAGATGAAAGGTCTAGAATGCACAGTTTAGTGAGGGAAGCAAGGAATATAGGTATTTACAGAAGAGGACAATCATACATCTCCATGACATTTCATCAATATCGTTAGTAACTAGTAGTTCACCCCCAGAAAATAGTGATAACATTTCATCTTCACATAATAATTCTATTTGTACATAAACATCCACATCAAAGAGATCTATAAGTTTTGAAAAGAAATCATTTCTGTTATACATATAGTGTTCACAGTGTAAAATTATATGGCAGTCATAATCATTACAATATCTTTTGCAGAGTTCACAATGTTTTGAGAATTTTCCCCTTGAGCTGATTTGTACACAAAACTGTAATGTATCTTTAAACTGTGGGTAAAAATACATCAAACAATACAATCTATGTACACCAAAGAAATTGTGGGTCAAGCGATATCTATTCATATCGTGCCTTACACACACGTGAGAAATCCATCGTTCAGTTTCAGATTTATTTATGCAATTAATAGTTATTCTTCGCCATGACGATTTACATGGAAACCTTCCAAAATCGAGATAGTCACTAAGATAATTGAAGAGATTGTATTTTAAACTGGTTTGAATAAGTGTGTCACATATACTGTGTAAGACAACTGTTCTGTTTTGAAAGGTGGCTAAATGTACACAGAAAATATCCTTAAATGAAGAGTTACACTTGCTGATGCACAGCTTGCCGAGAAATAATAGTCTACATTTATCTATATAACCATCCAAGCTCCACAATCCAAGGTTACCTAGCACTGAAGCAGAGGAAAAGCGCTTACCGAAACCCTGAATGCATCTGGCAAAATATCTCTGTGTACTTTCTACCCAGTCATAATCTTTACCTCGAAGAATGGGTAAAAGTTCACAACCGTAAAAGCTCGTTGGAAGTATAATTCTTTTCCATATTTTAACAGAAGAAGTAGGGTGGAGATCTTTACCATTTAAACCAAGACTTTTTAGAGAATTTACAGATTGTCGTGCTTTCTGGCAGTATGAATATACTCTAGATTTGGGGGATAGATCAGACGAAAGTAAAATGCCTCCATACTTAACACAATCACTTATTGGTATTTCTGAATCATCAAATTTGAAAGAATAATTACCCAGACGTTTCTTATATTTGCAGAAAATGACACAAGTGCTTTTAGAACCGTTATACGTTAGACGCCACTTACAAGCATAGCTGTAAACAGTATCAAGTGATGATTGAAGACCTTTTGGAGAGGTGGAAGCAAGTGTTGTGTCGTCAGCCAATAGAATACATGGGATATTAATGCCACTTACACAAATGCCCTTGTTCAAATCTCTAAGTTCACATATCAAATCATTAATAAAAACAAGGAAAAACCAGGAAGACAAGACTCTACCTTGCCCAACACCTTGCTTGATAACATATTCATTTGATCTCAGACCACAATATTGCACAAAAGCAGAGCTTGATGTATAACTTTGATATAGGAGCTGCCACATTTTGCCCTTTATACCCATTTGATATAGCCTTAAAAAGAGTCCATTATGCCATATGCGATCAAACGCCTTCTCATTGTCCATAAAGGCTGTATAAACTGGAGAACCTCTGCTTATATAATATGATAAGCTTTCGTTTAGAGTAAAAACTGAAGTGGTTGCTCCATGTTCCTTTCTAAACCCAAATTGGAGCTTGTCTGGAAATGAGGGTATGTATTCTTGTACCCAGATTTCTAGTCTAGCCATAAGAGTTAGAGTTATTCCTCTATAATTTTTTGGATCATTTTTCGCCTTTTTACCTTTATATATTGGGATAATTACACCTCTTCTGAAGGTGCTAGGGACATATGCAGATCCTAAAATAGAGTTAAAAAGTGCCGTTAATGTATTTACGATGTCATCGCCACCATAAATAAGATGTTCATTGTGAATACAGTCCGGGCCAGGGGATTTATTTTTGTGGAGATTACTGATATGTTCCTTTACTTCATCACTTTCAATATGTTTACATAAAATATCTTTTTGCATGAGGAATGTTTCTGGCTTATATTTCTAACCTTCCTGTTATTAGAAAGTTGCTATCAAATAATGGAGAGTAATGAGGTTTGGCGAGATCTGCAAAGTAATCACCCCATAGTTCACAAATATCTTCTGCTGTGTTTGCACATTTATGACCAAATACTAGCTCTTTAACAACTGGACTCTGTCGCCTCATTTTGCGAACTGATTTAAAGAAAGTACCTATATCAGCATCGGAGCACCTTTCTAATTCGCTACTTAAGTCTGACCGCTGTTTCCGTTTAGACTTACGATGTAATCGTCTAAATTCCCGCTTAGCTGATTTGTAATTAATATACAAAGGCGAGTTACCTGTCCTTGGTTTACCATCAACCAACCACTCGCGTCTAGCTACACGCATATTGTAATGCAAATCGTTTAGTCCGTCTGATTTCCAGTATGGCTTTAAATGTGCTTTAAAAACACCCGATGGAATACACCGGGAACTGGCGGATTGTAAAGCATTTATAACATTACATGTGTATGATTCAATTTCATGGGGAGGTAGGGGATGAGAGGGGATAGTAATTTCTGAGAGAAGTCGGGAACTCTCCTCGCTCTATACGTTAATGTCACATTGGTCAGCTTTATGCCATTTTGGAAAATAGAGGCTATCAGATTTGCTTACATGTTCCTGTTGTCTAGATACAGTAGCAAGACATGGGTAATGGTCAGATACAGCGTAGCTACAATCACCCATTACACAACAATAGGCAAGCTGATCGGTCAGGTGTGACGGGAGGAGTATGTAATCAATGAGCGATTTAAATCTGCTGTCCTTACTTCTAAATGTATGGTCAGGCCCATGGTTGCGTAATGTACTAACATCATGTATAAGATGCCGTTCTGTGATATAGTTATAAAGCACACTATCACATCGGGATAATATGTTTTTACAGATATCTGCATTGAGGTCACCCAGTATAAAAGTATCACCCTTTTGACTAAGGATATCATACATATCAAAGAGTTGTTCAACTGCATCTACATACACAGAGTGCAGAACATTAGTAGAAGGAAGTCGGGAAGATATTACATACATATCAGGATATCCATGTGCATATACAACTGCAGCAACAAAAAATTCTGTCTTGGTTGCAATTCTGCGCAGCCTCCAGGTGGACTTATTGTTACGCAGTATGGCAACACCGCCAGCACCTCGAGAAGAAGTTGTTTTGTTACATATAGATGAAATGAGTGAAAAACCATTAATATCATTGAGACTGCGGACATTATCTGGATTGAGCCAATGTTCTTGCACAGCAACAATATCAACATCATCTGGAATATTATTGACAATATCTTGACAATCATGTGTTAAGCCACGAAAATTCCATGATATTAAGCTTAAAGCCATGATATATAGGGAAACAAGGAGAAACTTACTCATTTTGATATGAATATCCATTATCACTATATTGCCAATAATTGTCCCGTTTCCTCTGTCGTGGTACATAGTCACGACATGTGATGTCAGCTGGCCAGAGGTTATCGTTCGTATCACCAGTGTAGTCGTCACACGTCATATTGACCTGCACTGTGAAGGTATCTGTTCCGTCATAGTATGAGCGCTTGCGTAGCAGTCTTGTGTACGTCACATGCACATATCGAGCATGTGCATAGTCGTGAATGAGCTGTTTCACACTGTCAAACGGTTTATCGGCCTTTATGTTAGATAAGACTACACGTTTAGTCTTTATCCTTGGTACACCTTCCAGCGTAGAGTAGGTTTTCGCCAGGGATTTTATCTGGTACGTTGTAGTTGTCTGTGGTTTGTCTGCGCGTTGATCCTGGAGAGTGTGGTGAGCTTGTGCTGTATGTTGTACAGAATGATGAGGCTGTACTTCTTGGGTCGTATCCATGTCCCCTTGAAACACAAGACCATGGACATTATCTGCATAGTACTTCCTCAGTTTATCCCTGTCAGAGAGATCAACCATGTTAGACATCTTATACAAGATGGAAATTTCCCAAGGCAGACTGGTCCTTATTTCAAACTTTATGCACATCAAAACTAAGGCCCGAATATTTCAGTGATATAACTGATCCTATTGAGTTTATTCTGACGTTTTAAATGAAATAGCTGATGAGTGTATACCAAAGTCCTCCACATGTACGGAAACCATGGTTTAATACAGGTTGTAGGCAAGCCAGAAAAGCGAGGAAAAGGGCAGAGAACTATTTCCGCCATCACCCAACTGTCCATAACTTAAATAAATTTAAAATACTCAACGCAAAGGCACGTCGTAGCTTCAAACAAAACAAACGCCAATCTTGGAGAAACTATGTTTTCAAAATTAATTCACGTACGCCAATGTCCAGAGTATGGAACATGGTTCAAAGAATTAAAGGCAAAGGTTAAAAATCTGCTGTTCACCATCTTAAAGATGGCGATAATTTAATAACTGACAAATCTCAAATTGCAGATAAAATTGGCGAAACTCTTGCCAAAAATTCATCATCGGCAAATTATGTCCCTGAGTTTCAGAGATATCAGAAACAACAGGAAAAGACAAAAGTTAATTTCGAATCAAATAATGGTGAAGACTATAATGGACTGTTTTCATTACATGAGCTATATACAGCTCTTGAGCAAGCTCATGACACTGCAGCGGGTGATGACAATATTCATTATCAGCTACTGAAACACTTACCTGAACCATGTCTGGTCACACTTTTAGATATATTTGACAAAATATGGACGTCCGGAAATTTTCCTCCCTCGTGGCGTAATGCCATTGTAGTCCCAATACCAAAACCTGGCAAGGATCATACAGATCCGTCAAATTACAGACCAATATCTCTAACTAGCTGTGTCTGTAAAACTATGGAACGTATGGTGAATAATAGATTAACTTGGTATCTTGAAACCAATAACCTTATAACAAATATTCAATGTGGTTTCAGGAAAAATCGTAGTACCATTCATCATTTGGTACGCTTAGAATCCTTTGTTAAAAATGCTATAGTAAATAAACAACATGCTGTATCAATTTTCATTGATCTTGAGAAAGCTTATGATACGACCTGGAAGCATGGCATTTTGAAGGATTGACATGATTTCGGTTTGAGAGGCCGTTTGCCTCTTTTAATATCACAGTTTTTAAAAGACAGACAATTTCAAGTCTGAGTGGGTTCAACCCTGTCTGATCATTACAATCAGGATCAGGGTGTCCCTCAAGGCAGTATTTTGTCTGTCACTTTATTTAGTATCAAAGATCAACAGTTTATCCAAGATTTTAAACGATTCAATCGATGGATCACTTTTTGTGGATGATTTTAATATTTCTTGTCGTGGTAAATATATGCATACTATTGAACGGCAATTGCAGTTGTGTTTACATCAAATAAATAAATGGTGTCTTGAAAACGGCTTTAAATTGTCCAAGTCTAAAACTAATTGTCTACACTTTTGTCGAAAATATAAGCCGCATAAAGACCCGGAACTATCTTTAACTGGCACTCCAATCAAAGTTGTCAAGGAGGCCAAGTTCTTGGGACTAATTTTCGACTCTCATTTAACTTTTTTGCTGCATATCAAATCACTTAAAGGTAAATGCCTGAAGCCCTTGATTTGTTGAAAGTTGTTTCCAACTCAAAGTGGGGAGGAGATCAAACTACCCTCCTCCACCTATATCGATCATTGGTCCACTCTAAACTTGATTATGGCTCCATCATATATGGTGGAGCCTGCAAAAGCAACCTAAAACTATTAGATTCTGTCCACCACCAAGGCTTAAGACTTTGTCTTTTAGAACCTCTCCTATTGATAGTCTCTATGTTGAGGCTGATGAGCCATCCCTTACCAAACGTCGTATCAAATTATCTTTACAGTATATAACAAAACTCTATTCTAACGAGTCTAATCCTGCATTTAACTGTGTTTTCAATCCTCCTTATGGGGATTTGTACAACAAAAAGCCTTCTCTTGTTCCGCCTCTTGGTTTAAGAATTAAACCATTTCTTTCTGCTGCCGGTATTGAGCTGGAAAATATATCTCCTTCCCGTCTTCTTTCTTCTCCTTGGCAACTGGTGAGGCCTGAAGTTGACCTAACTCTGACAAAGTTTAAGCAATCTGAAACTAATGAATTACAGTATAAACAAGAATATAATCAATTAAAAACATCAAACATAATACATACAAATATTTATTTACAGATGGGTCCAAGGACGGTGGCGCAGTGGCATGTGCCACTGTCATTGGATCCAGAAAAATATCTTCTAGAATACCTGATAACAGCTCTATATTTACAGCAGAAGCAAACGCCATCTTAACAGCTCTTAAATATATTCAAAGACATCCTAAACAATATATAATATTTCCCGACTCTCTTTCTTGCCTTCAGGCTATTAAAAATCTATCTTGCAAACATCTACTTTTAATTGAAATAATCGAATTATGTAATGATCTTGCTACTGGCCAATGCGACATCGTCTTCTGTTGGTTACCCAGTCACGTTGGCATTTCTTGGAACACAATGGCCGATCTTGCTGCCAAGGCAGCACTCAACAAATCTGTGACACCGCTTCTTATTCCATACTCTGATTACAAAGCTAGCATTAGAACCTACATCCGTGATCTGATGCAGAAGAAGTGGAACACCCAAGTAGGTATAAATATATTACATGAAATAAAACCTTATACTGGTTACACCTACTTGGGATGTCAATCCAGATTTGTAGAGGTCATTATGCGACGATGTCGCATTGGCCATACTAGATATACTCACGAATATTTACTGAAAGGCGAAGATACTCCGTTTTGCATCCCTGTGATGAAAGAATCACGGTCAAGCATGTCCTGCTTGACTGTTGAATATTCCATCACAAGGGATAAGTATTTTAATGTCAAAACATTGAAGGATCTTTTTTATAATGTTAATTATCATTTAATAGTTGAATTTTTAAAAGAATTAGATTTGTTGACTGATTTGTATATAGCTAAATATTTTATTGTTGGTAGTTTAGATTAGTAGCTGAGATTGTTAGTGGCTGTACCCTCAAAGGGGGTTGAAGTCGCGTAAAATTATTGTCCTCCTGAAAGGGTACGTAAGACCCAAAACTTTCAAAGTAAAATGTAAATTTACCACATTTTAAACGTAGTATCTTTGTTGTTTTAACTGCCGGCTAAATTTTCCTACAATCGCCAGCGGCTGAAGGGATGGTGTAATTCCAGCTAGGGTCCATGCAGGTAGCAAAGTAATGTAAGTCCCCATGGTTCCTAGTATGGTGATCTACCTTCAGTTGTTGGCGATCAATATCCCATTTTTATATTGTATTGTCCAAATATAATTTCTACTTTTAAAGATATATGCTAACTAGTTTTACCTAAATTGTGATAACCTAGTAATTTTACTGTCCTTCGTTGGCAAATTCTCATATATTATATGTATGCATTATGAATTTAGAATTAGTTTTAGTCACGATATGGCTGGAATAATGCCGATGTGACTTTAAATTTTAACTCACTCACTCACTCATATTACCTGTCCCCATGATTTTCGCATAGGGTTCCTACCTGTCCCCACATATATTTCATTTCAATATCAAAAGTTCTCGTCACGATATGGCTGAAATATTGCCGATGTGACGTTAAATATTAACTCACTCACTCACCCCTACCTGTCCCCATGATTTCCTGAACTGTTACATGGGTAATTATGTTGCTAAAATCATTAATCAAATTCACTGCATGAATGAAAGCAGTTTCATTTCACATTCACGTGAAGCAGTATAAAACATTCGTGTCGCATACATGTAAAAACGCCTATCGCATCCTGTCGCACGCATTGGCCTTTGAAGTAATTATGCACTTAATATACAAATTTTGTGATCTGAACAGTTTGCTATCAACAAAAGAAAAGCTTCAGCCTTGCTTTGCATTTTGGAGCAAAATTGCATGTAAAATGTATCTCATCTAATAAGTCGCTCCGTAAGGGAGATGTTTGCAAAAGTACAAACATTTTCCTTCATCATTTCCTTGAAAACCAGCATTTGGACATGATGTGGTAACATTATTAATCAATATATTGTAAAATGAGTTCATTGTGTGCATAGAAAACACTTTTTCAAAAATCTGAATTTTGCACTCATTGACCTTTGACCCCCAATTTGTGACCTAATTAGGCATTTGTGAGCTTAGCACACAACTTATTCATATTCAGCACGAACAACTTCCCCGGAATATGTGGTTTGCTTGATTTTACTCAAAATGCCTCATGCATTCACATTTCTGACAAATTTGACTAGTCTATAAAGACAATTTGATATTTTCATGATCTATAAAGTAGTTCACTTCGGAATCCATATATCCTCATTGAACATTCACCTCACACAATGGCACTCTAGTAGGGCGATGAACAGACCAAAATAGGCCGAATCGTTCACTTTGTGATACAAGCACCAGAATTGGCATGGACATAGAACTCTTGATCCTTAAGCTGATCAGATCATTTAGAGAAGCAAACTTTGCATTTTACTGTGAAACTCTGTCGCACCTGATCCCAGTGTTCTTTGCTAACAACAATGTGAATTATGCACGCTGTCTCACCATTCATCTGAAGGACATGCTTTGCCTAAACCAACTTCATCCAGAAAGTGCTGAAGAATTTAGATGTCCACAAAACCGAAAGTTCTCTGCCACGGCAATTGATCAAGCCTACGAACAGGCCTATGGAGTGATAAAGAAGACCCCCCAGTACTACGATGATGGATAGTAGCAGGCCCTCAAGTCAGCCAGGTTGTTGAAGAATGTAATGAGCAAGCATAAAACGATGACCCAACAATGGAAGAATTGGATCACCACGATGAAAAGAGATACAACAAAAAGAAGTTCATCGAAAAAGTTCACAACCTGACCAGAGCCATAGAAGATATAGGCAGTCCATTCACCGAGGAATCTTGTCATTTGATGACATTGGACACAAAATGTGTTCCTCAGTAAAAGGTCTAGCTACTCATTAGGGGTGGATATTGCAGAGAATTTTCATATTGCACTATATTGCGATGCGAAAGCATGTATTGCGATATGTATTGCAATATATTGCGTGAAGTATTTTTACACAAAAAACTGCTTATACTCGGGGTAATGCTTGATTTATAGAGCAAATACACAGCCAAATCACTATGCTTGATTAAGCTTTAATAACAACTTTTATTCATGATTAAAAATAAAAATGTGAATAATATTTGGTACAAATGAAAAAGGAAATATCCGACGATTTCCGAGTGTTGCGAAGTTTTGCGAAGTTTTCCGAATGCAAGTCAATATACCAGTTTTCGATCAGCGTATCGCAATACGTATCGTTTTCATGTCTGAACCGGTAAATACCGGTAAACCGGTTATATTGCGCAGCCCTACTACTCATCATGAAACAGGAAAACACCAGTTTAAAGTGTTCAGCTAGATTACAAACTGACAACCAAGGTTTATTCTGTCAACCAATAGGAAAAACCAAATTGACTTGTTCAATCTGCAAGGTGCCAAAGCATGAGAAAGCAGTGAAAGAAGACTGTCAACTGTTCTCGCTGTTGTTTATATCTTGCCAGAGTAGACAGTGTGACTTACAACACTTTTTCGAACACGAGATTCAACCCGTTCCATTTTCCCTGCGTGATAATGGAGAGCTTCACAGTTGTCAGAAATTACAACTGATAGAGATCCTGCAATCTGATGTAGATGTACCACAAATACAACCATCATAAATTAGATGGATATGTCCTCGCCAATGCTCACCCTCATCGTGTATGCAAGTCATTTAATGAGTATGCCTTAACAATCCCATCATCGAGACATATGCAATGACATATAAAAGAACAGATGTCATTTTTGATCTGTACCTCTCGCCCAGTCTCAAAGCAGAAAACATCCCAAACTCAATCCCAGAAGACGATTACACAATTGGACACAGAAGGTGTTTTAGTCGATCGTTCTGAGCTTTTATTCCTCGGTGATCTTCAGATGACCTATCATGATATGCATATTTCATGATAAAAACAAAATCAGTACATGCGTCGACATTTAGCGAAGACAGAAATTGAAACACTTATGGCTTTTTAGTCGTGGGAAATAAGAAACTTTATATTCCCATGTCTATGTCAGCTTACGAAAATGTTCCATGTGTGAATTTCCGATCGGACCATCTATGTCACTGCCCACGTTCAGAGATTTGGGATCCAGAACAATATCTTCTCGATTACCAAATAACAGCTCTATTTTCACAGCAGAAGCTAATGCCATCTTAACAGCTCTTAAATATATTAATAAACACCGTAAATATACACAATATATCATCTTTTCCGATTCTCTTTCGTGTCTTCAGGCTATTAAAAATCTTTCTTGTAAACATCCACTTTTATTAGAAATTATTGAATTGTACAGTGAACTTGCTACTGGCCAATGCGACATCGTCTTTTGTTGGTTACCCAGCCACGTTGGCATTTCTGGGAATACAATGGCTGATCTTGCTGCCAAGGCAGCACTCAACAAATCTGTGACACCGCTTCTTATTCCATACTCTGATTACAAAGCTAGCATTAGAACCTACATCCGTGATCTGATGCAGAAGAAGTGGGACACCCAAGTGGGTATTAATACATTACATGAAATACATCCTTACATTGGTTACACCTACTTGGGTTGTCAGTCCAGATTTGAAGAGGTCATCATACGACGATGTCGTATTGGCCACACAAGATATACACATGAATACTTGCTTAAAGGTGAGGATCCTCCGTTTTGTATCCCGTGTGATGACAGAATCACGGTCAAGCTTGTCTTGCTTGACTGCATTGAATATTCCATCACAAGGGATAACTATATCAAACCACGAACTATGAAGGATCTTTTTACTAATGTCAGTTCTCATTTAATTATTGCATTTTTTAAAGAATTAGATGATAACTAATTTGTAAATAGATAAATATTTTATGATTGGAAGTTTAAATTAATACCTTAGATTCTTTGTGGCTGTATCCTCAAGTGGGGTTGAAGTATTGTAAAAATATTGTCCTCCTGAGAGGGTACGTAAGTCCCAAAATTTTCAAAGTCAATTTAAACTTGCCAGGATTTTTAAAAGTAGCATTCTTGTGATTTTAATTTTGGCTAACAGTTCTTACAATCGCCAGGAGCTGAAGGGATGGTGTAAATCCAACTAGAGTCCATGCAGGTAGCAAAGGTACTGTATGTAAGTCCCCATGGTCCCTGGTATGGTGATCTACCTTCTGATGTTGGCGATCTATAGCCTGTTTTTATATTGTATTGTCCAAATAATGTTATCAGTTTTAACTCTCCACACTAGTTTTAGTTGTAACTGTGATATTTTAGTTGTTTTACTGTCCTTCGTCGACAAGTTTTTATAACGTACATATATTCCATTTCAATGTCAAATGTTCTCATTTCACTTTTGATTGTATAAATTGTTTTCGTCACGATATGGCTGATATATTGCTGATGTGACGTTAAATATTAACTCACTCACTCACTCACTCAGAGATTTGGACACAGAATGCGTTAATTTTGATCGTTCTGAGTTGTTTTATTTCTGTCTGACCTTCAGATGACGTTTCATAGCATGTATAGTTCATGACCCCATATACTGACTTTATTTCAAAGGTAAAACCTGAAACGTAATATTCATGTCTGTTTGGCTACATATACTATTCACATGTGTGGTCGAGGGTCGAAAGAGAAATCCTGTCACAGAAAACTCCAGAATAATTGTGCTTCACGTTTTTGAGTAAAGGAATTGTCAGCCACTAGAACTGTTGTTGCAAAATGTCATTATATAAAAGATATTTAGATTTAGGCTCATGGTTTTATTTTAAACAATATATCTGGTTTTTCGGATGTAGCTTAAAAACAGTCCCAGTGGGTAAACCGCCGCCATATAGATGGAATATTGCTGAGTGCGGCGTTAAAACAACGAACCAACCTTCCCCACCCAATCCACCCCATAGTATCAAATGGTTGGTCCCTTATGAATATAATGTATCGTATAAATTAATTAACGATTTCTTCCCTGGCAACACTCGGCTCTTTCAGATCGCTACCAGCGTACGTTAAGGCACAGCAATATACATCATGATGTTTTCCTTAAAGGGTGTATATACATCATTAGTACCAGCTGTCATAATTTTGACATATGCAACCAACGTCCTGACTCTGTGTTCTAACAACAGATACATCGAGGACACTTACCTCGCTCATGATGTGTACGACAGCTTCGCCAGCCCCTCTCTGATGGACTGCGTTGCAAGATGTTACACTCATTCCCAGTGTCAGTCAGTTGGGTTCGAACCAGAAACGCTGAAGTGTCATCGTCACACCCAAAACAGTACCCTCGCCCCTAATGACCTCATCGTTCTCCCCGGCTGGGTACATAGTGACAAGAACGTGTGGCCAGAGGTGAGTAAAAATGGAAGAGTAATTGGTTCAATTTCCGGAGTGTAAACTATCGCTAAGGTCGGTGTGTATGTAGCCCGTTTAGCGATATCCTCTGCGATAACTATCACATCCTTCAAGAATCTAATGAAAGAACTGACAGCGCGTTGCCCTGCAAGCCGGCTTATAATGTGTTTGTTTGGTGCATAACTATTTCGTTCGACGATGAGATGGTCTAAGGACTCATTTGTGTGTGCGTGCGTGCGTGCGTGTGCGTGCAAAGCGTCTTTTCATGACGTCAATATAAACAGCTTTGCAATACTATGTGCCAACATTACTACCTTGTCCTGTATTGTCAAATATTTTCAGGCTTCGCAGTTCTCGTTTCTTTTCCTCGTTCTATTTCACTAGTATTGGACCATTTTACATATATATTTTCCTCACATATACATACAGAGTTGTTACAATGTAATATTGCCCCTTAAACAGTAAAGAGACGGGTTTCAGCAGTCCATGTTTGTTGTTAGAGGCGACTAACCGGATGGGTGGTCAGGGTCGCTGACTTAGTTGGTGCATATCATTGTATTTCCATTGAGTAGATCGATGCTTATATTGTCAGCCACTCGATCACTTTCAGACCCCGTCAAATAGCTGGAAAAGTGCTGAGTGCGGGTTGGAAAAAGGATACACCAACAAACTATAAAACGAGTCAGTTGTTTGTTCCGTATGAAGGGTTGACAATGATTTACACTGGTACATAGAAACTCCGTTTCTGTGGATTAACTATCCAAGTTGAACCATTTTGGTCGTGTCTTATATGCACGAAGGCTTTACATGAGTATCTAATATTTGAGTGAGTGAGTGAGTAAATATTTAACGTCACATGGGCAATATCTCAGCCATATCGTGACGAAAACATTTTATACAAGAAAAAGTGAAAACATTTCGACGATTAAAACCTGTCGACGATGGACAGTAAAAATACCAGAGAATCACAGATATGAATATAAAACTAGCAAGCAAAGCTAAACCATTCCAATTAAAGAAGACAATACTGTATAAAACACGGGCTATAGATCGCCAACAACTGAAGGTAGATCACCATACTAGGAACCATGGGGACTTACATTACTGTTGCTACCTGCATGGACCCTAGCTGGATTTACATCATCCCTTCGAATTCATCTGCTGGCGATTGTAGGAAAATATAGCCGACAGTTAAAACAACAAAAATACTACGTTTAAAATGTGGTAAATATATATTTTACTTTGAAAGTTTTGGGACTTACATACACTCCAAGGAAGACAATAATTTTACTGTACTTTAACGCCCTTTGAGGGTACAGCCACTAACAATCAAAGTTACAAATCTAAACTACTAATCTTTAAAATATATCTATTTACAAAACACATTAATGAGAATTCATCAAATAAATCAATTTCTTTTCAAAAACCAATAATTAAATGAAAATTAACATTAACATTTGTAAAAAGATTCTTAACGGTTTTCACATTGAAATATTTATCCCTTATGATGGAGAATTCAACACAGTGAAGCAGGACATGCTTGACTGTGACTCTCTCATCACAAGGGATACAAAACGAAGCATCTTCACCTTTTAACAGATATTTGTGAGTATAACGCGTATGGCCAATGCGACAGCGTCGCATAATGACATCCTCACATCTGGACTGACAATCCAAGTAGGTGTAACCAATATAAGGTTTTATTTTATGTATTTTATTGATACCTACCTGGGTGTCCCACTTCTGCATCAGATCACGGATGTAGGTTCTAATGCTAGTTTTGTAATCAGAGTATGGAATAAGAAGCGGTGTCACAGATTTGTTGAGTGCTGCCTTGGCAGCAAGATCGGCCATTGTGTTCCAAGAAATGCCAACGTGACTGGGTAACCAACAGAAGACGATGTCGCATTGGCCAGTAGCAAGATCATTATATAATTCAATAATTTCGATTAAAAGTGGATGTTTACAAGAAAGATTTTTAATAGCCTGATTTGTCTATATTTACGGTGTTTAAGAGCTGTTAATATAGCGTTTGCTTCTGCTGTAAAAATAGACCTGTTATTTGGTAATCGAGAAGATATTGTTCTGGATCCAATGACAGTGGCACAAGCAACCGCGCGACCATCCTTGGACCAATCTGTAAATAAGGATTTATATGTATTATATTTACTTTTGAATTGATTATATTCTTGTTTATATAGTAAGTCATTAGTTTCTGATTTTTTAAATTTAGTGAGTGTTAGGTCGACTTGTGGCCTAACCAATTGCCAAGGAGGAGTAGAAAGAAGACGGGAAGGAGATATATTTTCCAGCTCAATGCCGGCAGCAATAATGAATGGCTTAATCCTGAGCCCGAGAGGCGGAACAAGAGAAGATTTCTTGTTGTACAGATCCTCATAAAGAGGATTAAAGATGCAGGGAAGTGCAGGATTAGACTCGTTAGAATATAGTTTGGTAATATATTGTAATGATAGTTTTATACGGCGTTGGGTAAGAGATGGTTCATCTGCCTCGATTAGACTGCGCCATCATCCTTGGATCCATCTGTAAATAAGGATTTGTATGTATTATATTTACTTTTTAATTGGTTATATTCTTGTTTATATTGTAATTCATTAGTTTCAGCTTTATTTAACTTTGTCAGTGTGAGGTCAACTTGTGGCCTCACTAATTGCCAAGGAGGAGAGGAAAGAAGACGGGAGTTTTTTGTCCAGCTCAGTGCCGGCAGCAGAAATGAATGGTTGAATTCTTAGCCCAAGAGAGGATTAAGGACACAATTAAAAGCAGGGCTAAACTCGTTAGAATATAGTTTTGTAATATATTGTAAAGATAATTTTATACGGCGTTGGGCAAGAGAAGGCTCATCTGCCTCAACATAGAGACTGTCAACAGGAGAAGTTCTAGAAGACCCAAGACAAAGTCTTAGGCCTTGGTGGTGGACAGAATCAAGTAGTTTTAAGTTGCTTTTGCAGACTCCACCATATACGATGGAGCCACAATCAAGTTTAGATCGTACCAATGATCTGTATAAGTGAAGGAGAGTAGTTTGATCCCCTCCCAATTTAGAATTTGAAACAACCTTTAACAAATCTAGTGCCTTCAGACATTTAGCTTTAAGGGAATTAATGTGTGGCAAGAAGGTTAAATGAGAATCGAAAAGTAGACCCAAGAATTTGGCCTCGCTTACAACTTTGATGGGAGTGCCATTTAAAGATAATGAAAACACTTCATTATAATCTTCACCGTTATTTGATTCAAAATTAAGTTTTGTCTTTTCCTGTTGTTTCTGATATCTCTGAAACTCAGGGACATAATTTGCCGATGGTGAATTTTTGGCAAGAGTTTCGCCAATTTATTTGCAATTTGAGATTTGTCAGTAATTAAATTATCACCATCTTTAAGATGGTGAACAGCAGGTTTTGAACCTTTGCCTTTAATTCTTTGAACCATGTTCCATACCTTGGACATTGGCGTACGTGAATTAACTTTGGAGACATGGTTCCTCCAAGATTGCCGTTTGTTTTGTTTGAAGGTACGGCGTGCCTTCACATTGACTTTTTTTAATAATTAGTTAAGTTGTGGACAGTTGGGTGATGGCGGAAATAGTTCTCTGCCCTTTTCCTCGCTTTTCTGGCTTGCCTACAATCGGTATTAAACCATGGTTTCAGAACATGTAGAGTTGTAGACGACTTTGGTATACACTCATCAGCAATTTCATTTAAAATGTCAGAAAAAAACTAAATAGGATCAGTTATATCACTGAAACATTCGGGCCTTAGTTTAGATGTGCATAAAGTTTGAAAGGACCAGTCTACCTTAAAAACAGATTCCATCTCGTATACGATAGAGTCAGGTGGATTAATTTCTGATAAGATAGTTGGAAAGTGGTCACTTCCACAGAGGTCATTGTGGACTGACCAATCAAATTCATTAAGTAGATTAGAGTCTGCAAGAGACAAATCTAGAGAAGAGTAGGTGCCGGTTGCAGGGTGCAGATTAGTGCTGGAATCGTCATTGTATATACACAAATCATTATTGGAGATAAAATCTTCCAGTATGTTACCTTTGGAGTTAGTGTTTGTACCAACCCAGATCGGGTTATGGCCATTGAGATCACCCATTATAATACAAGGTTTAGGAAGTTGGTCATAGAGAGTTTGAAAATCACACTGCTGGAGTGTTGAAGAAGGCGGAATATACAGAGAGCATAGTGTAAAGGTAACGTGAAGAGTAAGTCTCACTGCAACGGCTTGGATATTAGTTGTGAGTGTTACAGGACTATGGATAACATCCTGCTTAACAAGTATTGAAGACCATCCAGTGGCCCTGTCACCCGGAGGTGAAAAGAATTATATGCAACGAACTGACTTAAATTAAAAATATCTGTCTGCTTCAGATAAGTTTCCTGCAGACAGAAAGCTGATGGTGCAAAATCTAGGACTAATAGCTGTAACTCATTAAAATCCTCTACAAACCCTTAATCCTCTACAATTCCACTGTACTATATTTTTGGAATGGTCTATCGTGTAGGTGGGTTGATTGGGATCTACCCGCACTTTCTTTGAGGGCGACAAGCTATGTGCCTTTGGATTGGTGTGATCAGATACATCCATTTCCTCCAGTGATCCAAACTAGTTAAACAATTTTATTTTATTATCTGACCCTTTTATGTGTTCGATTTGATTTGGACGTTTCTGTTCTTGTCTTGAATTTCGATTTTTCAGTTAGTTTTTAATTTCTATCAGACTGAGAAGGAGTGTTGGTTGTAGGAGATACGATCTGTTCGGTAGAAACTGATGCATCTGTCTGAGTAGAGTGTTCAGGAGAGATAGACTGGGGAATATCTGTATTCACGCATGCCAGGTCAGTCTGACATGAGCTTGACGAAGTCATTATTGGTGAAGTTGCTCCTTTTGAGGACGTTTCAGATGTTTTGGTGACGGAGGCGTACGTTTCAGTGTGTTCAGTAGATTTGACAATCTTTTTTGCTTCAGCAAAACTGACGTTTCTGGAAAATTTGATTTTATTAATTTCCATTTGCCTTTTCCAAATTGGACATTATTTAGAAAAGGACGAATGACTTCAAGAACAGTTTGCACACTTTTTGTAATTACTGTCACAATCTTCTGTTACATGTGTATTCTCAGCACAGTGAGCACATGTAACAGACAATGTGCAAGTATTAACACCATGTCCGCACTTTTGACACTTAAAGCAACGCAGAGGATTTGGAATATATAAGTCAACATTCAGATTGCAGAAGCCTGCTTTGATTGACTTTGGACGATTTGGAGCTGAAAATGAAAACAGATAGGTTTCGGCAGTCTCATTATTTTCCGAGTTGTAAAACGTTTGACGTAAGATAGTCCTTGATCTTTCATCTCGGATACAATATCGAGTTCAGTCTTGTCTACTAGAAGATGCTCACGGTCTCGAACAAAACCTTTGCTAGTATTCAGCGTTCTGTGAGCAGCAACTAACACCGGGACTCCGATAAACATATCAGTTGATAACAGGTTGGTAGCTTGTTGTTTTCTGCTACATTCAATTAGCAGCGATCCTGAGCGCAAGCGTTCGATGTTTTTTACCTCACCTGCAATGCCAGAAACACCTTATGAAATTGCAAATGGATGTAATTTTAAAGGAGTCTTGTCAAGAGAATCGATAACCAAAAAACGTGGCCAGTAATCAATGAGTATAGAGGGTCGTTGCCGATCATCATTTTCCAGTGGACGTTTGTTTTTTTGTTGGGGGTTTGGTAGTCCATGATGGTTGGTATATTGGTTCGTCATCTAAGCTCCCCACCCACCACGGAGTATCATATAGACAATGCTAATAACAAGTGGATTTCCAACTTGCAGCACCAAGAATACTTGGATGATATACTCCAGCAGAAAAATTAGAAATAATTACTCCTCCAGAATGGCCCATGAGCCACCGCCTTCTGGGCATAGGACTCTAGGCAAATTACAAAACTGAAATATTTTCGAATTTGAATATAATCATAAGCCAAGTCATCTGACAAAACATTTTACAACATGTCTAAAACTTTTGTATCAAAATATACATACACAGGGCATGGCATGACCAGCCGATTGGTTGAACCGGGCCCATTCAACCACCCGTGTAGGTGAAGTAAGGGGCGAAGTGGTGTGTTGGGCAAAGGAACACTGTTCCTGGAACCAGTGCCCTCAACCAGCAGACTCCCGTCCTCCACCGACACAGGGGCGCAACCCACGGCAAACGGGTTGGTGGACCAAATATACCCCCGGGTCCACACGGGGGGGGTTGAAGAACTCTTAGCGTTACCCAGCACCCACCACGAGGAGGTGGCTCTTCACGGGTGCCTCTAATATTTTGAAACATCCGTGATTATTATGAGTGAGTGAGTGAAAGAGAATGGTTTTACGCCACTTTTAGCAATATTCCAGCAATATCACGGCGGGGACACCAGAAATGGGCTTCACACATTGCAGAGATGTTTCTTTTTTTCGTCTTCTCTGGTGTGTTACGAATGGTCACGAGGGCTTTACAACGATTTACACTGGTGCATAGAGACTCCGTTTCTGTGGATTAACTATCCAATTGTAACCATTTTTCTCGCTTCTTACATGCACTATACATGTATTTACACAGAAGCCCTGTAACACTTTCATTTTTTGAAATCATGAGCGTTATAAATTTATACATATTTGTGGTTGTTACAGTAGACACGGGGAAGATAGCTTCATCTAATCTCACTACATGTATATGAATAGCAAATTAACAAATTAAAATGGTGATCGTCTTCGAGACCTAAATTCTATAGAAATCACTGCCAAATATTTTTCCTCCGTGTATGTTTCTGTCTTAGCAATACTGCTCTCAGCTTTATTAATATTTTAATACTTCTTATCCACATCAAACTAAATATATCTTTCCGGTTCCAGTATACATTTAAAGTTTCTGTAATTTTATATCTTGATGTGAAGATGAGAGTGTTATCATTTATTCATATATAGCCCTAGTCTGCAGCCAGAGGTCGATTTAGGCCCGATAAAGCCAGGTTTAAGAGCCTTGTTGAATAATCGGCGGAAATGAAAAGACCGACATTTTAAAAGCACCCTAGAAATCATCCCCTCTGAATTCAGTTAACACGGCAATCAAATACAGAGACAATTGTCTGAGTCAGTTGAAATTGTAAGTGCAAAATAGATGATAGTGGCTCATTAAAGATATATGTGCTTGTCAGGAATCGTTTCATCAGGCTGTTCTCTTTTTTTATCACGCGCTCAAATAGTGTTCAAGTAGGTTCGCGTGATAGTATTAATGCCTATGACATTTACACATATGAATTGATGATTAAACAACAACCAAAGAATCACTGTTAGTGGATTTTGCCTGATACGAGCATGTGATAAATTGAACCGATCACTTTTTGTGTGCTGTTTTCATTACAAAACGAGACCCGTGAAGGTCCGGGTTAGAATATTGATCTTTAGTAACCCATGCTTGTCGCAAGAGGGGACTAACGGGATCGGGTAGTCAGGCTCGCTGACTTGGTTGACACATGTCATCGGTTCCCAATTTCGCAGATCGATGCTCATACTGTTGAACACTGGATTGTCTGGTCCAGACTCGATTATTTACAGACCGCCGCCATATAGCTGGAATATTGCTGAGTGCGGCGTAAAACTAAACTCACTCACTCACTATTCCAGAAGACTCTCAGTTCTTGAATCTTTGATTTCCCCGCCTATCTTGACAAAGGCAGAAGTTAATACACTTATGGATTTTAGTCGTGGCAAGTAAGGAACTCTATCCATGTCATGACATGTCACGAAAATAATCCATTTGTAAATTTGTAATCTGACGTCTTTTCAGAGAAGTGTCCCGTATAAATAATTAAACGACTTCTTCCCTGGCAAAACTCGGCTCTCTCACATCGCTACGTACCGTCTAACGTTAAGGCATAGCCATATACATCATTTATATTTTTATTTTAAGTTTTTATTTCCAAGAGATACATGTTACATACAACAGGCAGTCCGTATCGAATACATACATACAAACCAGCTCTTTAGTCGCAGTGATCATGAAAGTGTACAGTAACCATCATCTGATTAACAATAGTACACCATTATTTCCAAGATATACATGTTACCTATACCAGGCAATCTGAATCAAGTACATACATACCTACAACCAGCTTTCAAGTCACAGTCATGATGGAAGTGTACAGTAATCATTATCTGAGTAATGATAATATCTGATAAATACTAGTAGATCATTATTTCCAAGATAGACATGTTACCTATACCAGGCAATCTGAATCAAGTACATACATACCTACAACCAGCTTTCAAGTCACAGTCATGATGGAAGTGTACAGTAATCATTATCTGAGTAATGATAATATCTGATAAATACTAGTATGCCATTATTTCCAAGATATACATGTTACCTATACCAGGCAATCTGAATCAAGTACATACATACCTACAACCAGCTTTGAAGTCACAGACATGATGGAAGTGTTCAGTAATCATTATCTGAGTAATGATAATGCCTGATAAATAACAGTACGTCGTTATTTCCAAGCGGTACATGTTACATATAACAGGCTATCTGTATCAAATACATACATACATACATACATACATACATACATACATACATACATACATACATACATACATACATACATACATACATACATACATACATACATACATACATACATACATACATACATACATACATACATACATACATACATACATACATACATACATACATACATACATACATACATACCAGATTTCAAGTCACAGTCATCGTGGAAGTGTACACTAATCATTATCTGAGAAATGCTAATATCTGATAAATAATAGTACGTCTTTATTTCCAAGATATACATGTTACATATAACTGGCAATCTGAATCGAATACATACATGTACATACCTACAACCAGCTTTCAAGTCACAATCATCATAGAAGTGTACAGTAATCGTTATCTGAGTAATGATAATATCTGATTAATAACAGTTCATCGTCGTTATAATTGTTTTATGTGGGACCACAATACGTCTAGGTAAACTTTGCATATTACATATTATTATGCTAGGAGAGTGTGGAGAGATGACCAAAATGTAAAAAAAATTAGCTTGGTCCGCGTGTGAAAAGGCAATAAATTTACAGGATTTGTAGTATCTTTTGATCTCATTTTTGATCTGATTAAAGTTTGGTTTTTGACATCTTTGATGCTCATAGTGTAAATATTCTTCTTTACAATTAGGCAGATAATGTTTAGAGGGTTGTTATTTTTGCCCTTAAAACCTAATAATATATTTTCTAGTGTTAATTCAATTTGTCCTTCGCCCAATATTTCGAGCCCTGAGGGCAGTTCCGACCACACTCACTTTAAAAAAAACTGCACTCAAACAGTAGGTGCCGTACACTCTCGTGTCTGTTTACAACATGTGCATAATGGCGATTCTTTAATTACAATCTTATGTAAATAAGTATTAGTTGTTAAAATATTCTGAGTATTCTTATATTGGAAATATTTCAAAGTTACACTCTGTGAACATCTATTGGGCATTAAATTTATATTCTCCCATTCATTTTGGGAAAATCGTCTTCCTAATATTTCTGTTGTTTTAACAAAGGTAAAGTCTTATAGTATTTGGTAATAATATTTACTTTTCTTTCGATTTGTCATCAAACTTATATTAAATAGTAAAATAGGATAACTTGTTTATATTGAAGCATCTTAACAGATATAATTTTCTTCTTGAAGAAGTCAAGTACTGCATTCTTAATGCTAAGGTATTCAAGAAAATTAGTGTCAATATTGAAACTGCTTTTAATATATTCAAGGGAGTGAATGATACCATATTGATTTATGATATGGCTCAGAAATATAATTCCCTATTCGTCCCATTTCTTGAAACAAACCGGTTTTCCTTCTATTAAGATGTTATAATTACACCATATTGATTGGCTTAATATATCCTTTCCCCCAGATACCCTTTGGTTGCCAATGTTTATAAACTCTGACCATGCTTTCAGTACATCTATCCAAAACGTATTTGTGATTTTCGGTAGTATATTTTTGATAATATATTCTACATCAGCAGTCCATAGATTTGACATGTTTGGAGTGTATATTGAAGTACTATTTTTCCATAATGTATCCTCATTCAATAATCTTTTAATCCACATCAACTTTTGTGTTTTAATAGTATTTTTTAGAATTGGAACATGAATACCTCCATATGAGTGAGTGAGTGAGTGAGTTTAGTTTTACGCCGCACTCAGCAATATCCCAGCTATATGGCGGCGGTCTGTAAATAATCGAGTCTGGACCAGACAATCCAGTGATCAACAGCATGAGCATCGATCTGCGCAATTGGGAACCGATGACATGTGTCAACCAAGTCAGCGAAACTGACCACCCGATCCCGTTAGTGTTACGACAAGCATAGTCGCCTTTTATGGCAAGCACATGGGTTGCTGAAGACCTATTCTACCCCGGATCTTCACGGGTTACCTCCATATGAACATTAATACCTCACTACTGCTCTTTTGACCTTGTCTCTTTTTCCCTGCCAAGATAAAGTTAAAACATTTCTTTTGTAGTACATAACTTGTGACATCTTGTGAGGTGGGTACAGAAGAAAAAAGATTATTTATTTTTGGTAAAAGTACTGATTTCAGAACAACATTCTTCCCCATAGGTGTAAGTGATCTTTAGGGCCACATTTTCATCTCCTTGTCTATTTTTTCAAGTTTTTCTGTATAACTGATATTTATCATTGAGTCAAGCTCTACATCAAAATTAATGCCCAAAAGTTTGAATTGCGATTGTGACCAATCAAGGTTGTACTCTTTGTGTAGTTTGTGTCTAGACCATTTTTTAGATCCTGTCCAGATCAATCTGTTTTTTCTGCGTTTACCTTGAGTCCTGGATATCTAGCATAGAATTTCATTAACCGTTTATGTTCTTCTTATTTTTTATTAACATCATGATGTTTTCCCTAAAGGGTGTATATACATCATTATTACTCACCCGTGGAAGATACTGCACTGTAATATTTTTACAGCAATATTACACTAGTGTAATACCGCTAGACGTATGGCGTCACAATGCTAATACCTCTGTCACAATGGTATGAGGGTATCCCCCCCATTACCCCTACATCCCATTACCCCTACAGCTTATAACAACAAAGTTCACGGCCCAATGCACTGCTAATCCCCTTCCTGTTACCTGTTACCTGGACAATGGACTAGCCCAAACACATGTACACAAGATTTAATGTTTTAATTTATGGATTCAATTACACAAATAAATGAATATAATACACAGATATCTTCCTGGTCATCGTCACACGCAAAACAGTAACCTCGCCCCTAATGACCTCATTGTTCTTCCCTTCTGGGTACATAGTGACACTGACGTGTGGCCAGAGTTGAGTAAGCATGGAACGCGTAATTAGTTCAATTTACAGAATCTAGACTATCTCAAAGGTAGGTGTGTATGTGCCTTGTTTGGCAATATCCTCTGCTAATCAAGAAGTCAATGACACATTGCCCTCTTGTTCGCCATGCAAGGCAACTTATAATGTACTTCGCTAGGTGCATGACTGTTCCGTTCGAGAACGATATATTTTACTAGTTCTACTATATTGTTACTTTGTCCTTAATTGTCACATACTTTTAGGCTTCATATGTGTAAATTATCTCTAGTTCACTAGTATTTTCCAATTGAATATATATATACATACATGTTTGTCTAAAATACCACATACACGTCTGTTGAACATGTCATCGTATCCCACTTGCGTAAATCGTTGCTGAAGACCGATTTTAACCTGCATCTTCACGGGTAGGTAAAACGTTAAGAGCCACTAAAAGCATATATGCATCTGTAAAACAGGGTTGTAAATTACGTCCTTTGTCATTTTCATTCTTTATTAACCAGTCATCTACGTAATGATTGGAAGTATTAGGTTCAGTGCTTCCCTGTTGTTTTAGAGATTGCATTGTTGTTTACGGATGACATGATAATGGTCTCTGATGCCTTGTCCAGTTTGCAGAAACAATTAAACAATTTAGTGACAAATGCTGCTGGATGGGGTTTGACTGTAAATACCAGTATTTCTGTTTTTAGATTGGGGTGGTCGTATATCTAATAAAGAGGTTTGGTTCTGCAAGGGCAAAGCGCTTACTACTGTTAAGTCCTTTAGTAACTGGGGCTGATGTTTATACAGGTAAACTGGTAAGCAGCATCAATTAACACGCAGAGGTAAAATGGCACTTATGGAAATATTCACAAATTATCTCAAATTGACATTACTGGGTTTTTTAAAAAGACTCTTTGGTACTAAAATACATCCAAGATTGATATATGGATCTGTGATGTGGAGTGCAAATGGATATATTGAAATTGAAACTCTTCATCTTTTAGCATGTGAAAGGTTTTTAAATGTTTGACATCAGACTGCCAATGTAATAATATTCGGTGAGTATAAATCCTCTGTATGTAAATGCATACGGTAGAGCTCTGAAATGCTGGTTAAACCTTTTGGAGATGCCTGTATATAGCATTCCAAGAAAAGCTTATAACATATTGATGGTCCAAGACAATTGTGGTCATAATAATTATGTGTCGAATGTACAATTTGTATTGGTTTGACATGGTTTGGGATTGTGTATTTGGCTCAAGGTGTAGGCGACAAAGGATTATTTCTTAATCTATTTACAAATATCGTTCTAAGTACGTGACATCACAATATCTTATAGTTTAAGAATGTACAGAAACTTGAAATGTTTAATAGAACAATGAAAGGAATTTACATTTTAACATGGATAATCTTCACTGTACCGTTCCAATTTTAGCATAATTATGTACTGCAAGTTTAGCACATGCATATTTGATGCATCAGTGACAAAAATGATGTTCGATGCAATTCCCTATTTTGACTTATACCAAACGTTCCCAAATTATTTCAGGTGAACAAATGACCAGACTTACCATATGTTTATGACGGGTGCATCTGTAGGGCGGGATACGCTCACCCTTTCGCGAACACCTGGTGTCATCACTATGTCATAGTGATTCATAAGCACATGCTCTGTCATTGTATCACATGGTGACAATCACTAGATTGTCTGGTCCAGACCCTATTTGTTTACAAACAACATCATACAGCTGCAATACTGCTGAAACAAATATCTGCTCATGATATAGTCACAATTGTACAATCGACTCATTCTTATGAATGTGGAAAGGGTTTTGTGGCTTCTATTTATCAACGCATGAGACCCTATTGATGTTCATATAATCTGATACAGATGTATCAACTTTAATCACTGTTTCTTAACCTCAGTTTCCAAGCAATATTCGATCCACGTCTTCATTGTATATCGTAATTAGTGAATTTGCATATTTTTTTATCATTCAAAACCATAGTTAATTTCACAATTTGTTAAAAATGTTGTGAAAATGATGATGGTGGTTATCCTATAATTATATAGCCTTCATATATTTTATACTTTATATAACCTAGTCTACAGCCGGATATACACTCTTCAAAAACGGAAACGCATAGGGGAGAATATTGGACTCATGTAGCTGCGTAAAAAGAATACAAATATACTATTTCCTTCCAAAATAGATCGCGTGATTGTAAACAGCTTCAGCGCCAAAAAACGGCAATTTCAACTTTTTCCCTTGTTTTAGAAGCGTTTGAAAAATATTTGCCAAAACGTCACTAAGAAAACATGCAAAGCAAAATGCAAGTGCGTGTAAGAGGAAAAACCTGTGGTATCGATCACTATAAAAAGGCAAACGGCAGTCTGCAGTTGCCCAACATTTCAACGTTCAACAAACCATCATATCTTGCTGTTTGGATCGTTTCCTACAAACCAATTCCCCTCAAGATCGGCCGAGAAGCGGTCGTCAAAGAGTTACCACCCAAGCCCAGGACCGCTACATCCGGGTTGCTCACTTGCGTCATTGACGTGGAGACTACACAACGCATCTCTGGTTTGAGAAGAATTTCCAACCAAACTGTCGGGAATCGATTGCGTGAAGTGGGGATTCGACAAAGAAGGCCAGTTGTCGCCCCTGTTTTGAGAGACTTCAATCGGTGCAATTGCTTGCAGTGGTGTCGTAGAGTCCGGAACTGAAACATTAGAAACTGGAGGCGAGTCTGGTTCAGTGATGAATCACGATTTCTTCTTCAAAGGCGAAATGGAAGACAGCGTGTTTACCGTCGGAAAAATGAACGTTTTGCCCCTAACTCCATTCGACAGGTCTACAGATTCGGTGTAAGCAGTGTCATGGTGTGGGGTGAGATATTCAACACCCAAAGATCTGATTTAGTGGTTGTTCAGGGTTCGGCAAATCGGTACATCAACGAAGTCCTTGCACGTTACATGCTTCCGATAGTAGACCGACAGAGGGAGTTGTTCCAGCATGACAACGCTCTTCAAATACAGCACGCGTCACGGTCCGCTACCTTGCCAATTGTGGCGTCAATGTCCTGCCATGGCCTTCCCGATCAACAGATCTAATCCTGATAGAACACCTATAGGATGAACTTGATCGAAGTGTACGTCAACGTCGAAACACGCCTCAAACTCTTCCACAACTGGCCATCGCATTGCAGGAAGAGTGGGGAAGAATTCCGAAAGAGCAACTTCGTCGACTTATCCAGTTTGTGCCGAGATGGTGCCGAGCAGTAATAAACAGAAATACAACAATAAAGGCTGCTGTTGTGTTGGCGAACTCTTTGTCTATAGACGTGTGAACCATTGAGAACCATTGAGATTACAAGAAATAACTGCCCTTAAAATAACGCAATAAATTCTTCTAAAAATGGCTTCTTTCTTTTTTGAAAGTGTATAGATTGGCTGGTTAGTTTGTTGTTTAACACCGCACTCAGCATTATTCCAGCTATATAAAGAAGCAATTATTAGACCTATCCTCAAGAAACCCTCCTTGGACACGTCCTTATTAAAAAACCCAATGTAAGCCAGTATCAAACTTGCCGTTTCTCTCTAAAGTACTGGGGCGAGACATCTTGGCGAGGTTGAACCAACACTTCAGGAAGTATGACCTGAACGATATGTTCCAGTCTGCGTACAGATCTGGACGCTCTACCGAGACTGCTCTCCTGAGAGTGTCAGCAATTTCATGAGGCAAGTAACCAGTAAGCTTTTGTAAAGAGGTGTGTTTTCAGATTTGTTTAGAATATCTCGATTGATGTTGCAGATTTTAGTTCATGGGGCAGCGAGTTCCATAGTTTAGGAGCAATGACTGACAACGATCTTTCTGCCAACTTTGTTTTTGTGTTTGGTAAAACCAGTCTTGATCGTGAGCAGACTTCAGAGCACGAGTAGGATGGTAAACTTTAACAAGTTCTTGCAGGTGAGTTCTCATCATTCAGAGCGGAATACGTTAGAAGGAGGACTTTGAATTGGATCCTCTGTTTGACCGGAAGCCAGTGCAGCTGCATCAATATGGGAGTGATGTGGTCGAACTTTCTTGTCCTCGTGATGACTCTTGCAGCCATGTTCTGCACCGGTTGAAGGTGTGATGACGCACTGGATTCGATCAGGAGGGAGTTGCAATAGTCTAATGATGACATAACATAAGAGTGTACAAGTAGCTTAGTGGTGTCGGTGTCTAGATATTTTCTTATTTTGCCGATGTTTCTAAGGTGCATCGTGGGAGTGCGGGCTGATTTCAGGGCATGGTGAGTGGTAGATAGAGTCTTGTTGATTGGAACACCAAGATTCCTTACTTGATCTGTTGGGTGTATCTCAACTTCACCAGTGGAAAGTGGCTGTGGTGAAATTTTCTGTAACTAGTGTTTAGTTCCTAGTATCATAAACTCCACACACGATGGTAGGTACGTTGATGGTTTAGCACAGACGTAGAGTTGGTCCTTGTAGAGATGGTAGTTGAAGCCATTGTCGCACTTGGTGCTGCCGATCGGGAGGATGTACATGGAAAAGAGTACCGATCCCTGTGGAACACCGTACATCAAGTCACATGACTGGGATGTCACACCGTCGACCTGCACACTCATCTTGCGGCCTGTGTGTTACGACTTGAACCACGGCAGCGCTAATCCTGTTATCCCTGGTGTGTGTTCTAGCCGTGACATAAGAATGCCCACGCTCGAAGCCTTTATCACTGAAGTAAAGAGTTATCATAGATAGATAGATAGATATTTAAAACTTTAATAGGGCCCATTTACATCCTTACGTCCATCATAAAGGTTCGCTTAAGTGTTAGCAGTTCACCAGAGTTCAGTTTTATTTTGCGGATACAATACTATGACTGTTAACCTAACCATCCATTATTTAGTGTTGAAAACAACATATCTTTTTCGTTCTTATCTACAGTCGAGCACCGTTGTGTTTTGATAACATTTCCTGCTGACATTTACCCAGGTCACTTTCATTTACTGCTCTGTCTTGGGTAGTTCCATATCGTTAGCCAGCTGTGCCAGTACGTATTCAGTAGTAATGATACTTATTCCGTATATTTATATAAAAACATGTTTGTTGCAAGGACCGACTATAACGATTAGACTTGCTGATCTCCATTATGTTTGTCTGTGTGTATGTAACGCACCTCTCAGCAATATTCCAGCTTTATAGCGGGGGTATGTACATAGTCGAGTCTGGAGTTAGTGAGTTACAATTTTTAGTCACATCGGCAGTATTGCAACCATAGAGTGACAAGGACCAGACAATTCAGTGATCAACATCATGAACATCGATCTACGCAACTGTAAAACATTTCATGCTGACGATAAATAAACTAAGAGGTTTGGGTTTTTTCACGGCATACATGCTTTTAAAATGTTAGTATATTTTCAGTCAACGGATTGTGACAGATTGTTACATGTTTAATTTTCATCTTTATTTATATCTGTCTACAGAAATATAGATCTATTTTCTTTAAATACAAGAGAAAAATATAAGAAACTACTTTCGACTATCGAAACATTGCTATCCAAACTATCAGAACTAAAATACGAGACAAATACAGAGTACGAGACAAATACAGAGGAAGAAATGAGAGGAATTAACATTGGAAACTGAATACTTTGGCATAAAAAGGAGAAAACTTATTACTTTTGTCATTTAGAAAGACGGAACTAAACAAATACACCTATCAGTACTATAAAAATACCTTTATAAAACAAATTAGATCGTTTAAAAGATATCATACAATTCTAATTATACATCATTCATGAGAACTAGATAAGGAAATAACAACCCTATTGCTGCTGTTATTAAGACAATAAAAAAGAAAAGAGACAGGGTTTTGGTGGATTTCCTATCGATTTTTTCAAATGTATTTGTAAAGACATGAACATTTGGATTTATCGCTATATCAATGACAGTGGCGTTAATAAATCAGGATCTCTGTAGCCACGGGAATCAAACTATTCGACTCTTATATTGCATCATCTTGAAAACAAGATGATTTGATAAAGAAAAGGACGACTGACATTAATTGGTTTTGAAAAAGCTTGACACAGTTCCGAGACACTTTCCGATGTGTCTATGTTTGTATCTTATTGTGGCAAAAATACTACAAGAATTATCACAAGATAAAATACAAATATGCAAAGAATATTTCTTAGACAAAGTGAGCACTCAATACGTTTACATGCAGAAGACATTTAGCTATTTCTAGACGGCTTAGTCATCTCCAAACTCTATACGGAATGGAAAGGAAAGGAAATAAAAAGAATAAAACCTAGTGAGAAAACATGAAGGTGGTGACCTTAGTGTGGTTGATATCACAATATTTATTTTGGTCACTTCGGTTTTCGTGAAGCAAACAATTATTTTTAACATTATATTAAAGGAATAAAACCAGGTTTTAAATCATATGAAAATATAAAGAAAGAATATGAAGCTGTTCCTTGCAGGAAGAATCAGTATATTCTTTCATTAGAAAGTGGGGTTTAATGGATGAAACCATAAAGGAGGCTGATTGACTTAGGTTTTTGTTTGTATGCTTTTACTTGAACGCCGCAAGAAGCAATGTTACAGATATAATGGCGCCGGTCAGTAAATAATGGATTCTGGACCAGACAATCCAGTGTTTAAGAGTGTGAGCATTGATCTCCGCAGTTAGGATACAATGACATGTGTCAACCAAGTCAGCTAGCCTGACCACCCGATACCGTCAAGCGTGGGTTGATTACGATCAATTCTAACCCGTAACTTCATGGATGATTGACGTAATCAATATCTCTTAGAAGTATTACAACGTACATCGGTATGTAAAAATACCGTCATATCATATTCCGTAGTTGTTCCCATGACATTTTACCATAGAATCTGATGCCTGACTAAATAAAAAAGACTTCTTAGTACATGCCAACATGAATATTACGATGAAATATATTTTTAAAGCCAGTTGGATTCAGAGAAAATGCTCAACAGCAAAACATCGGAGCCGTTATTTAAAGAAATGGCGTGTGTGGATTAAAATCACTCACTGTTCATGGCTGTCTCTATTAACAACTATAATTCGTTCTGTTGCTCGTGTATTTTGTAATATTAAAATTGCGATCTGCATTGTCACAATTTTTTTTGAAAACTTTATAACGATCACATGCTGCCAGAATACAACCTGATCAAAGTATTTTAATCACGAAGCACATTCAAATTGGTTTTCTTGTGCTTTCGCACTTAACATTCATCGATGGTGAGACGAGTCTTCTGGTAGGTTACGTTAAGGTACGGAGAGGTGAGGAATGATCATCCTTACTGAATGCCCTGGCCACTGCGCTTGAGATTTTCCCACTATTTAATATACCACTTAAGAACAGCAATACAAGTAATTGCAGGTTTAAACTTCTGCCTCATACACCAACCTTTGGATAACCCATGCTGCCATTCTGCACTTAGAATATGAAACACTGTCTTGAAATACATTGTGCGTTAGCCCAACGTGAAACCAGAATAACAGGCCGTGTATGTATGCTCTGAATGCTTCTGTTTGTTGTTTAGTCTATCCTTGGACCGTGTTCTGGTCTCCTTTGTGATGCATCTGAGGAGTGCCTGGTATCACGCGCGGAAGTTCCAATCTGCCACGAAGTAACTACCTATTCCGGAACATCAACGACAGGTAAGAATATATGAAAATGTTTCATTTAACGAAAACATGTATCTGTGACATAAGCTTATGACATAAAAACATGCATGTCACACCCTAATGAATGACCTAACTATGCAAATTTGATATGTATTTTAGTTAAATGGATCTGGAATATATTTTCTGTGACAGTGCAGTTTGATTCGAAAGATAAATATCAGTGAAATTCTACCAGACATATAATCAGATGACACAGAATAGTTGTTTTTACCATTATTAGAGTTTCCATTATTTTGCAAATGTCAAGTGTTTTGATAATCCGAGTAATGAACATGCCACAAATGGTTTAACATGTTGTATACTTTAGTTCTCACAGCAATGGCAAGCATGTATCAAAATGCACATTATTAATACGAGAAAATTCGATTAACGGAAGCCAAATTATTCAGTATAATGTTGATTAACCAAGAATCGGTTGCTACTTTTGGTTTTAAAAAAACACTTGACGGATCGTCTCCATAAAAATTGATGGATAGTTTCAAGAGATAATAGTCATAGTTGACAGCTTTAAAATAGAGCTTAAAATCAATCGACTTGTCTTGTACAGCCGACTCCACTGGACTGACCCAATGCCCGAGCCCACCTCCATTACTAAACGCCAACATCAGTGACGGCATGCAGGTAGTTGGAAGTGTTCGGACATACACATGTCTCCAGGGTTACCTGGACCTTTCATCTCATAGTGTGACGGACAACACAGCATGCCTCCAGAATCTAACTTGGAGCCACGTCGATCTTCAGTGCACAGGTACATTCACTTTGTAATTTAGATGTGTCACTCAAACCCATGTCTACGTTTGTTTGTATATTGTTGACCGCTGCAATCAGCATTGTTCCAGCTATATTGCAGGGGTCTGTAAATAATCTAGCCTGAACCAGACAATCCAGTAATTGATAGCATGAACATTTATATATACACTTTGGATACAATGACATGTGGCAATGATCTTGCTGCCAAGGCAGCACTCAATAAATCTGTGACAGTATCTTGTACTCAGTTCTTGCATGAACAGGAAGCCAGTGAAGCTGGATCAGAGTTGGAGTTATGTGGGATGATTTATTGCACCTCGTCACAATCCTGGCTCCTGGCTTCAACACGTTGCAACCTCTGCTTGTTGCTTGTTTGATATGTTGGCCAAGAGACTGTTGCAGTAATCCAGTCGTGATAACACCAAAGAGTGCACAAGAGCATGGGCCGCATTTGTGGGAAGAAGGTGTCTGATAGCCCCGATGTTTCGTAGCTGGTAGTGGCAAGACCTGATCGTCTGACTAATATTAGCGTCCCAGGAGAGTTCATGGTCAAATAGGACACCGGGGTTCTTGACTTTGTCTGAAAATTGAATGTCAGACTTCCCCACACATATCTGAGCTTCCTTTACTTTGGCGCGATTGGTACGAGTGCCCACTAGCAAAGCTTCTGTCTTGCTGTCATTCAGCTTGAGCATATTTGAGTTCATCCATCACTTTATGTCATCAATGCAGATCTCCGTGTTTAGAAGATTCGACTGGAGAATAGGGCACGAAACATCGTCATCAGTTGCGTGTCATCTGTATACGAGTGATGACCTACCTCATTCACAGCTATCAGTTGACCTAACTTACACGTATACAGAGTAAATAGAATAGGGCCCAGAACTGACCCCAGTGGAACTCCATACTTGAGAACAGTCTGATCTGATGTGTGCCCCATGACAATCACAGATTGTGTTCGGTTGGACAGATAGGATTCAATCCAGCTCAGGGCGGTTAGTGTTAGTGTAAGAATGTTAGTCTCCAGAGTTCTTATGAGTCTTCTGTGGTCTACCGTGTCAAACTCTGAAGACAGATCCAAGAGTACGAGTAGTCCAACAGCAACTTGCAGATCATTAAGAACACGAAGTAGTGAGGTTTTGATTCAATTGATTGATCATTATTTGTGGATGATTTCAATAGTTCTTGTCGTGGTAAAAATATGCATACTATTGAACGGCAACTGCAGTTGTGTTTAAACAAAATAAATAAATGGTGTCTTGAAAGCGGCTTTAAATTGTCTAAATCAAAAACTAATTGTATACATTTCTGCCATAAATATAAGCCTCATAAGGACCCAGAACTATCTTTAAATGGCACTCCAATCAAAGTTGTAAAGGAGGCCAAATTCCTGGCCTAATTTTCGATTGTCATTTAACATTCCTGCCACATATTAAATCCCTTAAAGCTAAATGCCTGAAGGCACTCGATTTGTTAAAGGTTGTCTCCAATTCAAAGTGGGGAGGGGATCAAACTACCTTCCTTCACTTATAAAGATCATTGGTGCGATCTAAACTTGATTATGGCTCGATCGTATATGGCGGAGCCTGCAAAAGCAACCTTAAACTACTTGATTCTGTTCACCACCAAGGTCTCAGACATTGTCTTGGATCATTTAGAACTTCTCCAGTTGACAGTCGATGAGCCATCTCTTACACAACGCCGTATAAAATTATCCTTGCAGTATGTAACAAAACTATATTCTAATGAGTCAAATCCTGCATTTAACTGTGTTTTTAATCCCTTTTTTTTAGGATCTGAACAACAAAAAGCCTTCTCTTGTTCCACCTCTTGGTTTGAGAATTAAACAATTCATTTCTGCTGCCGGCATTGAGCTGGAAAATACATCTCCTTCCCATCTTCTTTCTTCTCCTCCTTGGCAACTGGTGAGGCCTGAAGTTGACCTAACTCTGACAAAGTTTAAGAAATCTGTAACTAATAAATTACAATATAAACAAGAATATAATCAATTAAAAAATACATATAATACATACAAATCCTCATTTACAGATGGGTCCAAGCATGGTGGTGCGGTGGCATGTGCCACTGTCATTGGATCCAGAACAATATCTTCTCGACTACCAAATAACAGCTCTATTTTCACAGCAGAAGCTAACGCCATATTAACAGCTCTTAAATATATTAATAAACACCGTAAATATGAACAATACATCACCTTTTCCGATTCTCTTTCCTGTCTTCAGGCTATTAAAAAATCTTTCTTGTAAACATCCACTTTTATTAGAAATTATTGAATTGTATAATGAGCTTGCTACTGGGCAATGCGACATCGTCTTTTGTTGGTTACCCAGCGACGTTGGCGTTTCTGGTAACACAATGGCTGATCTTGCTGCTAAGGCAGCACTCAACAAATCTGTGACACCGCTTCTTATCCCATACTCTGATTACAAAGCTGCTATAAGATCCGTGATCTGATGCAAAAGAAGTGGGACAGCCAAGTAGGTATCAATAAATTACATGCAATAAAACCAACTATCGGTTACACCTGCTTGGGTTGTCAGTCCAGATTTGAAGAGGTCATCATACGACGATGTCGTATTGGCCACACAAGATATACTCATGAGTACCTATTAAAAGGTGAGGATCCTCCGTTTTGTATCCCTTTTGATGAGAGAATCACGGTCAAGCATGTCCTGCTTGACTGTGTTGAATATTCCATCACAAGGGATATCTGTTTCAAATCACAAACTATGAAGGATCTTTTTAGTAATATAAGTTCTCATTTAATTATTGCATTTTTAAAAGAATTAAACTTGTTAACTGATTTGTAAATAGATACATATTTTATTATTGGTAGTTTAGATTAGTAACTGAGATTGTTAGTGGCTGTACCCTCAAAGGGGGTTGAAGTAGTGTAAAATTATTGTCCTCCTGAGAGGGTACGTAAGTCCCAAAATTTTCAAAGTCCATTTAAACTTGCCAGGATTTTTAAACGTAGCATTCTTGTCATTTTAATTTTGGCTAACATTTCTTACAAGCGCCAGCAGCTGAAGGGATGGTGTAAATCCAACTAGGGTCCATGCAGGTAGCAAAGGTACTGTAAGTCCCCATGGTCCCTAGTTTGGTGATCTACCTTCTGGTGTTGGCGATCTATAGCTTGTTTTTAATATTGTATTGTCCAAATAGTGCTATCAGTTTTAACTCTCCATACTAGTTTTAGTTGTAATTGTGATATTCTAGTTGTTTTACTGTCCTTCGTCGACAGGTTTTTATAATATACATATATTCCACTTCAAAATCAAATATGTTCTCGTCACGATATGGCTGCAATATTGCCGATGTGACGTTAAATAATAACTCACTCACTCACGGAGTAGTGCAGTTTCACAGCTATGACCCCTTCTGTATGGAGACTCAAAATTTGTCCAACAGATCATACTGACATAGATGTGAAGACGGACCTTAACAGAACGTTCCAGAACTTTTGACAGAAACGTCAAGTTAGACACATGTCTGTAGTTTTTGAATTCTGATGAATCCAAGTCATGCTTCTTTATGAGGACTGTCCTTCGTCGACAGGTTTGTATAACGTACATATATTCCATTTCAATCTCAAATGTTCTCATTTCACTTTTTATTGTATAAATAGTTTTCGTCACGATATGGCTGAAATATTGCCGATGTGACGTTAAATAATAACTCACTCACTCACTCACTTTAGTAGGAGCTTGACAATGGCGTGCTTCATGGTTGTAGGGGCAGATCCTGAACTCAGGCTTTCATGAACGATTCTTGTAATAACCAGAATCAAACGTCAATATGCATCAAAAGAATCTTGGTCGGAGTGGGATCAAGATCACAAGTTGTTGGTTTGCTTTCAGAGATAATTTTGCATATCTCCTGGTCTGAAAAGACCCGAAAGCAGTTTAAGACGTCACCTTCTAAACGACAAATGGTAGAATGTGGCTCTAGTTTTTCAGTAGAGTTCTCAGATGCAAGGTAGGTGCGGATATTTCCAATCTTATCCAAAAATTAAGTGTTGAACAAATTTGCCAGCTCCTTGTCATCATCTATATCCGGCAGAAGTGTTTCTACTGTCTTACCCATCAACGAAAAGAGAAAGTCATACAGAGCATTGGCATCACTTGTACACTCATTTATCTTCAAATGACAGTATTCAGACTTGGATTTCCTTATTTGCATAGGAGCAGCGTTCCTTGCATGTTTGTATATTTGCCGATGTACTTCTAACTACGACTTTCTCCATAGACGTTCAGCCTTCCGTCTCTGGTTCTTAGCACAGACGGCATCCTCGTTGTACCAGGGAGACCCAGATCTCTGGGATATCTTCTTGATGGCACATGGGGTATGCTTGTCCAACTGTTGTTCACAGGTGGGAATAAAACATTTTTGGTGACCTAATTGAACACCTGGCTGACCTCATTTCACAGGGAGCAATGACCGCGTACCCCCGTGGGAAACGGATCCGGTGTGACTCACGCTGACTGGGGGGGTCAATGACCGTGTACCCGTGGGAAACGGATGACACATCATAGCATCACACCATTAATTTGGACCAATCAGCGTAGAGCAACTATCGATCTCACTGGCTGACCACAAACTAGTTTCATCCGGTTTCAATTCTACCTATATAAACCCCCTCTGACAGTGAGTTGAGGTTATCACTAACTACATGTCTTTTCACAAAATGATTAAATTTTCCATACTCAATAACCTTTTTCTGTCGCCTGTGGAGAAAATCTGTTATATCTCACAGACCACAAACTAGTTTCATTTGGTTTCAATTCTACCTATATAAACCCCCTCTGACAGTGAGTTGAGGTTGTCACTAACTACATGTCTTTTCACAAAATTATTAAATTTTCCATACTCAATAACCTTTTCTGTCGCCTGTGGAGAAAACCTGTTATATCTCAAATCTCAAAGCGTGCGCCGTTGAGGCATGGTGAATTAAACTCGCTGCCTCCACACTTCCCCCGTCTTACTCAGCCAAGGTGTAATATGATACCTCCTCAAGTTGTATTCAAAATCGTTGGTCTAACATTAGCCTGTCTCACGGTCCCTGAACCATACTATTTCCCTACAGCCTAGCCCTCCCTGCAGTGCTAGGGCTCTACATGAAGTCTAGTTTTTCCCCCAGGTCTTCCAAGACTCCTTTTCAATTTAAATAGGTTTGTTTGTTACTATCAAAATCATATATTCAGAGACTAAACGTTAGTCTAGTCTAACAAATGCGCACATATGTGAAAAGGAAATTATACGGGTTCAGTTCACGGGTTTTATAACACATTTGTTAAATGCGATATAGATCAGTGTTCATTGCCACATGAAAATGGTTTGAGTTTGTCTTGACCATCACCAAAACAACCCAACTAAATAGAATTTCAAATGTATTTCAAACTTACCGGTATTCACAATCCATATTTGAATATCCAATCCATATTGTCATTGTATCCTGCCTTGTAATGCCAACATATGTTTGTGATTGTTTCAAATTCCATACTATCCCAGTGTATCCAATGGGGGGAATTCAAGGATGATATTGAGATGTTATACCCAAATCCCATATTTTTGTGATTGTATTGAATGAATCAACCACCAAAAAACATGAGACTGATATGCACTTCCATGTAAATATAACATATGTTATGTTTGGGATTGTGTCGTACAAAGCTCTCTCTCACAGTGCTAGCAGAGACGCGATCTGGTGACCCATATATGCGTGTGTGGGACTATGTGTGGGGGATGAGGGAGGGGAGGGACTGCTGTGGCAGGGGATGGCGTGTCAAGTTTCTGTCGACAGAATCAACACTAGCTAGGGCGTGTCAGCTTTGACTGTAGAAATGTGCGTTATCGTCATGGAGATTGTACGTGCGCTTCCAACATATTTAGGAATACAACTTTCATGGAATTCATTTAAAATTCCATCAGGAATGGGGTGTTATTGTATAGTGTTAGCATGAAAGAGTAATCATAAATGTATGAATGACAACGCACTGGTGTATATTATTATTATATGGGTATTTATATAGCACTATAGTCCATCCCGCATGCATGCTCAAAGCGCTGGTAAATTTTTCCTTGTATGTCAATCACAGCCATATTACTATTCTCAACTCCCCGGGGATCATCTTGCTGCCACTAGGCGCACCAAGTTAATGTGGTTTTCCCATCCTAACGAGGTATACATGACAGACAGACAAAAAACTACATATACTGATTTCATTTTTTTTATTAGCTCCGTTTCAAACGAGTAGAACTACGGGATAGGAGCGCTCCCAGAAGTCTACTTTACATCTATTGTGAATTGTCTTATTGCCCCTCTCATCCTCTCTTCATCAGATGTTATGTCTTCATCTTCAGTCAAGCCTTCAACCAAAGACTATATTTGTACAGATTGGAAAACACGTCATGATACAGATTATTCGTGTCTCCTACTTGTTTCAGTATTCCTTGTGTCTTTGGACCCCACTGCATATGGTACAGAAAAGTAATAAATCGGGCATACGTTTCTTTAAACGTGCTCCAGATGAATTTGTTCAGTTTGGCTTGAATCATGTCTTCGTTTAAACCTCTTTTCATGTACAGCTGTCGTTTCTCATCCAAAAAAGTCTTTATTCAGCTCACGTGTATGTGAATACATTTGTCTTATACCTTGCTCTTCAAGATCAGCCATCTATTTTTTCCTGTTTTGTGTGACATCACTTAATGATTCATCATCATCATTTTCCATTTCAGGACATTGTTTATCATGTTAATTTCTTTGTAAGTTGTGGTTATTGCTAAACACTTGACCACAATAGTCACAATCTGACAGAGGATGTGGTGCCTTCACAGGAGAGAAGTTGTCGTCTTCCTCCCGCTTCCTTTTAACTTGGGGTATTCCCGGTGGACCCACTGAAGACTTTTCGGACACCAGTTTCTTCTGTGTTTTTGCAAATCCTGCAAGTCCACAGTCATCTCAAGATGGCATTGTTGGGAGGTTTTCTTCACACGTCTGCTCACGCTGAAAGTCAGACTCAGACTGAATGGTCCTAGCTTCAAGGTCTCCTTTTAAACTGAATGCATTTGGACAAAGTTGTAAATGGGGAGGTGTTTGGGGTTTTAGATCAACCAACAAGTAGCCATATGGTTTCTTGATAGCCCTTTGAAACGGCTCCATGAAATGGTCTGTGTTACCTGGATACATTTGCCTTGCCAAAGTCATAATGGGTTGATGATCGATAGGGTAGTTGAACAGAAGCAGATAATGGCAGTTTCTTCGTTGTGTGGTATCCTTACTGAAATACAAATTCTGGTTCAAGGCTATCACTGAGAGATAACAATGATGACTTCCTTCCGTAAACAGATCTGTAATGCATGGATCTTTGCTCGCTGTCAACATTATGTCTTAGAGGATAACCACATTCACCACATGGGGGTCCAGAAACGCATCCTTTTCCAGGTCAGAAGGAATGCCTTGATGAAATTCCACATAGGGATAAGCATGGGTTTGAATGGTGTTATACAAGGGCGGCCATCGTTTGTAGAGCCAAATAATACGTTCAGGATAAGGTTTAATGTTCAGCCTTTCTAGAATCTGTTTCACTAAGTAGGTTTTCCCACAGGAGGTGGGCCCTGAGACAATCACTGTGAATGGGTGTATTAGTCTAATTCTTCCAGAGACTGAGTAGTACTTTCTGATGAATGTGGTTGTACTGGTTGCTGCTGCTTTTGCTTTTGCTTTTGTTGCTGCTGCTGCTTTTGTTGTTGTTGCCGCTGCTGCTGCTTGATATCTTCTCCTGAATGTGGGGCGGTTGGGTAGCCTAGTGGTTAAAGCGTTGGCTCGTCACGCCGAAGGCTTGGGTTCGATTCCCCACATGGGCACAATGTGTTAAGCTCATTTCTGGTGTGCCCCGCCGTGATATTGCTGGAAAATTGCTAAAAGCGGCGTAAAACTAAACTCAGTCAGTCAGTCAGTCTCCTGAATGTTTTTTTTTCGAATATGACGGGACAAGTCATGAGCCCAAAAATATTGTTTGGAGCATACGGGACAGGGAAGCATAATGATGTTCACACGTCGACAGTCCTACTACAAATGACACATTTAGCCTTTTGTTTCTATTTAAAAATCTGTTTTCATTCACTTTGTTGACACTGGTTCCATTGTGTTTTCCCTATGGACAACACTTTCCCTTTCTCTCTTCAACTTGGCTTTAGCCTGTTGAACGACTTGTTGGGTGGGAGACGTGAGAGCAAACGTGTCTGTAGAAGGGGGTAGGTCCATCTTGACCCCTTGCTTCTCGTAATAGATCACATAATCATCAACGTTAGTAAAGGGATTTGGATATCCTTTAGCCTGCAAATAGTAATATTTGGTCCATTTCTTAAGGTCGTCCAGATAGGGTCTCCAGTATCTCCTGTTCGTTTTCTTGTTCCAGTTGAATACTGACTCTCACACAGAGGTTTCAGATGAAGTGTCACTATCACTGGTCCATGGCTAAATGAAGCTAAATCACCATTTCTGTCCATTATATAGATGTCTGCTAGCCCTAATTCTTACTCCTAAAAACATGTTGTTAGCAGAGCGTGGTTTCGATCCACGCTCCCACTGTGCCACTCTGCTCTCCCTTCACCTACCTTTTGTTACGACTTTTATACAGCACATCAACCAATGACAACCAATATGGATTTATTCTTAAATAGTCACAAATACACACAGTACAATGAACATCACACTCTTACACATGTAAATCTACATGACTACCCCAGCGAACCACCTCTTTCTGACGTACTCCTACAAGGGCCAAATACGGACAGTTTGCAGACCATTTTTCATGTTCGACCCAAGGATCATCCTCTACGTCCCAGTTCTTGAGAACAACACCACATTGAACACACTTGCAAGCGTCTCCTCTGATTAAGTACACAAATCCTGCCCAGGCCATTTGACTAGGACTTGCACAGGCCAAGACTGAAAGGAATTCAGTCGTTCTTGGAACCGTGTTTGACGTTTGAGAGGGATACTGTCCATACATAGGTACCCACCTAGATCATCATCACCATGAGGATACTCTGTCTTGTCTGTCTCTAGACCCAGCAATGTCATGGCTTGTATCTCTCCGCATTCCTCCAAAGCTTTACAGAAGAGGGTGTAAGCTTGGGGTCCTCGCCGGGGAAGGGTATCTAATAAGGGCTCTGACCCGGTCAAAGGAGGTTTGTGGTTTTTCGATAATCTCTGCCTTCATAAAGATTGTAAGGACTTCAAACTGTACCAGTTTGTCGACCACCTCTTCTACACGCTGTATAGCGTGATTCTTCCTCAGGATATCAAGGTGAATGGCTTCCATCTTCAAGGTAAACAACCAACAGGGAGAGACAGTTGTATAGCTGGATGTAATCTTTGTAGTCAGGGATGAAGTGATGCATGATCCGAAATGAAGTGGTTTATATATTTTCATTCCCAAACCGTATTAAACCAGTTGATCTATCCGTATGCCATGATGTCATTCTCTTTCGGTTGCTATGCACTTGATCTAAAAATACCTCTGGGAAAAGTTGTTTATCCCAAGGTCAGCTCAGTACAAGGTCATTGCCCCCTGTGAAATGAGGTCAGCCGGGTGTTCAATTAGGTCACCAAACATGTTTTATTCCCGCCTGTGTACAACATCCAACAGTCCAGTTAATGTCTCGTCATAGGCCTGACACAACTCATCTAAATTAGATAGTCGGTCTGTAATAAGTGCAACAATGTTCTTCAAATTACGACACTTCACTTTTATTTTTCCAGATTGAACCTTTGGGATAGACATTGTAAATTGAATAAAGAAGAGGTCAGACATTTGTCTATCCAAGACAGTCAAGTCCTTGATAGACCACTTTTGCTTCTCACAATAATCCAATCTATATTGTGTCCATTATTGTGGGTAAAGTCATGGTTAGCAAACAACTTCACCATCTTCTTCTCTTCCGGGAAATCAAGTTTATCAAAATGCACATTGAAATCTCCCAAAATAAGTAAGTTTTGATGTGAGGTAGTTTCTAAAAATGATGAAAGTTCACCATAAAACTGAGAGTAGCGCAAACCATTAGCTTTTAATGGAGGTTTTTAATGTCTATGACATTTAGACATATGAATTGATGATTAAACAACAACCAAAGAATCACTGTTAGTGGATTTTGCCTGATGCGAGCATGTGCTGAATTGAAATGATCATGTATTGTGTTCTGTTCTCATTACAAAACGACGAGTTTGAGTATCATGCCCATAAAAAAACAATATCCAAATTGTGCTCCGATTTGAAAGGCAACGTGATATTTCATGAGCTATGAATTATTTCGCTTCAGCATCAATGTATCTTCAATGAACGTCGACTAGACATAATAGCAAACTCAATTCCAGAAGACTTTAAGTTCATGAATCTTTGATTGCCCTGACAAAGGCAGAAATTGATACACTTGTCATGGCAATTAACTCATTAAGCCCGAGAGCCACCTCACTACTCAACACCTGGAACCCCACGCTGATTGTCCACTCGCTGTGCCGAGACTAATTAGTGCTAATCACACCTGATTTCCCTGGCAGGTTTCGGGGATGACAGGAAACTGTCTAGTCGTACAAACAAGTCCTGATTGTTTAATTGTTTCGTAAAAATATATGTTGAAGGAAAGCAGGTGTGAATACATATCGTGTATTGCAAAGTTTTATGTAATTTGATTGCAAGAGCCACCTCCTCGTGGTGGGTGCTGGGTCACGCTTAGCGCTTTTCGACCCCCCGTTGTGGACCCGGGGGTATATTTGGTCCACCAACCGGTTTGCCGTGGGTTTCGCCCCTGTGTCGGTGGAGGACGGGATTCTGGTTGTTGAGGGGCAATAGGATGCTGGAACCATGTTCCTTTTGCCCAACACACCACTTTGGCCCTTACTTCACCTAGACGGGTGGTAGAACTGGGCCGGTTCTACCAATCGGCTAATCACGCCATGCCCTGTGCATAGTGAATATTTTTGCACATTTAACTCTTTTGGGTTTTTGGCCATTTTGATTTGTATTCGTGAATTATTGATCCGTTTAATTGCCTAGAGTCCTATGCCAGAAGGCGGTGGCTCATGGGCCAATCTGGTTATTAAGTATGTATCCTATTTCTTGTCATGGGCAGAACCACCCTGACATTATATTTGGTATACAAATATTGCTATTTGCGTCATACTTGCTGGAGTATAACATCCTTGTATCCCTGGTGTCAGCATCTTGGATATCCGGTGCTATTTGACATCGTCCTCGTTGACACTCCATGGTGGGTGGGAGCAGGGATGCTGAAATATTTTCCTTTCATCATGGCACAACAACAAGCTGGTTCATCTCGTCACGAAAAAAAGAGACGTCTTGACGAAATAGATCATTCCACGGAACACATTCAGAGAAATGTTGACTCATGGGCTCGGTTTCTTGTGATAGAAGCTGCGGATTTTCTTCCTCTCAAACTCAATCCATTTGCCATTTCAAAGGCTATTTCTGGCATTTGCGGAGAGGTGAAAAATGAACATTAAACTCTTGCCGTGTCATCATCCGCGACAGGGCACGTTGCCTCGTGGATATGTCTGAGGAGGACATTGCTTTGGAATTACAGGATCAGGGCATTTCAGCTGTGAAACGGTTCACCTTTCTAAGAAAGAGGGCATTATTACAAAAAACCAATACTTATCTCTTGACCTTTTCTCGCTCTTCACTTCCAGCATCTATAAAAGCAGGCTATTTCAATATTGGGGTGGATGTGTATGTCCCCAATCCTCTCCGGTGTTATAAATGCCAACAGTTTGGTCATGGGACTCATGCCGTAATCCTGCAGTATGTTATCGCTGTGGAGATTACCATGACGGCACAGGCTGCGAGAATGATCCCAAGTGTGTCATTCTGCTTCTTCTAGGTCATGCCCTGTATATCAAAGGGAATCGAAGATAATGAAAATAAAATGTGAACAAAACCTTTCCTATTTTGAAGCCAAAAACCTTTTCACCAGTCAATCTTCAACTCCATCAAACATCACATATTCCGCTGCAGTTAAACGCTCTGTAGCAATGTCCTCAGCTGCATGTCAGACTGACTTGACCTGGGTCAAGTCAGACAAACCTGTGTTTTCATCTAACGAACCTGCTTCCCCACCTAAGAAACTATGTCAACGTCTGAGTCTCAGACTGAAATTCAGTCTGAGTCATCACAGATGACTGCTCCGCACGCAGCCACATCACAGCCAGCCACCGATCTAGTGAAAAAGAAGAAAGGAAAACAAATTAAATAGGAAAGAAACACCTGTCGTACCTTTACCTTTAGAGGTTTCTTTACAGAACACTGTTGGGCCTCTAGACATGGAGGTGACCCTGTACTCACAGGATAAGCAGAGGGGCTTACCCCCCTCACATTCTCGTGAAAGATCGCCAATTGAGCCGCCAGGACTCAATTGGCCAATATAATTCAATGGAACTGCAGAGGGCTTAAAAATAACTTCAATGAGATACAATTATTCATACAAGATCATCACCCGTCAGCATTCTGTCTCCAAGAGACATATCTTAAAAATACAGATACTTTTAATCAGAGACAGTATAGTGCTTAACATTCTTTCTATCCTCCGGGGGATCGAGCAACTGGAGGCGCTTCTATTTTGATACATCACAGCGTTATTCATAGCCCTGTCACTCTAAATACGGATCTTCAAACTGTTGCTGTTCGTCTGACTCTGCACGTTGCCCTGACATTGTGCAGCTTGTATATCCCTCCCTCTTCTAATATCCGTCAGACAGATTTTCAAAATCTGTACGATCAACTCCCTAAGCCATGTGTTATCATGGGCGATCTTAACGGACACAACCCACTTTGGAGAGGTGTCCATACCAACACTAAAGGTAAAATCCTTGAGGAATTCATTTCCGATAATAATTTATGTATTTTTAATGATGACTCAGCCACTTATTTACATCCAGCTACGGGAACATATTCTTCCCTGGATCTATCACTTGCTGACTCCATCTTGTATAATGAATTCGAATGGATGGTACATGATGACCTATGTGGCAGTCATTATATGAGATATTATGTGCTGATCACTTAAAACATGATATATTTGCGAATAGCGAAGATCCGATACAGTTGTTTTCCGATTTACTCAATGACATTGCTGACCAAACTATACCTAAGTCCTCTGCAGTTCCACATATTCGTAAGCCATGGTTTGATAATGAATGTAAACAGGTCAGAAAGAGCAGGAAGAAAGCTGAAAAATACTTTCGGCGACATCCTACCGTCCATAATTTGAATAAAGTAAAAAATCTAAATGCCAAGGCTCGACGTACATTTAAACAGAATAAGCGTCAGTCTTGGAGGAAATATGTTTCTAAAATAAATTCACGCACACCGATTTCAAAGGTGTGGAACATGATCCAAAGAATTAAGGGCAAAGGTTCCAAATCTAATGTTCACACAATATATTAACTGGTAAGTCTGACATTGCCAATAAGCTTGGTGAAACACTCGCCAAACACTCTTCTTCGTCAAATTACGTCCCTGAATTTCAACAATATCAGAAACAACAGGAGAAGAAGAGAATAAATTTTAACTCGGACAATGGCGAAGACTATAATTAATTATTTTCATTACATGAGCTCCACACTGCCCTTGAGCAAGCTCATGACACAGCAACAGGAGCTGATAATATACACTATCAGCTCTTGATGCATTTACCGGAATCATGTTTGGAAACTCTTCTAAATATTTTTGACACAATATGGACTTCAGGGAATTCCCACCTTCGTGGCGTAAAGCCATTGTAGTCCCTTTACCAAAGCCTGGCCGGGATCATACTGATCCGTCTAATTACAGACCAATCTCTTTAACGAGTTGCGTCTGTAAAACCATGGAACGAGTAGTAAATAATCGATTAACAGGGTACCTTGAACCAAAAATCTCATAACAAATATTCAATGTGGTTTCAGGAAAAATCGTGGTACCATTGATCATTTGGTACGTTTAGAATCCTTTGTTAAAAATGCTATAGTAAATTAACAACATGCAGTATCGATATTCTTCGATCTCGAGAAAGCATACGATACCACTCCCATCAAGGTTGTAAGAGAGGCCAAGTTCTTAGGTCTCATTTTCGACTCCCATTTAACTTTTCTTCCGCATATCAAATCTCTAAAAACTAAATGCCTGAAGGCACTCGATTTATTGAAAGCCGTGTCTAGTTCAAGGTGGGGAGGGGATCAAGCTACGCTCCTACACCTTTACAAATCACGTGTCCGCTCGAAGCTTGATTATGGCTCTATCGTATATGGTAGAGCCTGTAAAAGCAACCTAAAACTCTTAGATTCAGTCCACCATCAAGGTCTGAGACTTTGTCTTGGGTCCTTCAGAACTTCTCCTGTTGACAGTCTTTACGTCGAGGCAGATGAACCTTCTCTTACCCAACGCCGTATAAAATTATCATTACAATATATTACCAAACTATATTCTAACGAGTCTAATCCTGCATTTCACTGTATCTTTAATCCTCTTTATGAGGATTTGTCCACCAAGAAATCTTCTCTTGTTCCGCCTCTTGGGCTCAGGATTAAGCCATTCATTACTGCTGCTGGCATTGAGCTGGAGAATGTATCTCCTTCCCGTCTTCTTTCTTCTCCTTCTTGGCAATTGGTTAGGCCACAAGTCGACCTAACACTCACTAAATTTAAAAAAATCAGAAACTAATGACTTACTATATAAACAAGAATATAATCAATTCAAAAGTAAATATAATACATATAAATCCTTATTTACAGATGGTGGCGCGGTTGCTTGTGCCACTGTCATTTGGTCCAAAACAATATCTTCCAGATTACCCAATGACAGTTCAATTTTTACAGCAGAAGCAAACGCAATACTAACAGCTCTTAAACATATACATAGACACCCTAAATATAAACAATATATAATATTTTCAGATTCTCTTTCTTGCCTTCAGGCGATTAAAAATATTTCTTGTAAACATCCACTTTTAATAGAAATTATAGAATTATATAATGATCTTGCAACTGGCCAATACGACATCGTCCTCTATTGGTTACCCAGCCACGTTGGCATTTCTGGGAATACAATGGCCGATTTTGCTGCTAAGGCAGCACTCAACAAATCTGTGACACCACTTCTGATCCCATACTCTAATTACAAAGCAAGCATTAGAACTTACATCCGTGATCTGATGCAAAAGAGGTGGGATGCCCAAGTAGGTATCAATAAATTACATGCAATAAAACCAACTATCGGTTACACCTACTTGGGTTGTCAGTCCAGATTTGAAGAGGTCATCATACGACGATGTCGTATTGGCCACACAAGATATACTCATGAGTACCTATTGAAAGGTGAGGATCCTCCGTTTTGTATCCCTTGTGATGAGAGAACCACGGTCAAGCATCATAAGGGATAGATATTTTAATGTCAAAACAGTAAAAGACCTTTTTAGTAATGTTAATTATCATTTAATCATTGATTTGTTAAAAGAGATAGACTTGTTAAATGAATATTGATATATGTTTTGTAAATAGATGAGGTTTTATAATTGGTAGTTCAGATTTTCAACTTAGATTGTTAGTGGCTGTATCCTCAAAGGGTGTTGAAGTAGCATAAAATTATTGTCCTCCTGCGAGGGTACGTAAATCCCAAAACATTTCAAGTCAATTTAAGTGTACCAGGTTTTAAATCGTAGTATTTTTGTGTTTTTAATGTATGGCTAAATCTCAGCATCAACGCCAATGGCTGAAGGGGTGGTGTAAATCCAGCTAGGGTCCATGCAGGTAGCAAAAGTAATGTAAGTCCCCATGGGCCCTAGTATGGTGATCTCCCTTCAGTTGTTGGCGATCTCTAGCCACTTTTTTATATTGTATTGTCCAATTAGTGCTATTTGTTTTAACTTTCTACGCTAGTTTTACTTCAAATTGTGATATTCTAGTTGTTTTACTGTCCTTCGTCGGCAGGTTTTTATAATATCTATATATATTCTATTTCCATGTCAAATGTTCTCGTCACGATATGGCTGCAATATTGCCGATGTGACGTTAAATAATAACTCACTCACTCAATTACTAGGGGAAATATATAAGTTCATAATTTGACACAATATGGTGCGTTCTCTAAATTATATTATACTAACATGCATATGCATATGGATATAAGTAATGCTCATCTACAAAGATATAAGTATCATCTACTAATATGAAATTATTTCCTACGTGAATGCAAGTATGATGCGTGTAAAAGTACGTAGATGACTGTGGCAGTAATACGCTTGCATGGGAATGTCCTCTGCAATAAAACATTTTAACCCAGTTTATTTGCTTTTCCAAGGCAATACCTAAGACGTCAAATGTACATGGCTAGCGATTTTTGCTCGAGCGAATCTGGACCAATTTCTTTATGATACTACGTTATGCATATCAGGGAAGGCTTAATGAGTTTACCCATGAAGATACGACTCAACATTGATCTTCAGCAGCCTATGCTTGTAAGGGCGACTAACATGATCGGGTGATCAGGCAGGCTTTTAATTGACATCATGAGCATCGATCTACGCAAATGGGAAATATCGATTTGCATCATCCAAATCAGACAGCATGACTTATTATACAAGCAAGGTCGCTAAAGGCGGTTCCTTCACGGTATATATCTAATCAGACCAACTATTTTATTTATTGTTATAATTCTAATTTTGACAGATGAATTTTAAATTTTAATTCATTTTATAGGACCCTGGATCCGGAAATATACGCATTCTTCACCCTGGCTTGAATATGTCCAGCTGACAACAGAGGAACTAAAGAGTACTTACGTCAACACTAGCTTCATATTCCTGGTGAAAACCTGTCACGATGCCAATTTAAACTTTGACAGATTCCAAGCAAAATCAACAAAAATTTTAGATCGAATAGTTATTGGCGGTAATAAGAATTCGTACAGCCGCATTAACGGAAAACACTGTTTAAACATCTATTCCTATGGCATTTTGTCTTGCACGAAGTATAGACCTTTCTGGATCAAAGTTAATGGCAATACTGTTTCCGTTGGAAAAGGGTTTAGGGTTGGCTATAGACAGGTGGTTAGTTGCACTGGTTCAGATCTTAGTGTAACTGATTGGAGCATATCGACTTACGTTAACAATGCTGGATCGTGGCTGTTCAAAATACGTTCGGATGTTTAGATGTAGATCACAGTATAAAGGCAACTACCTTAAAATCTGCGGGCGAGAAACCCATGCGAGATAACAGGTATCAAATATACGTGTGAAATTGAATTCCATGTCTGTGATGAGTGACTCCATGGTAGAGACATACGGTCGGTTTTGACGGACTACTTTCCTGATGAAATTTATGATTAGTGCTTCGGTTGAAATAAATGGTCTTGTGTCTTACAAAGTTTCAGTTTTCACCATCGCTTTGATAATCCACAGAGATATGGCAGAAATGTTTCTGTTGATGGCCATACTAGCTTTGAGCAACAAGTTGTAGGTTGGTTGACGTCATGAATTTATATATTAATGAGCCATTGACACTATGAGAAAAGCGAAGGTCCATCGTACAGTCTCACGTCCAGACTGTTATCCTATGTTAACGTGTAGCGCACGTATTTCATCGTGCCCCTGCAAAGGACAAAGATTCTCACCTCTTCCAGCTGTATAAGTCCTATCCTAAATCATGACTGAATCCTATCCATATTCGACAAGGTTGGAATTCTGAAATCGTTCTCCTGTCTACACAATATCTCGAATCTTCAGGCACAAGTAAATTCATTTCTGTAACGATTCAATGTACATCCAAACTCAAAGCTTAAGATACCTCCTTCACACCATGCAAAAGACTGCTGGAACCCTGTCTATTCATCAAGAATCTGGAGCGGCTGGGTAGCCTAGAGGCGTTCACTTGTCACACCGAAGACCCGGGTTCGATTACCCACATGGTTACAATGTGTGAAGCCCATTACTTGTGATATTGCAGGAATATTGCTATAAGCTGCATAAAACCAAACTCACTCACTCACTCATCAAGAATCTGGGGTCCTGTAGGCGTTACTAAATCCTTTTGTACTCTTTATTTGTTAAATAAGGTTATATGTAATCAAAACATTGTGGTTAGCAAACTTTACGTAGGAAAGACAATCATTGAAACATGTATATGCAAAAATTGACTTTGAGAGGTCGTTGGCTAAGATATATTTCAAAGTGTTTAATTATCAATATGTTGTGCAATACAATATTCCGATGTATGCAAAATGTATGACATGTATGGCCTACTGAACCGAATGTCTAGATGGGGGCATTCTAGAATCTTCAACAACATCACAATCCTTCTTACAGGAACGAATATTCTCTTTTTGTAATATGAACATAGCATAAAGATTCTTCCTGGTACTTATCTCTGGTGATATCCACCCAATGCCTGGCCCTAATGACTCGCTGAACATATCTTCAGATGTTTACATGTTTCGTTTGAATATTGGAGTGTTCGTCATATACTCACACATCCTTATGACAATATACCTGACTTTCATGAATCCCATCTTGACAACAGATTGCAGTTGAATTACATTCTCTGCTATCACCATGGTCCACGTTGCAGGAGGGGCTGGGATTGCCTTGGTTGGTTTAAAAATATTCTTGTTTGATGCGCCTTGTGGCAATCGTAAACCAGACCTTGACTTGACTTTATGAACTTCGATACAATGTAGTTTCAAATCTACCTTCCAGTGAAGCATGTGTACTGGGCTGTCAGTGAACACTTGGGAAAAAGCGCCTTCGATGTTCTCATAGTATCTTTCTTGTTCTTGTTGGTTACCTCAGTGAGGGGGTGAATTTAATTTTACATCGAATTTAGCAATACTCCAGCAATATATTCTGGACGACACCAGAAATGCGCTTCTCACATTGTTCCCATGTGTAGAATGGAACCTGAGTCTTCCGCGTGACGAGGGAACGCTTTAATCACTAGGCAACCATGCCACCCCTGCTCTGTGATATTTGTTTGGTAACAATGTCCATAACTTCTATGATCTCATCACCAGCAATCATTTTCCAATAAAATAGTATCATGGAACCTACACGAACTGTATCAGACACGTCGAATTTTAGAGATTCTGTTTTAATTATTCATATTGTCACTTAGAGGTGTTATCAGTATCGCACCAAATATCTCTGGTCAGAAGGTACATTTTGTGAAGCCCCTTCTTGTGTCCCCAGTTGTGATATTCCTGTGATATTTACTAAATGCCACGTATAACCATAAACAGTGTCATGAAGACCCCAAAATCATCAAACTACGACCGTCCTGAACAGAAGACCACACGTGCGGGTAGTATAGTCATGATAAGAAAACAGGAATAACTTCAATATCTTTTAATAAGGTAGCCAGAGAGTGAGTGAGTTTAGTTTTACGCCGCACTCAGCAATATTCCAGCTATATGGCGGCGGTCTGTAAATAATCGAGTCTGGACCAGACAAACCAGTGGTCAGCAGCATGAGCATTGGAAGCCAAAGAATGGAATGCCAAATATACATTACTACACTTGACTAATAACGTACTGTTACTGCAAATTATAGAGATACGTTAGAAAAGACGGAGAAATGACAACATGCATCCCTCTCTTGTGCACCAATTCTAGCTCGGATAAACCCTCATTCCATTGAATACTAACAATACTGAAGTCACGTTGTAGCTAATAATCTTAAACAGCACATTACTGTACACATTTGTAAAATAACAGTGTTCATAGTGAACCTGCATCAATGTTAAACTATTATATTTTCCGAATACATCTTTAATTCATTTATTTTTTCAACATTTTTTAAAAAAATTAACGTCACATCGGCGGTACATCAACAATGTCCGGACAATTTGGATGGAAAGTTCATGTAGTTCCCAAGCATAGAGTTAACTGCAGGTCTTCTGAAATTCAATAGAAATTAAATAAAATAAGAACTAAAATAACGGCTGCGGTTTGCAGCTATAATTGATTTTATGCATGAAATATATCTGTATGTTAAGCATCTGATTGGAGACCCCTCGAATTCTTCCATCAGTTGCTCATATGTTATCCCAGTTGACGTTACACAAAACATATAAGATCCTTGGTCCAACTAACATGCCAGTTCTGCTAAAGAAGAAACGTGCAGTTCTGATTTGTGAAGCTGCATCAGTTCGTGATGCTGATATCAACATCTGGAAAAGGATAACAGTGGTTTCATGGCACCAGTCTATCACTTGCATGGACTCGTGACGACCGTGTGTTAGATAAGGTCTTCAGCAACCCATGTTTGTCATAAGGGGCGACTAAAGGGATCGGGCTGCCAGGCCGCTGACTTTGTTGACACATGTCATCGTATCCCAATTGTATAGATCGATGCTTATGTCAATCACCTGAATGTCTGGTCCAGACTTGATTTTTACAGATCGCCGTGACGTAGCTCGGAAATTGCTTAGTGCGGCGTTAACAAACCAACGCCATTGCGATGTGTATGTTTAGTGGAAAAGGATAAAAAAAATGAAAACGTTGGACCTACGTAGGTCAAACAATGAAAAAAGGAATACAAATACAATCCTGCCATGCTAAATAATTGAACTATGTGAGATGACTACTACAACAGTGACCATATCCAAAAGAAACTAAAACTCTCAGATCTTACAACGAATACTGACTGACGTGAAAATAATTCTTTATTCGGTAATCTCGACGGAAATCTCTACAGCTAAGTATAATTACCTACTGCCAGTATGTTTCAATTTGTTTACACACAAACACACACAACACACACACACGCACGCACAGAGAGAGAGAGAGAGAGAGAGAGAGAGAGAGAGAGAGAGACGGACACACACAGACACTGTACACGCTGAGCGTAGCATATTACGAGTGTGTGTAGGATACATCAATGTACCACACATTTCCACAGCGGCGGGAAAACAATTGCAGTACGAAATTCATATTTTTTTTACGACAAAATGAAACCATGGGGTTGGAGATGGGAAACGAAAAACAAGTTGAGGGGCTTATACACTACATACACGTCTCTGTCAGTCCTTTGTAGCTTTACCCGTGAAGATTCTGTTTGTAACTGGTCATCAGTGACCCATGTTGTTGTACGAGGCCACTAACGGGATCGGGTGGTCAGACTCGCTGACGTGGTTGACACATGTCATCGTATCCCAATTGCGTAGATCGATGCTCATGACTTTAATCAAATGACTTGTCTTGTCAAGATTCGATTATTTCCAGACCACCGTCATACAGCTGGAATTTTGTTTAGTGCTTTTGTTGTGTGAGATCCTAGGAGATATCGTGTTGACAGTAGATTTTGTACAATGCCCTGACAATGCTATGGCGTCATGAACTTGATGACGTCACAATGCTATGACATCGCTGCACTGCAAGTCTAATGACCGTACCGTGTTCAGAGATGTACATTTTTCATTGAAAACTAATTAAGTGCCTCGGATATTTGTAACTTTATCAACTCGTGTTGATATAATTGATATCAGAAGACACTTGGGTGAGATTCTCTATATATTCGCTGCTATGAAAAGTGCCATGTAAATATAATGCAAAAATGATACTTATTGCATGTTATCAAAATTACTTTTGTTTCAATCAGATCAGCGATTTGGTTAGATCCTTTTTTCGTCAACTGTTTTCTAGTTGTATTGTAACTCGCGGATTCAAATTGTCAAGCAGCAAATCTGAAAGACGCATCTCATCGTGAACACTTTTGTTTGTATCATAAATTATCAATATGTATATTTGGTGAAATGATTTTAACAATGGCGATTATCGACCACACAGTCCATGCGTGTGAAGTGATGTAAAATCCCTATAATACTAACCAGCGACTACCGTCAACTAGCGTTTTATGCAAAGGCATTCCTGAGTTAAATCATTGTTACACCGACAATATTTCAGCCATATCGTGACTAAAACAATTCATTCATTAAAAATAGATAAAGTTATATGATAAAATATGTCGACAAAGGGCACTAAAATGACTAGATAATCAAAGATAGAGAATTAAAACTAGCATGGAACTATAAAATTAAACCTCTGTTATGGACAACACAATATAAGAACGGGCTGGAGATCACCAGCAACTGAAAGAGGATCACCATACTAGGGACCTTGGGAGATGTTGAATATTCGCTAGCATTAGGGAACAAATCAAATCAAAACACACAGCAATGTTTTGTGGAAAAGGTTAGGAAACAAAACGTTGGAGTTACTGAAACCAAACAAATACTTGCAAATACGATGCTCCCATGGGAAAGCAAACCAGTGTTTTATGCATTCTGGAGATGGTTTTCATATTCGCTAGCGTACAACCACCAGCAGCTAAAGGGGTAACGCACATCCTTTTGAGTATCCTGCAACAAGCTGAGGCTCTGTAATCCCCGCGAGGTGGCGCCGCTTGTGTTGCTTGCTGCCGGTATTGAAATTCTATTGTCATATGAAAATATGAGTGACAATCTTGCTTTAAATATTGCTTTGTTGTCATTACTCAAATTGTGTTCGTCTCTTTATGGCGATGATACGTTCAAGTTTAACACACTGAATCCTTAATTACCCGCTACTTTGCGTCTGATGATGCAAATTTCACCAGAATGGGTTTGCGAAATTTTTACTGGCATTATCGATAATATTTTTTGCATTTGGCAACCATTTGTACTTTAGAAACAGTATCAGCCACCTTGAGTTCCCAAATAGTTCTTCTTACAACGTATTTTAATTCGCTGCATCATTTCTTGACTATTCTTTAAACATAGGGCCATCTGAGTTCGTTTTCCTTTTTCAAATTTTCATTTTCCCTTTACAGTTCATACACATTACTTTTCATGCAGTTGTTTTCCATCTTCAAAGTTTCATTTTTGTATGAGTTCATACACATTACTGTTCATTCTGTTGATTCATACACCTTTGTCACGTTTCTTGGTTTGCTAGCACTACACTCGTTCTTGGAGGCTTTCACCATTGCGCTGAACGTCTTGGGTTGGCATCCCTTGGCTTTCTTCCCACACATAGTTAACACTCCGTGATTTGAGCTATATCAGCCGGCATCAAGCATAAGTAAAAAGTAAGTATACATAGGGACGGTTCGGTTGGAAATATAGAAAATTGGAAAAGCGTAGGTAAAGTTTTTGCCAACAGTCTTGTTTCATTGTAAAATGGCATACAGCACAACATAAGCAGAGACAAATAGCATACAAAGAAAACAAAATATTTCTTGTTGAAGTTGTAATTCACACAAACTATATTTCTAAATGGAACACAGACAAAAAAGTGAAAAGATAAAAAAGCAGATAACTATTATAATCTGCACAAGGGGAATGTTTTCGTGGAATAGGATTCAGAACAGGTGAGAGTAAGCGACCGCGTCAAGTGAGAATTGTGTGTCCACAGACTTGGGGAAGTGTTGTATAACATAGCAATCATGATGGATGTATCGTTGGATAATAACTGTGATTGGATTTCTGAAAATGTGAGTACTTGTCTGAGATTGTACGTATCATTTGTGAAAGTGTAGATTGCTATATTTGTTATGTTAGATTATTTGACAGGTTGTTGGGATGAAGCATGAAAGGGAGAATTACACTTTATGTAGGAATGATAAAATATCTACGTGGTTATTTAATATCAATCTTAGAGATAAAATAATATAAACAAAAATAATAACTGAAGTTGGGTGTTAGAAATGTTTAGATGTATACTTATATATAAATTGTCGAAATAAAAACAACTCATCGCCTCCTCCACCCCAAACCCCCCAACCCCCACCTGTGCTGAGCTATAACAACCGGCATCCAGCATAGGAAGGAAGTAAATATACCTAGGGACGGTTGGGTTGAAAATATAGAAAATTGGAAAGCGTAGGTAATTTTTGTTGTTGTTGTTGTTGTTGTTTATTGCCAACACTTGTTTCATTGTAAATGACATACAACACAACATAAAGAGAGACAAATATTTAAAACAAAGTAAACGAAATATTTGTTGTTGAAGTTCTGTTTGCGATGAATAAATGTACGTAAACTCATGACAGTGAGGTGTAAGTGTCCCGGAAAAATGGCGATTGGCGCGCTGATAGGTACCATCAGTTCAACATGTTTTGGTACATGTCGTTTGTGTATACTGTGAAATAAACAAGAAAGTGGGTGAGTTACCGTTACAAATTCTTACGGTTCATTATGGTTTAAATGTGTCAGAATCGGTCCAGCATAAGGACGTCGGGCTCGAGGATGGGCATCGCGCAAACGGTTTCATATAGTCTGGGCAGTTATGCTTTCTGCTGGGCGCTGCAGTCGTAAAACGATCACGCTAAGGACGTAGCCGAATTTCATTGCTCTCTGCATGTGACGTCACACGTGGTGACCGCACAGACCTGTCGTACAAGGTTGATGCACATGTCGTCGCATGAGAATTGTTTATCTCTCAAGGATTGAGGACAAGGAAATTCTGCACACGTGTTGATGGTTAGGCACATGAAATTGTGGTCACCCACACATATGCAGGGTCTTGCATGCACCTCATCATGCTCAGTTTGGGCGGACGCGTCAGGTTAAACCTGGCCATTGTGGTGTTCATCCCTATCAACTACCTTTCACTTTCCATTTTCAATACAATTCATTTCTCCAAATGTGGAATTTCTGTTTTAGTTCAGCATGATCTGTTTTAGATCAGCCGATGTGACTATAAATCTTCACTCACTCACTCACTCACCAACTTACTGTAAGGAATTGATCAATGTGTATCTAATTCCTTGAAACAGTCGTCATTATTATGACATGCCATAGAATTTATAGAGATAGGTTATGAGCGATTCCTGTGAATAAGAAATATTACAATCCAAACGTATCTTTTTCCATCTTCCATGGTGTGTTACAAATGGTCAAAACATTTTTGGACAATGTAATTGTTTTTAAACATTGTGTTGTATTCTGTTTGTTGTTCAGTGCGATATGAGGCATTGTTTACATGTTTCATACACTGGCAAATGAGAAATATAAAAGACCAGTGAATTAGTGGGTTTGACTTGTACCGTGTGTTCATGAATGAACTTGCCTTTGCATGTGTTTGGTGCCTACGATTGGCCAGGATGTACTCACCTTTTGCCAAACTTTGGCCCAATTTCTTGCAACTACCGAGATCGGGTGGTCAGGCACGCTGGCTTGGTTGAGAATTGAGTGAGTGAGTGAGTGAGTTGAGTTTTACGCCGCACTCAGCAATATTCCAGCTATATGGCGGCGGTCTGTAAATAATCGAGTCTGGACCAGACAATCCAGTGATCAACAGCATGAGCAGCGATCTGCGCAATTGGAAACCGATGACATGTGTCAACCAAGTCAGCGAGCCTGACCACCCGATCCCGTTAGTCGCCTTTTACGACAAGCAGTCGCCCTTTATGACAAGAATGGGTTGCTGAAGACCTATTCTACCCCGGAACTTCACGGGTCGCTTGGTTGACAAAGGTCATTGGCACCCAATTGCGCAGCACGATGCTCAGATCACTGGATCCAGTGACAGACCACCGCCATATAGCTGGAAACAGCGTAAAACTAAACTCACTCACTCTTGCAACTGCGTTTTTCTTGAGATGACGTATCATATCATGCTGATGACTGTTACGGTTTAGATATTCTGCGTCCCCTTTAAACCAGCAAAATAGAACACAGACAAGTCTATGATATTCAATAGTATACTAGTGGCCAAAAGAAACTTTACAAACATAAAAATGAAATAATTGGAATGAAAAGTAGTTTCAGCTCTGTTCTCTCTCCATCTCCGGGGGTAGACATGTTGTCTTCTATCAGCCCTGAACAAGGCGAACCTGTTCCCGTCACTGAAGACGACCCTCTGCCAGTCCCGTTAGTTCTGGTCGTCAGTCTTTGACGACGTCAGTGGTCAGTAACGCCCGTAGTGGTCGGTATGCTCTAATACCATGAGCCCGGAGTCATGGGTCGACTGCGATGACCTAAGGCATTCGTCGCTGATGACGTCACAGTGAGGAATCGGTTTCGGAGGTGTAAGGTGTGCAGATACTGGTCTTCGTTAGGGGTAGTAACTCTGGGTCTTCCTGATCTTGGTCTGTCTGAGGTCTGCCCACTGTCGGAAACGGTGCATCAAGTTGGTTATAGCAAAACCTGAGCAACCGAAGATTCTTGCAATGTGGGCGTAGGTGGCCCCGATCTGGACCATTCCGATGGCTCGTTCTCGCTCTGCAGCTGTAAGGCGTGGCATTTCTTTGTGTTTTTCTATTGCAGTGAATGATGGGCAAGCCTTCAAACCCTCTTTTGTACCAAACATGCACGTGCAGTGTTCTTACTGAACGAGTCACGTGATTTTGATCTTTTCGCATTTTCACATCTTAACATGCAAAACATGCGCTTCACGTGTTGTATCGAGGGTTTCTGTGTTCTGGCGGTGTGTTTTCATTGCGGACCTACAAACTGAATGACGAGGTGAGCGGCCAATGTTAGCAGACTGATGAGAGTAGATCCAAAGCAGTCCTGAAAGTCGTGTCGAGCATCTCAGCAACAAATCCTTATATACCTATTACACAGTTCTCGAATTTAATTTTCTGGAAGTAGCTACGCGTCAGATCACACCACGACCATGCAGAACTCACTGGAAAGAACGCCACAGTCCCATACCGGAAGCAGCAAAGAGGAGGTAACTCCCGAATGTAGCTTCTCGGCTTACTCTTAACAGGTGAAATTACATAGCCCAAGTCCAAGATACGAGTTCAAATCAAACTCAGCGCCCTAAACTTTTTTGACCGATAATAGCTAAAAGTTAATCAAATGCGACATTTTAATCCACATGAACACATCCTCATAACAACACTGACTATATTTTATCAATAAAACATAATCAATACTCATGCTTATTGGTTTAAATAGGCTATTCATATGTGTGGTCGAGGGTCTAAAGAAACAAACTTGTCCAAGAAAACGCTTCAGAAGAATAATTGTTGATGAAAGGAAGTGACAGAACAATTGTTGCAAGATGACATTTTATGTAAGATATTTATAGTTAGGCTAATGCATATGGCTTTGCGGATGTACATGTAGCTTACAAATAGCAGTGCCGTGGGTAATACTAAGCATCCGCAACCCAACCACCCCAGTATGTCAAATAGTTGATCCCTTATGAATTTATCGTATCGTATAAATTAAAAAAGGATTTCTTCCCTGGCAGCACTCGGCTCTCTCAGATCGCTACTGGTAACGTTAAGGCATGGCAATACATTATGATGTTTTGGATAAAGGCTGTATATACGTTATTAGTACTATCTGTCGTAATTTTGACATATGGAACAAAGGTCCTTACTCAGTGTTCTAACAACAGATACCTCGACGACACATACCTCACTAAAGATGTCTACGACATCAGCATGAGCCCCTCTCTGATGGACTGCGTTGGAAGAAGTTATGCTCACTCCCAGTGTCAGTCCGTTGGGTTCAAATCAGAAAATGTCATCGTCACACGCAAAACAGTATCCTCGCCCCTAATGACCTCGTCGTTCTCCCTGGCTGGGTACATAGTGATAAAGACGTGTGGCGAAAGCTAAGTAAATATGGAACGTGTAATTGCTTCAATTTGCAGAGTGTAGACTATTGCGAAGGTAGGGGTGTGTATGTACCCCGTTTGGCAATATCCTCTGCTATTCAAGAAATCAATGACGCCCTGCCTTCTTGTTCGCCATGCAAGGCGACGTATAATGTGCCTGCAAGGTGAATGACTGTTTCGTTCGAGGATGATATATTTTACTAGTTCTACGTCATTATTACTTTGTCCTTAATTGTCATATATTTTAGGCGTATTTTGTGTAAAATGTCTCTAGCTCACTAGTATTTCCCCATATCATATATATGCACCTTGTCATAAATATCGCACCACTCACTTTTTTCACTAAGTAAAACTGGATCTACAACCTGATAAAAATGGTGCTTAGAAATGCACATTAAACTGTTTAGATGACCTCATGTGAGCGTTCAGTCAGAAAATTGACAACACAAGACCGAATTTGAGCACTAATTGAAGATTTAATTGTAGCAAACTAAAGTTCACTAAAATCACCGTAAAATAAGGTGAAATAGGTGTAGATGCCAGGGTCGTTACAACAGACACACAACACAATTCACATTTCATTAATGTTGAACACACTAGTAAGGTCCACAATGACTGGCTAACTCAGTATCTGGTGTAACCGCCTCCAGTTGGATGACATTTTCTACACGCCGTCTCATGCTGGCCACCAGACGTCTGATTCTCTGTTGGGGGATCTGCTGCCACTCATCATGCAATGCATGGGTCAGGGTTCTGAACTGGAAGATCCCTTGCTCTCAGCCACAAATGCCTAATAGGATTCGTGTCTAAACTTCTGGCTGGCCAGGTTAGTGTCTCAATGGCCTTGTGTTGGAGATGCTGAACAACAGCTCGAGCACGATTTGGTTTGGCATTATCGTCCATGAAGACTGGACGTGTGGCGAGGTGCAGGAACAAGCTTGTTTGCCGGTGCAGTAGTCTTTTCCGTTCTTGGCTTCATGACATATAGTGCAGGTGTTCCTATCGCAGATGTTGTGTCCTCAAGTATGTTACAGTTACTGGTATAGAAGGATGCTTTTCTTTTTCATTTGTTAATTTCATCTACGTGTCGAAGAATTTGCCATTACTAATCTTATGACGTCCATTCTGAAACAGATTATTACAAGGTATGCATAACTGTTTCATTCCGATCCTACGATAATAGAGGCATACAGATTACTAAGACTTCACATTATCAAGTAACTATGCAGTTCAGAGCAACATGACACGCTCAGTGTTTAGGGCGAGGGTTATTCTGACAGAATCCACCGCATTTCAGCCACTGCGATAAACGTTTAAATAATATCGACGACTGCACATAAATATATAATAATATTTATGATGAAATAGGAAATGTATAGTCAACTCTGATGTTCCACATTTCTTATTCATGTGGATGGGGTTTTGTCACTGTTAGTTATACTACTTTTCGTTATTTACCATTTGTGAATCCATTCCAGGTCTAAAACTAGGATTTGTTATTTATCCAGAGGCACTGGCTCAGTTTCCGCTTCCCCAACTATTGTTACAGATTCCTTTTTAAGGAACAACTAAACTTTATCATTTGACTCAGTCATCATAATTATAACATGCACCCCGTTATTCCCCAGGTCTTATGATCTTGAATTAAAAAATGGCTTAAGTTTTATTATTATTTCTCTGTACAGATGTCTATGGTTGAAAAGGTGATATCTGCCATCATGGATGAATTCCACGTGCTTTTGAAACGGAGAATGACTGTAAATGCTGTGTTTGTGGCTTAAGTTTCCTACTGGGCGTCATATCCACCACTGAGGTATGCAATACATGCATGTCCCTTTTCTTATACGTAAACAACCACGGGTGAGTCTTTTCACATAAGGGATCCATTTTGTTCTGGGGTAGTAGGGGGGGGTCAGCAATTTAATACAGAAAGATATTATGCAGTAAATATCATGTGTAACATGGGAAGGGGTGTGTTATTTTGTACATGACATGGGGGGGGGGGTTAACTTACTTTGCACGTTAAATTTAGGATGGGGGTGTTGGTTGGTACTTCATTGCGATATTCTTCATCTTTGGTGGTTTTCTGGAGTTTATGTGTTTATGGTAAGCATCTTCATCAATCTATTCTGTTTTTCCTTCTGTTAGGTAAATTGACCCACGAGTCCTGAGTGGAAGTGTTTACATTTTTGCATTTGTTTAGATTATCACTATTCATTAGTCGACTAACGGGATCGGGTGGTCAGGCTCGCTGGCTTGGTTGACACATGTCATCGGTTCCCAATTGCTTATATCGATGCTCATCATGTTGATCACTGGATTGTCTGGTCAAGACTCGATTATTTACAGACCGCCGCCATATAGCTGGAATATTGCTGAGTGCGGCGTAAAACTAAACTCACTGACTCAGAATATTCATTGTGCATGCCACGGGGTTTTTTCATTTAATGAGATATTTCATGCAACGCTTATAACCGATGAGTCGAAAAAGCCGACTCTGGAGTTGTAGTGAGTAAGTGAGTTTAGTTTTACGCCGCACTCAGCAATATTTCGGCGGCGGTCTGTGAATAATCGAGTCTGGACCAGACAATGCAGTGATCAACAGCATGAGCATCGATCTACGTAACTGGTACCCGGGTTAGAATTGGTCTTCAGTAATCCATTCTTGTCGTAATAGACGACTGACGGGATCGGGTGGTCAGGCTCGCTGACATAGTTGACACATGTCATCGTATCCCAATGGGTATATCGATGCACATGATGATGATCACTGGATTGTCTGGTCCAGACTCGATTATTTCAGACCGTATATATAGATGGAATGTTTGCTGAGTGCGGCGTTAAACAACAAACCATGGCCAAAAACAAACAAATCGACAATACCCAAACGAGATCAGCTTACTTGGCATTCAGTGTGAAATTGTAAAATATTGTTGCTTTACAGGCCGGGCAAGAGAACACCGGTATGGCCTCAGGCAAAAAACATTTACATTTTAAGCGAACTATGTAAATAGCGGTCGCTTCTGGTAGGGCCGGGCATGTTTACTCTTTTCGCGAACACTAAGCGCCATTACTGATTTGTCAATGGTTAATTGGCATGGTCCACTCATATTATTTTCATTGCTATTTGGTCTTTACAGTATAAGGATGGTCAAAACTGGTTATTGTATTGCATTCATATTGGCTGGTGCCTAGCAACCATTCCATGCATCCCTTTGGTAGTGATGATGTTTACAACAATTTGGAGAAAAGAGGGTAACTTTCTGCAGGTGATTAATTTGTCTTCATCAAACAAGCAATACTATATTTTTTGTTATAATAATTCAGGATTTCAGGTGTTTTGTCAAACTGAGTTCATTCTACCCGAAACAAATTGGTGTTGTGGTTACAAGAGTAATGTCGGGTGTTCTTACAAACAAAGCAAAACACAAATAGGCAATCTTGTCATTAAACTGACCAAGTATACGTCTGTCTTTAAAACTTATACATATACTTAGCGCTACATGTCTACTTTTTATCAGAGGTGTCACAGTTGTCATTTAAAGTAATTACCATTTTGAGTCTGTACTCGTACACATACACCAAACCATGATTGGGAGTTGAGTTAAACTTTACCCTGCTTTTAGCAATATTCCAGCTATGTAACGGCAGAAATGGGCTTTACACACTGTACCCACGTGGGGAACCCAGGTCTTCGGCGTGACGAGTGAATCCTTTAACCACTAGCCCATCCCACCGTCCCCGTGATTGAGAGATTACCGTTTGACGTAACAGTGCTGAAGTATGTTTGTTAACATTATTTCTGGTGAGGTAACAACACACGTATTGCTGACACCTTTGGAAAACATGATATTTTACAAGGCACAACCAATAACCTGTGTGCACTTAAGGTCACCTGAAATCGTGGAAATAGAACAGTCGGTAATGTCTGATTAAACATATTTGAGATGCTTCTAGGAGCAGTAAGGAAGGGTAACAAAATATGGATGAAGAACTTCTTTATTACAGAGAGCGACGTTTCGGTGCTTGAAAGCGCTGTTATAACCTACACCTAAACGTCGCTATCACAGTAAGTGATTCACTTGCATGATAACGTTGTTAGAACCTACATCGAAATGTCGCTCTCACTCTAAGTGATTCACTTGCATGATAGCATTGTTCTCTCACTGTAAGTGATTCACTTGCATGATAACGTCGTTAGAATCTACAACCAAACGTCACTCTCACTGTAAGTCATTCACTTGCATGATAACATTGTTCTCTCACTGTAAGTGATTCACTTGCATGATAACGTCGTTAGAATCTACAACCAAACGTCACTCTCACTGTAAGTGATTCACTTACATGATAACATTGTTCTCTCACTGTAAGTGATTCACTTGCATGATAACATTGTTCTCTCACTGTAAGTGATTCACTTGGTTGATAACGCTGTTAGAATCTACACCGAAACGACACTCTCACTGTAAGTGATTCACTTGCATGATAACGTTGTTAGAATCTACAACTAATCGTCACTCTCACTGTAATAAAGAAGTTGTTCATCCATATTTTGCTACCCTTTCTTTATGTCTGATCTGTGTACGGACTAATACCTCATTTCCATTGGATAAATCGCACTATAAATTGAGGGACATGCAATTACGTCTTGAAAATTTCCGTATAACTTGAACCTTTGCTGTGAATGCTTTGGCGTAAAGAGCGTTTAGGTTTTAACTGAATGTGATCGATTTGTAACAATGTTCCTTTCCAGAGACTCACGAAGTCCCTGCAGCCCGACAGTTCCTTGAGTCTACGTCTTATCAGAGATCATATGGCAATTGGAATATGAAACCAAATCTCTACTGAAACCTTTAATGCTTGAATTTTCGCTCCATGTTGTAATCAGGTGACAAAGCAGGCGCTTGGGGACAAAATGGCTGCCGTGAAACTCATCGTCATGCAGAACACAGTGCTACCTGAGAAGTCAGGTTGGAAGGAAAACGTGTAGTGCGGGGTCAAACGTTTTGCATCGAATCTTTTGAAATGCGGACTTTTCACTTATGCCTTGCACACTCAAATGAAAAACAAAGATTACATGTAATTGGTACAGGTTATTATGTGTTACCTTATCATATTATTATTATTATTAATCATATGTTATTATTATTAATAAATTATTAGTTTATGACAATTTCACATTAGTGTAAAAGCTGTTCATTGGCCTTTTTGATTCTCATTTGAAAAAAGTATGTTAAAACTGTAGCACAATAGGTTGTGTTTCTGTCATATGTTCATGAACATTATGGGCAGTCGGGTAGCCTAGTGGTTAATGCGTTCGTTCTTCATACCAAACACCCGACCTCGATTCATTATGACTGGCGATAGAGCCAATCAGTTTAAGTGAACAGCTTAAACAGAGAAACATCGATGTACTTTAAAAGATAAGTGTTTTAGTGACAAGCAATGTTAAGTAGATTTGCCTATTTTATGTTTATTTGTGAACAGAGCAGATAAACAAAAACAATCACTCTTTATTGTTTTAAAAGTGTCGACAAGAATAATTTCTATTGTAACATGTGTTACATTTAGGATTACACTTTCGCAGTAACGTTGGCTAAGTGGGTTAGATGGCTTACTTTGCGTTATGAATATTACTTTGAGTGTGTGTTTTGATACCGGGATTAAAAAAGAACAACAACAGAATGTGTCATCCCAAATACAACATATGTTACATTTGACCACTTTCTAAAGGGCATTGTGTTTTCAAAGAATAAATTCATTATTACACAGCAGTTCTGTACATGTATCAGTGACCAAATTAACATGTGTATTTTGTTTCATGTTTGTGCGTTGTTGCAACAATAAATTTATCAAAAATGTCTGTTTCAGTGAATATGTATGTTTTTATAACTATAATTATTAGAATTGTCGTTATGCCATTTGTATACTTTGTACTCTGTAGCATTTCTCTTTTTTACAGGACCAAGGTGTGCATGTATGAATGTATTAACCCAATGTCTTCTGAGTCTTTTCTTTATGTGCAGCGTATCAAGATGATGATTTCATCACCACGTGTGACCCGAGGTATTGCTTCGAAAATACTACACACAAAGTCAGACGCCTGACCTGCTCAGCCATCGCTTCTTCCACAAAAAATGGAAGTCGGACAACTAGTTATCTAGACCACAAACTTTGTGTACCCTGATGAGTGTAAGTTGGCACGGCTCCCACGGCCGAAAGCTATGAATACACAGTGCCATTTAGAAAGTGGTCAAACGTAGCATATGTTATATTTGGGATTGCACTTTCTCAGTAAAGTCACTTTCCCAATAAAAGTACTAGAATCTGTACTTTACTGAGAAGGTGCAATCCCAAAGATAACATGTTACATTTGACCACTATCTAAATGACATTGTGTAGGCATCGTTAAAATGCATTCTCCAAGTCACCATCAGTACATGACACAGAATTAAAGGTTGAATTTTACTTTAGTTCAGTGTCCCTATTCATTCAATGCGACATGTAAAGGCAAAGTGGCCTTCAGACCACTACGGTGGATCGGTCGAACTGAAAAGATCCATGGGCTCTAGATGTTACTACAGAAAGACCAGAGACACAAAATGGTGTAAAACGTTACATTCACATTTCTAAATAGAACATTTTCTTAAAACGTGACACGTTTAGTTTTACTCCTCAAAATGTTCTAGGTAAACATTAGCATTTACCGCTGTCATAAAAGTAATCTATTGAAATCATTTACATAATCGAAAAAGTGAAATTGTAATCCCAATGAGACATATCCTTGTAAATACAGGGTATTAGTGTTAGGTCCACGTTGTTTGAAGTATATGCTAATGATATCATTAAGGGAATATACGCCTTTTACCTATGATACCCCTATATACTTAATTTGTCATGTTGGTTTGTTGTTTCATACCTCACTCGGCAGTATTCCAGATATATGGCAGCGGTCTGTAAATAATTGAGTTAAACAACAAACTTCAACCCTGGAGTGCGCCTTCGATATTCGCCATTGTTAAAACCATTCCACCAAATTTGAAACCAAACAAGCAATTAGTTTTACATAGTTTTACATCGCCCGCAGATTGTTAGAAAATAGCCTTTGTACTGTGATCTACATCTTAACATCTGAACGTTTTTTGAACAGCCATGATCCGGCATTGTTCAAGTAAGTCGATATGCTCCAATCGGTTACATTAAGATCTGGACCAGTGCAACTAACCAGCTGTCTATAGTCAACCCTAAACCCTTTTCCAACGGAAATGGTATTGCCATTAACTTTGATCCAGAAAGGTCTATACTTCGTGCAAGACAAAATGTCATACGAATAGATGCGTGAACAGTGTTTTCCTACAATGCGTATGTACGAATTCTTATAACCACCAATAACTATTCTGTCTAAAACATGTGTTGAGTTTGCTTGGTATCTGTCAAAATTGAAATTGGCATCATGACAGGTTTTCACCATGAATATGAAGCTAGTATTGACGTAAATACTCTTTAGTTCCTCTGTGGTCAGCTGGACATATTCAAGCCAGGGTGAAGAAGGCGTATTTTTCCGGATCCAGGGTCCTGAAAAATGAATTAAAATTTGAAATTAATATGTCAATATAAGAAATATAATAATAAAATAGTTGGTCTGTTTAGATATATACCGTGAAGGAACAGTCTTCAGCGACCTTGCTTGTCTAAGTGGTCATGCTGTCTGACTTGGATGATGCTCAGAAAACAGGAGAAAGTGAGTGAGTTACTGTGATAACGTCAGAGGAGCAATGAGTGAGTTAGTGAGTTTAGTTTTACGCCTCACTCAGCAATATTCCAGCTATATGGCGGCGGTCTGTAAATACTCGAGTCTGGACCAGATAATCCAGTGGTCAACAGCATGATCATCGATCTACGCAAATGGGAACCGATGACATGTGGCAACCAAATCAGCGAGTCTGACCACCCGATCCCGTTAGTCACCTCTTACGACACGCATGGGTTACTGAAGATCGATATTCTACCCCGGATCTTCACGGGTCGTCAGAGGATAAAATGACTAGATTTTGAATGTAATTACGATTGGTGCCACTGGTGTGTTAGCATACGCTCACATTCTCATGAACACCTGTTATCATCACTTTTGGTTAGTGATTTATAGACACATGCACACGGTAAGGTCGAAACTAGACTATTGGGATGTCTGGTGGCCGCGGAAAGGGTTTTGTTGCTTTGTTTACTATCAAGCCCAGAGATAAACACGTTAACATTGACCCGTGAAGATCGGGGTTTAAAATGGTCTTCAGCAACCCATGACTAACAGGATCGGTGGTCAGGCTCGATGACTTGGTAGACGCATGTCATTGTATCCCTCTTGCGTAAAACCATCCTCATGCTGTCAATCACTGGATTGCCTGGTTCAGGCTCGAATATTTACAGAAAGCCGCCATATAGCTGGAATATTCCTCAGTGCGGGGTTTGAGTGACACATCTAGATTACAAAGTGAATGTACTTGTGCACTGAAGATCGACGTGGCTCCAAGTTAGATTCTGGAGGCATGTTGTGTTGTCCGTCACACTATGAGATGAAAGGTCCCGGTAACCCTGGAGACATGTGTATGTCCGAACACTTCCAACTACCCGCAGGCCGTCACTGATGTCGGCGTTTAGTAATGAAGGTGGATTCGTGCATTGGGGAAGTTCAGTGTAGTCGCCTGAACAAGACAAGTCGATTAATATTAAGCTTTATTTCAAGGGTGTCAATTATGACTATTATCTCTTGAACGGATCCATCATGTACACAGAAAATACCAACCGAGTCTTTGTTAATCAGCATTATACCGATTAATTTGGATTTCGTTAGTCGAATTTCTTGGATTAATAATGTATAAATTTAAATAATGAAAACTGGATGCATATAACCAATAGAAGAGTTCATTTCATAGTGAAATAGACGAGTGATAATATGACGTTGTTCACGTCACTCGATGACAGATACATCACATTTCACAAGAGACATAAAATATCTTCTTTCTATTTTTCATTTTCACATTACATTTTCCCTTTAAGAAATAAATGTATCAAAACAAGAGCCAAAAACGTGTGGAAATGTTACATATACGTCGTGCATAGTGATACATGCTTTCACTGCCATGCGAACCAAAATATACAACCTGTTAAAACCTTTATTGGCATGTTCATTAAAATATTTAACTATTAAAATATTTATGTTTTACAGAATATTTGAAACTCTAATAATGGTAACAACAACTACTATGTGTCATCAGATTATATGTCTGGTATAATTTTACTGATATTTATCTTTCGAATCAAGTTATGTCATTCATTACGTTATGATATTGTATGCATGTTTTTATGTCATAAGCTTATGCCACAGATAAATACTTTTGTTAAATGAAACATCGTTACATTCTTACCTGTCGTCGATGTTCCGGAATAGGTAGTTACTTCGTGGCAGATAGGAACTTCCGCGCGTGATACCAGACACTCTTCAGATGCATCACAAAGGATACCAGAACACGGTCCAAGGATAGACTAAACAACAAACAGAAGCATTCAGAGCATACATACACGGCCTGTTATTCTGGTTTCACGTTGGGCTAACGCACAATGTATTTCCAAGACAGTGTTTCATATTCTAAGTGTGGAATGATAGAACATGGATATATCCAAGGGTTGGTGTGTGAAGCACACGTATAATACAACTATGACTTAATAGTGCAAAAATCTCCAGCGCAGTTACTGTTATCTCTCCCCAGTTCTTCAGTAAGGATGCCATTAATCACCTCTCTCACATTAACGTAAGCTGCCACAAGACTGGTCTCCCCATCGACGTACGTGAAGTGCGAAAGCACAAGAAAACCAATCAGAATGCACTTAATGACCAATATACTTTAATTTGATCTGACAGCTTGTGATCGTTTTAAAAAAATTGTGACAATACTGATCGCAATTTTAATATCACTAAGTACATGAGCAACAGAACGATTATAGTTGCAACAGAGACAGGGCCATGAACGGTGAGAGATTTAAATCCACACACGCCATTTCTTAAAATACTAGTAACGGCTCTGTCATGTAACATTCGAATAGCTTGATTCTCGTGATAAAGAGATCCTGATTTATTTGCGTAATTCTCAAGTATATTTAAAAATTCGATAGGAAAACCACCAAGACCCTGTTTCTTTTCTTTTCATTGTCTTAATAAGAGCAGCAATGGTGATGATTGTTATTATCTTATCTAGTTCTTATGAATGATTTCAATTCAAATTTGGATTATAATATCTTTTAAACGTTCTAAATGTTTCATAAAGGTATTTCTGTCTGTGTATTATTTTAGAACTTTGTTTATAGTACTGATGGATTTCAGTTCCGTCTTTCTGAACGGCTAAAGTAATCAGTTTGTTTTTCTCCTTTCTTATGCCAAAGTATTCAGTCGCCGATGTAAATTCCTTACATTTCTTCCTCTGTATTTGTTTTGAACTCTGATTTTATTTTTGATAGTTTGGATAGCAATGTTTTGAATACATTTATAGTCATTACTTACTCAGTAGTTTCATATTTCTTTATATTTTTCTCTTGTATGTTTTTTCAAGTGTGCATTGGGTTTAGGTTTACGCCTCACTCAGCAATATTACAGCTATATAGCGGCGGTCTGTAAATAATCGGATCTGGACGGGTCAATCCAGTGATCAACAGCATGAACATCGATCTACGCAATTGGGATACGATGACATGTGTCAACCCAGTCAGCCTGACTACCCGATCCCGTAGGTCGCTTCTTACGACAAGCATGGGTTACTGAAGATCATTTCTAACCCGGGCCACCACGGGTTTCAAGTATTAAGAACATGATATAGTTTTCCCCTTACTTTCATGCAAAATGTCTGCAAGAATAGCGAAATAGTGAGTATAAGATCTATATATCTGTAGAAAGATATAAATAAAGATAAAAATTCACAATCCATTGACTAAAAATGTTATTTTACATAGACTAAAATTTAAGAGTTTTATATGCCGTGAAAAAACCCAAAACCTTTTAGTTTATTTACAGTTCATAGATCGATGTTCGTGATCTTGATCACTGAATTGTCTGGTCCTTGCCAATGTGACTAAACATTTTAACGCACTAACTTCAGACTCGACTGTTTTCATACAGCCGCCATAAAGCTGGTATATTGCCAAGTGCTACGTTACACACAAACAAACATAATGGAAGAAATCAGCAAGTCTAATCGTTATAGTCTGACGTCAGGGGTGGATCATGCAATTACAACAATCCTTTTTTGAAAACTATGTGAAAATCCGATTTGTGGTGTAGTCCAGGGACCATATGTTCCGGCATTGTTGACAAGTCAAAACATCGATTACACAACAGTCTCGTTTCCTGTTGACTGGGTTCCGTCCTATTGCGCAACTCAGTACAATAAACAGTCCAGAATTTTGAGACCAATTCATTTAACTGGATACATAAATATTAATCAGTATTATTTGATACACCAAAGCACTTGTATATTTCAACACTACAAACGCTCCTTAAAATCCTTGCAAACATGTCGTGCAGCGTGCTCTGTCGTCCAGCGAGCACTAACAAAACAGAAACCTGGAAATCGTGGAAATCTCAAAACGAGGCTCTGCCGCTAGAAAAGTTTGGCAGTCTGGTACGGACTTGATTACATATCTATCACATTTGGCGTTACGGAACTACACTGAATAGGCGCAAAAAACACATAACAGGAGTAACCAGTGAGCCAGATGCATTGTGAATAATTTTACGACTTCATCAAACTGGGGCAGTCTGTGACGTCTTAGTTAAGGTCATGCTGCCTACACCTCGCCATAAAATATAGAAATACGATTTATTAAAGTTTAAAATTAAAATTCATTTGTAAATGCCATTTTCTTATGAAAACAAGATCGGCTGAAAAGTAGGTCATTGTCTGAATATTTTATAATGAGACTCATGTTTCGGTTTGATTCACATCTTTGTGTATTCTTCTCAGATTTCAAGTAAATTGTTACCAAATTTTAATATCGGAATTGGTTTTGTTTTAATCAAAGTAAAAAGGCTACAGGTACCAATTTAATACGTAGGTTTCGGTTTTCAAATCATGTACAACAATAGTGTTTTTTGTACTCATCATATATAAAGGTGGATGGTGCTTCCTTAACGCTCATATTTATGCAATTATAACTGGGACACTCACACTTTTCCACAACCACATAGTTAGGAGGATGAAAATGGAGTTCTATTTTTCGAGTTAAAATTCAAATATATTAATTATCTGTTGTAAATTTCATCTAATTTTATTTCAAACACACGTTTGAGAAAGATTTAACAGTATTTCAAATATAAGTCGACATTTAAATATTTTATTTTATTAGATTATAGAGATATACACATATACTATTCCAAAAATGAAATGCATAACCCAGAAATCTGTTGCGAAAATGTTGTATTTTCAAACATGTATAACTCGTCCACAAATAGACTTTAGGACATGAAGTTTTACATCAGTTTAGAAGAAGGTAATGTCTATACAACCAAGTGGATAATTTGAGATAACGGAGACGCTGAGCGCGATGGTGTTCACGTATCATAGTCCCGACGTCGGGTCTCCTGGCTCTCAATCCAGTCTCTCTCAACCTGTTTCGTACAGTTTTACCGGATATCCTCCTAAGTCCAGGCACCCTGGCTGCTGTGCTCTCACCCGTGGCAGTACGATCACGCAAATGTAGTACCCGGTTGTACCGATCTTGGGCTGCAGTGGTGACTCGAGGTCTGCCTGTACGGGGACGGTCATTTTATGTACCTGTTTGGTTGTAACGAACATCAAGCAGTGATATCGTGCTCAGACTAACATTCAGACGCCTGGCAACAGAAAATTGGTAATCTCCAGCGTGCATTCTTTCAATGGCAATGTTCCGTGTCGCAGGGTCAAGACGTGGCGTAGTGATTAGACCTTGAAACTCCTTCAAAACGAATGCCGATTTCCGACAGTAATTTGAATTTTTACAGCCAGACAGTGCATGCTCTTTGCTGCACAATTTCAACTGGAAGGCGATGCCTTTATAATTCTTGTAAGAAATCTCATCAAAATCAATATTTTCAGGTAGAGTCGATTTTTCACTTGTGCAATAATGTAAAATCATGTTATCAACACTTTTGTTACATATTTTGACGATTGTTTGAACACAATTCGTAATAAATAGATTTATAAAAATACAAAACGCCTATGCGTTTCTTTTTTGGGATAGTATATGATAGATATGCATCAAGTCAGGAATGAATAGAAATTGCAATATACTGTCAATTCTGTCAATAATGGGGAACATTCCTGGAGTTGCGCCCCCTTGCCCGCTTGGGGCCCTGCGGTAGTTACGGTCCAACAATCGCGGGTTTAAACACTCAAGGGAATATATCGGAATCGTTCGAACTTCAGTAAAACATTAACCTGCATAATTTTCCGGAATTAGAAGAATGAATTACGGAAGCTGGAAGTTGCCAGACTTGAAGACAGAGCTGAAGGCACGGGGTGCAAGAGTGTCCGGACGAAAAATCGACCTAATTGAACGGTAAATTTCTAACATTGCCGTTTGATGGTAAACTTATCAAAGTAAATTATAATTTGTCCCCAATTACGTTACATTACACATTGCGATCCTGATATAATGGTCATTGATAGAACAAACATAGGTTTAGTTTACTACTGTTTAGACAACGAGCATTCAACATATAACGTTGTCATTGGCACGAAAATACTTCTTATGTCTAATGAGTGATTCATTTTTCGCTCACGTCACTAAGGACGCATTTTGATACTATTAGGAAGACGTGTGAAGGCCATATGATTTATACCGAAGGTAAGTGAAGTATTAGTCACCATAATTTATTCATCTACTCAGTGACGGTTGACAGTTTGCAAAACAAAGTATTATATAATCATTTTTTAAAAAATGCTGGAGCACCACACTATCCCATGACTGAAGCAAGACTGGTGGTTATCGGGTTCATCGTCCTTTACAGGAGTGCCTTTAATACTTCCCTGTTTAAAATGTTATTTTCGAAATGTGTGATGGGTTCACACGTCTTATTTCAGGAAGTGTGATAGGTTCACACATTTATTTCATCCACAAGTGTGAAAGGTTCACACATTTATTTATTTCATCACAAGTATGATGGGTTCATACTTTGTGTATTATTTTCAACATGAAAACTAGATGTAATTAAGCTTTTGAATGGTAGTCTAAAAGACTTTGGACGCCGGTTCGATTCCGGTCAAAGGCAAACACATCAGTAATCCTTGTTAACAGCATGTATTTTTACTTTGTGCCACGTCATATTCTTTTGTTATTACTAATATCCTTTTAATATTTGCTTTTAGTTTTTCTGATATCAGAATGTATGTAAATACTTTACTTTAATGCAAGTACAGATACTATGAATTTACAAATGTCTAGTTTTTGTACTGAAAATATATTCAGTGATGACTTTAGCTTCATGTATACATAGAATTCGGGAACTTGAGTAATATTTGTGTGTAAGCAAAATCAGGTTAAAGTCAACATATGGTATTGTTATATTTTACTGTTTTCATTTGCAATCATTTCTTTTTGTGTGTAACAGTCATGAATTTCCATCTATTGTTTCAGACTCGAGAGCTAAGACCGCAACTGTAATTTTGAGAGGGAGCCAGAACTTGAACCCGAGTTTGAAATGACACTGCCTTCGGTTGACACATATAAGGATGTTAATAGTGACAGCAAGCTCCCATTCTTAGCTTATGAGTCCATTCATTGTTATCTACAACCATTTAAAAAGAAACTTGGTATGAGTGCAATCAATCTCTACACCAGTAGGTTCTTGAAGTATGTCCGATTTTCAAATCACATTGACAGTAATATTTATTTCCTCAAATCTGAATGCCATGCTGAAATGAAGAAGCATGTAACGTACAAGGTTGATGTAGCAATTGATGAGGATGGTTCTGTTGTGGAGGGCAATGCGAGTGCGCTGCAGGCCAGGGTCCCTCGGGACATTGCAAGCACATTTGTGCAGTATTATTTGCTATGCACACATTTTCAACAACAGGTGACTTGCTAACAGAAGAAACCTGTACACAAAGATTACAAACCTTTCATAAAAGCAAACCCTATACAGGCAGCCCAATTAAGGCAGCTGATCTTGACTTGTGTAACAGTGAACTGGGCGTTATATTTGATCCCCGACCAGTGAAATATCGCAAAGTCACAAATTATCCTGACTATTTCCGCAATGTGTGGTTAAACCACCCTTGTGTTAATACCTTACCAGTTTCTCAAATGTTTCCTCCAGCAAATCCGTTTGCTGTTAATCATGATCATGATTATCTTGAATTAACTTCAGCTGATCAATACTTAAAATCTCAGAATATATCAGAAATATCTGATGTTGACAAAAGCAACATTGAAATACTTACCCGTAAACAGTCGAAGAGCGAGGACTGGAGAACTGAACACACAAAGAGAATTTCTTCATCCAATTTTGGGAAAATTTGTTTGGCATCAGACAAAACTGACTTTCATAAACTTGCTCGAACAATGACCGAGCCTTTTGAGGACATTCAGAGTCCACCACTAAGACATGGGAGAAAATATGAAAAGGTGGCAATAAAAGCTTTCCAAAAGTCAAGTGGTTGCAAAACCTCACCATGTGGCATGTTTGTGTCGGATGTTCATCCATTCCTCGCAGCTTCTCCAGATGCAATTCTTGGAGATGATACCACTGTTGAGGTGAAATGTCCATTTGCTTCTAAGGACCGTGTAATCTCTGAGATAACTGTTCCCTATTTGAAAGTATCTGATGGCAAACTGACCCTCGACACCAGCAGACCATATTTCTTTCAAGTGCAAGGGCAGCTCTACTGTACTGGTAGAAAACAGTGTATATTTGTTGTATACACACTGAAGGATTTGAAGTATTTTACTATAACCCGGGATGATCATTTCATTGAATCTATGGTTGGAAAACTTGTGTCATTTTATGACAAGTTTTTCAAAAAGGCATTACTGGATAAATTCTATTTCAGAAATTATGACAGATACTCATGGTAAATTCAAAATACTGACTTACATAATATTACCTATGGATAATACACATGTGTCAGTAGTCAAAAACAAACAATCAGGAAAGACTGGATGTTGTTTCAGTTTTTAATGCTGAACTTATTATATTATGCATGTTTGGACATTCATGACCAGACATAAATATAGTAATTGAAACAACAGCAGGGTTCCAAACAGAGATGCTATACTCTTCTAAATAAATACATTTTCTGTTACTGTAACATGTAACAGTGAGCACATAATCTAGAATTCCAAGTGTTTGAAGATGTCACTCTGTCACCAAACAGAGATGTTATTACTCTTCTAAATAAACACAGTTTTCTGTTACTGTAACATGTAACAGTGAGCACATAATCTAGAATTCCAAGTGTTCGAAGATGTCACTCTGTCACCAAACAGAGATGTTATTACTCTTCTAAATGAATACATTTTCTGTTACTGTTTCATGTAAAAGTGAGCACATAATCTAGAATCTGTTTGAAGATGTCACTATGGTTCCAAACAGAGACGCTATCATTCGTCTCATTAAATACAGTTACTGTCACATGTAATAGTGAGCAATAGTGAGTTTCAAGCAGATGAAAACATGACAACATACACATAACAAAGGGATTAGTGATGTATGCTAGATAAAATCAAGGGGCATTCAGAATCTTCAAAGATCATGCCTCAGTGTTTAACTTTTGTACATGTGCCTGGTGAAATTGAGACATAAACATTGGGATGCACTTTTCAATGATAAGTTGCTCTGGAGCTGAATCAAGCTCTGTCAACTATTTCTATGAACAGATATCTTAACCCCTTATGAATCATTGTGGGTTTCATTATTTCATTAAGCTGTACATCATTGATTAAATTTGGGGGTGAATGAAATAACATTATTGAGTTGTTCATTTACATTTACAACTTTAATATTGTTTTTGCATTTGTTGAGGTAGGAACATGGAGCTGGAATTATGTAGGTACAGATTTACAATGTGTGTCTCTTGCTTTTTTTGTTTTTTCATGTCTTCACCTGAATCAACAATAACCACATAAGCATTTCACTGATATCATAAATTCCCAATTTCAGTAAGCGAGCATGGTTACACACATTTATCTTAATCACTATTTGACCAGACTTTCACTTTCCGGTCTCAGCATGACTCATAACATTTCACTGTATCCTCATCATTATTTAACAATAATGTTTAATCATACATACACTGAAAACAGCAGGAAAACATGTAATTGTAACCTTCCTGAAGGAACAATGCACTTTTTGAAAGAACAAAGCATAAGACAAACTGTGGTTATTTCTGTGGCTAGCTTGGTTTCCGAACTGTTGAGAGGCTCAGTCAGTATTTTGAATGTTTTGGCCAGACCAATAATACGTTCAATGTGAACTCTTTTGCTTGATATTTTCCTATCACGTATAACACTCTTGCCAGACATACGGTTTTTATTTGAAAAGAATGTTGGCATATTAATGGTCACATCTTTGGGTGCAAATATATCTTTTACATTAAAACCTTTATCAGCCATGACACTATCCCCTGGGTCACACAACACCATCAAACTACTACGCTCTACTATCTGACGATCACTTGTGGAGCCACCATATGCAGGTGACACATATGACACAAGACCACCTGGTGTAGATCCAACAAGGATTTTAATTGTATTACGATTCTTGTAGGTTGAGTACGTAGACTGCTGAGCAATGGGGCGTTTAGGTTTCTGGATGGGGCATTCAGTACCATCTATGATAATCCTTGTAGAAGGAAATTTGGACTTGAAGTCAGAAGGACAAAAATAATGCACTAAGTCTCTTTCAGGCCAGTTATCAAGCTCACTCCACTGTCTATACATAAAATTTACCCAAGTGATCCATATATTTATAACAGTTTTCTCAGAAATTCCAAAATGAAGACCAAGTTCAAAATTAGTCTTGTGTCTCCGCAATTTCATAAGTGTTAAAAACAACTGATTTTCAACACTAATGGTCATACTGTCTACTTTACTGTACAGGTAATTCAGATGATATGCACAAGGACCCAAACTTGCAAGTACAAAAGTGAAATCTGTATAATTTGCTAGTCCTGTGTAAAACATAATTGCTGCAGCATTGAACATGATACTCTGTATCGAAAGCATTGGATATTTATCTGTCTGGCTTGACGTATTTTCATACACGGCCTCTGCACTGCATTGAGAAATATTGTGCGGCTCAGAATTCATATCATCAAATTCAATATGGTCAATTATTTCCTCCCCTGCTAACTCATTGATGTTACATTCAATATCACATTCAACATTCATAGTATCAAATGTCCTCTTTCTGCTCTCCCGTTGTTCGACACGACACTGCCTTCTATTGGCCTCAAGTGGGTCGGCTGATTTGGTCCAGGGAAATATTGAAGGCACAGCATCCAGTTTTCTTTGCTTCCTCAGAGGTGTACATCCTGGAAAAACCATAAGATTATATAATATCTAATATGACAATTGGGTAATCTTATCTTGTGACTACCAACTATGAGATGCTATGTTATGATAAGATTTTAAGTCACCTTGTAGTGAAACAACAAATTTCCATGGGCACAGTATGTTCTGTCACAATGTAAAAATAATCACTGAAATGTTGACACGAGTCTAGGTGGAAAAACTTATAATGGTAGACATGAATAATAAACTGTAAAATTAACCTAACATTTAAACTATGAAGACTCATAACATAAATTATCTTATAATTTCTTGTGTAGTCCCAACAGTACATGGAGTGCTCGACATTAAGTATTGTCTTCAACAAGTGCACATGACTTATCTCTGTCAAAATCATGCCAAAAGTGAACAAACATGAACCTGTATTCTTGAGTCATCTGGGTCTCAGCTTGTTGGAAAACCTGTAGGAAGATGTAATATGATGCATTAAAATGAAAAATGTCAAATATGCATTGACATTCCAGGATGATTTCAATTCAATAATAAAGTAAAGGAACTGTGACAACGGTTATGGTCAATAAAAAACAACTTTTCAAACATGAATATAATTAAACAGGATTTTAAGAACAAGCAGTAAATATTCAATTATCAGGTTCACATGCAAACACAATTGTGAAATATCAATAACCATAAAACATGTTCATGATTTTTTCATAGGAAATCGACCTCCATTCCCATTTACTTGCCTACTCCTTCTCTGACAGGAGGGACAAAACTTTAAAGTTTTAATTACCTTTTCTCAATTCAACTTAACATCAAAGTGTAACTGTAATCAGATGTATCACCGGGAGCTATGATATCTATGAGCTGTGTATGAGAAGAATGGCCAGGTAAACTCAACATGCCGTATAACGTGTTGAAAGCTAACCTAAAACATGGGTGAAATAAAGTATCAAGAATGATTCAAAATACGAGTAGAGTATGATATTAGCTTTTCATTGATGAAAAAGGTGGAATAAATATAACCAGTGAATAAGGTATACATAACGAAAATGGCGGCTGGTCATGGAAATTTGACAACCGCTTCAGAGTAATGAATGAACCTTCATTTATTTCCTACAATTCCAACGTGACATGTAAATTGTTCCTTAGACTGTTTGGGTAATATTACTACGGATAAAGTGTTCATATCCTACAAAAGTTGGGGAACATGTTTTAAAGTTGTACCAACATAATATGACACGACATGTAATTGCCATAAAATTAATAATGCTGTGAGCTAAAGGGAAATAATAGTAACACGGAATGGTTCAAACCATGTGAAACGTTTTTCCTTCATGGAAATATTTTGTTCTTACCATAACTGTTGACGGCAATGAAATCAGACGGTCGGAAGTGGGCGTGACACACAACACTGTAAGCTGACGGCTTCCACATCTTTCCTTGATTCGAATCGTCACTCCTACGAATGGCCACCATCCATCGTTTTAATATGACTGGATCACTTGGAAAAGCCAAGCCACCGCGATTGCTGCATCCCGGGACACAACAGCAAGTCGCAGGCATTGTAGTACTGCGTTGATATACTTAGCGGTGAAAACACTTCTCCGAACAGTTTCGAAATACCGGAAGTACGCGTAGGACCGTAGTGCTTGGCGCCATCTATTGGCGAAGCGGTAAAGGGAGATAACTGAGGAATGTTCCCCATTCATGACGCTTAAATGTCAAAGACATTAATACTATCACCCCAACCTCCTTGAGAACTGTTTGGGCGCATGATAAAATCACACGTTTCAGGTAATCTTTGAGAGATCAGCCCGATGAAAATAGTTCCTGATAAGCATTTATATACATAAAGAACTTAATTAAGCACCGCAATGATAGGTTTTCAACACGTACATAAGACTTCTCGTGGTGACCACGATGGAAAAAACGACATGAGTTTTTATGACCCGTATGATCCTCATAGAAAACGAGAAACTGATTGGAATCCATGTTGATTTTATGATGACACTGAGTTTCATACAAAACCATGTCTGTACAAGTATGGCCCTGGGATGTTTAGTGTTGAATTTATTGGTGAATGTGAACAATCAAAATGCCATTTTGCGTCTCTTACACGATTCAAGGTCAATACTGTGTAACCTCCATTTGACTGTATGACAGCCAGCACTCTCCTCCTCATACCCCATGTCAGCCTCCTGATCCTCTGAAGGGGCAGTCTACGCCATTCCTCGTGTAAAGCATCTTCCAATTGGTCCATCTTCTCTACAGGAGGATCCCATTGTTGCACACGACGACCATTCATGTCTCACATATACTCCAAAGGGTTAAGATCGGGGCTCATTCAATCGTGAGATATGTCAGGGCGTGTTAACTTCTTTGTGTATATGTTTAGTGAGCCACTATAATTTATTTGCACTTTAAATTTAGGCTGACTAAAAACTGTCTCAGTATTTGATAGCCGTATTGACTGATTTCTGAGGGATTGTTTTCTAGGGTGCTTTTCGGTCTTGCTTTACTGCCGAATTATTGTCTCTTGACCCGATATATCTGGCATCGTATCCCAATTGCGTAGATTGCTGTTTATCACTGGTTGATGCTCATGCTGTTGATTGTCTGGTCCAGACTCGATTGTTTATAGACCGTCGCCATACAGCTGGGATAATGCTGAGTGTGGCGTTAAACAACAAACCAACCAGCAAACCTATTCACTCACAAAACAAAGAAACGCATAAGTCACTTACAGAAGCATGTATTCCGTTATTTTAAGAGCAATTATTTCAAGTAATCTCAATGGTACAAAAGTGAACATTCACACGTCTATAGACAAAGAGTTTGACAACACAACAACAGCCTTTATTGTTGTGTTTCTGTTTACTTGAGTCCACAAAGTGGCGTGAAAGTCAGTACTTTGTATGGCCACCATTGGCGGCAATTACTGCTCGGCACCATCTCGGCACAGACTGAATTCTTCCCCACTTTTCCAGCAATGCGATGGCCAGTTGTAGAAAAGTCTGTGGCGTGTTTTGACGTTGACGTACACGTCGATCGAGTTCATCCTATAGGTGCTCTATCGGAATTAGATCTGGTGATCGGGAAGGCCATGACAAGATATAGACGTTAGAATTTGCAAGGTAGCAGACCTTGACGCCTGCTGAATGTGAAGTAGCGTTGTCATGCTGGAACAACTCCCTCTGTTGGTCTATAATCGGAAGCACATGACGTACAAGGACTTCGTTGATGTACCGAGTTGCTGTTCCCTTGAACCACCACTAAATGAGAACTTTGCGTGTTGGATATCACACCCCACCCACATGACACTGTCTCCACCTAATCTGTAGACCTGTCGAATGCAATTTAGGGGCAAAACGTTCATTTCTGCGACGGTAAATTGCTGTCATCCATCTCGCGGGTGAAGATAAAATCGTGAACCAGACTCGCCTCCAGTTTCTAAGGTTTCAGTTCCGGACTCTACAACACCACCACAAACGATTGCGCCGATGTTTCTCAAAACAGGGGCGACAACTGGCCTTCTTGGTCGAATCCCCACTTCACGCAATCGATCATGACAGTTTGGTAGGAAATTATTCTTAAACCAGGGATGCGTTGTGTAGCCTCCACGTCTATGACGCAAGTGAGCAGCCCGGATGTAGCGGTCCTGGGTTTTGGTGGTAACTCTTGAACGGCCGCTTCTCGGCCGATCTTGGGTGGAATTGGTCTGTGGGAAACGATCATAAAGGCGAGATATGGTGCTCTGATGAACGTTGAAATGTCGGGAAAACTGCAGACTGCGACTCTCCAGCTTCAATATGGCCTTCGGCGATGTTTCGTTTGGCGGCATGATGATTTCCTCTTTTTCAGGCAAAAGCGAATGACAAAATTAAACACACCCTTTGCTTTTTTATAGTGATCGATACCACATGCATTTTCACTTACAAGCACGTGCATTTTGCTTTGCATGTTTTCTTGGTGACGTTTTGGCGAATATTTCTTCAAACGCTTCTAAAACAAGAGGAAAAGTTAATATTGCCGCGTTTTGGCGCTAAAGTTGTTTACAATCACACAAAGATGACTTTTTGGAAAGAAATAATATATCAGTATTGTTTTTGCCGCAGCTTCATGCGTCCAATATTATCAAATCACCTCTGCGTTTCCTTTTTATCCCCCCGTAATGTAATGTGGGGGGATATAGAGTCGACGCCTCGTCTGTCTGTCCGTCTATCCGCCTGTCCGTCCGTAATCATTTACGCCTGTTTCCGGAGCATAACTCAAAAACCGTTCAATATTTTTCAACAAAAATTGATGTATATATCAAATAAAACCTATAGTGGTGCCTTCTGCTATTTACAGATTTTTGTCATTTTTATTTTCCCGGTTTCCATGAAAACGATTCATAGTTAGTCTCAAAAGGGAGAGGTGGGTTTCGTTTACGGAGCACAACTCAAAAACCGTTTAATATCTTTCAGTAAAACTTGGCAGATATATGAGGCAGATCCCGAAGTGGTGCCTTTTGCTATTTCCTGATTTTTGGCATTTGTATTTTTCCCGGTTTTCATGGAAATGATTCAGACTTTGTCTCAAACGGGAGAGGTGGGTTTCGTTTCCGGTGCACAACTCGAAAACCGTTCAATATCTGTCAGTAAGACTTGGCAGATATATGAGGCAGATCCCGAAGTGGTGCCTTTTGCTATTGACAGATTTTTGGCATTTGATTGTTCTCGGTTTCCATGGAAACATTTTGGACTTAGTCTCAAAAGGGAAGGATGGGCTTCGTTTCCGGAGCACAACTCAAATACCGTTCAATATCTTTCTTCAAGACTTGGCAGATATATCAAACTGATCTTGAAGTGGTGCCTTTTGCTATTTGCAGATTTTTAGCATGTATACTTTTCCTGATTTCCATGGAAACCATTTGGACGTAGTCCGAAAAATCAAGTTTGACTTTAAGTAACTGTCAGATGATTTGATCTTTCAAATTTGTGGGGGCCGGGGGGAATTGTCATCTTCTGATGACTTCTGATGAGTGGATACCGGCTGTAGACTAGGTTATATAAACTATAATATATATATAGATTATATAAATATATGATAACACCCATCATAATTTTCACAGCATTTTGAACACAATGTGAAATCAACTATGTGTTTGAATAATAAAATAGATGCAAATTCAGTAATTAAGATATACTATGAAGACGTAGATCTAATATTGCTTGGAAACTGATATTGAGGTTAAGAAACAGTGATTAATATGGATGTATCTGTGTCAGGTTATATGAACATATTATCCATAGGGCCTCATGTAATGCTAAATAGAATCGACAAAACCCTTTCCACAATTCATAAGAAATCTCTGCTAAAAGCAGAGTCGATTGTACAATTGTGACTATATCATAAGCAGATATTTGTTTCAGCAGTATTACAGCTGTATGATGTTGTTTGTAAACAAACCGAGTCTGAACCAGGCAATCCAGTGATACGATGACAGAGCATGTGCTTATGAATCACTACGAAATAGTGATGATACCAGGTGTTCGAGAAAAGGTGAGCGTATCCTGTCCCACCGGTGGCACCCGTCATAAAGTCTAGTCATTTGTTCACCTGAAATACTTCGGTAACGTATGGTATTTAGTCAAAATAGAGAATTGCATTGGACATAATTTTTGTCACTGATACTTCAAATATGCATATGCTAAAATTGCAGTGCATATGCTGAAATTGGAACGATACATGTTAAAATATAAATGTCTTTCATGTTCTAGTAAACATTTAAAGTACATTCGACACATAATTATAATAACCACAATTGTCTTGGAACATCAATATGTTATAAGCCTTTCTTGGAATGCTATATGCAGGCATCTCCATAAGGTTTAACCAGCATTACAGAGCTCTACCGTATGCATTTACGTACAGAAGATTTGTACTTACTGTATATTATTGCACTGGCAGCCTGAGTTCAAACATTTAAAAACCTTTCACATGCTAAAAGAAGAAGAGTTCAATTTCAATATATCCATTTTCACTCACATCTGAGGTCCATATATCAATCTGGGTTGTATTTGAGTACCAAAGATTCTAAAGAAAGTATTAATGTCAATCTTAGTTAGATTTATGAATATTTCCATAAGTGCCATTTTAGCTCTGTGTGTTAATTGATGATGCTCTCCAGTTTACCTATACACGGAAACATCAGCCCCAGATACTATAAGAGTTAACAGTAGTAAGCCCTTTCCTCTTGTGAAACCAAACCTCTTTATAGGATAAACGACCGCCCCATCTAAAAACGACAATACTGGTATTTACAGTCAAACCCCATCCAGCAGCATATGTCTCTAAAATGTTGAATTGTTTATGCAAATTAGAGACCATTATCATATCATCGGTAAACAACAACAAAATCTCTTAAAACAGGGAAGAACTGAACCTAATACTTCCAATAATTCGGTAGCTGACTGGTTTACAAAGTATGAAAATGACAAAGGACTTAATTTACAACCCTGGGCCACACGTCCATGTCACTATGTACCCAGAACGGAAGAACGATGAGGTCATTAGGACCGAGAGTACTGCTTTTCGTGTGACGATGATACTTCAGGGTTTCTGGTTCGAACCCAGCTGACTGCGTAACATCTCGCAGTGCAGTCCAACAGGAGGGAGTGGGGTGGGGGTTGACGCTGTTGTCGTACACTTCGTGAGTGAGATAAGTAAGTGTCGTCGATGTATTTATTGTTAGAACACAGAGTTTAAGGAGATTGGTTGTCTGTGTCAAAATTATGACGGATGGCACTAATGATGTATATACACCCTTAAGGGAAAACATCATGATGTATATGCCTTATCGTTCGACAGTAGGGATCTGAAAGAGCCGAGTGTTGCCAAGGAAGAAATTGTTTATGAGTTTACACGGGACACTTCTCTAAAATGACGTCAGAGGGCAAATTTACACATGGATCATTTCCGATAGTTGACATAGATATGGGGAACCTAAAGTGCCTTAATAGCCACAACTAAAAATTCATAAGTGTATCAATTTCTGCCTTTGTCAAGATAGACGGGGCAATCAAAGATTCATGAACTCAGAGTCTTCTGAAACTTAGTTTGGGATCTTTGACTAAGTGTTATCATGACTAGTTGTCCTTCATTGAAGATACATTGATTCTGAAGTGAAATAATTCATAGCTCATTCAATGTTTTAGCACAATTTTGGATATTATTTTTTATGGGCATGATCCTCGTCGTTTTGTAATAAGAACAGCGCACAATAAGTGATCGGTTCAATTCATCACATCGTCGAATCATACATAATCCACTAACAGGGATTGGTTGGTTGTTGTTTTATCATCAATTCATATGTTTAAAGGTCATAGACATTAATACTATCAGACCAACCTACTTGAGCACTATTTCAGCGCGTGATAAGAAAGAGAACAGCCCGATGAAACGATTCCTATAATATCTATTTTTGATGAGCCACTATCATCTATTTTGCACTTATAATTTCAGTTGTCTCTGTCTCTGTTTGTCGTGTTAACTGAATTTTTCTAAAGGGCTTTTAAACTTTCGGTCTTTTCATTTCCGCCGATTTTTAAACCAGTCTCCTAAAACTGACTCTATCGGGCCTAAATGTACCTTTGACTCGTGTTATATATGAATAAATGATAACACTCTCATCATTTTCACATCAAGATATAAACTGTACAGAAATCTTAAATGTATACTGTAACCGGAAAGATATATTTAGTTTGATGTGGATGAGAAGTATCGAAATATTCTTATAAAGCTGGGAGCAGTTTTGCTAAGACTGAAAAATAAACGAAGGAAAATGTTTTGGCAGTGATTTGTATGGAATTTAGGTATAGAAGACGATCACCATTTTTATCTTGTTAATTTGCTCTTCATATAGTGAGAGAGTGCGCATGCGCGAGAAGCAGTCGGACGTGTTTTCAGTCGCTGGTCAAAGTACTCACAAAACCAATCAACATCTTCATATGTCACGGAACTTGTTCGGTACAATTAACCACAATACCTTGTATATTTTGTTTCGTCTTCCCTGGATTGTAATATTTCTTATTTACCGGAATCGACAGTAGTTAAGCCATATAGTGACTAAAACACGTTTTACATTCATGACACAATTTCTGTATTGTCTGTGGCATGTCATGATAATGAGGAACGGTGGGGTAGCCTAATGGTTAAAGCGTTCGCTCGTCACGCTGAATAATCGGGTTCAATTCCCAATATGGGTACAATGTGTGAAGTCCATTTCCGGTGTCCCCCGCCGTGATATTGCTGGAATATTGCAAAAAGCGCCGTAAAACCATACTCACTCATAATAATGACGCATGTTTCAAAGGATTAAATGATTAAACTTGGATAGTTAATACACAGAAACGGAGTCTATGTACCAGTGTAATTCGTTGTAAATCCTTTATACGGAACAAATCATTTATTTGTTTGATTGTTTCTTGTTGTATTTGGTTTTTCACCTGCACTCAGCGCTTTTCCAGCTATTTGACGCCGGCGTCTGTAACTGTATGTCATAATCGAAAATAAGGTGCGCTTAGCTTACACCAAATTTAGATGCAATGTCTTGCCACTACGTTATAATGAAGGTAGGTGGCAATCAATTGAAATTTTTCGGTTTCTGTCTCATTTGCAACACCTCTACAGAGGATGAGTATCATTTCTCTCTTGTATGTCACTTGTACAATGATTTGAGAACAACCTTTCTTCCGGAATACTTATGGTAATTGCCTTCTATGCATAAATCTAAAAGTCTATTATGTTCATCTCAGGAGAATCTAATCAAACGTGTACATTTACCATGCCGATTTAACAGGAAATATGCATTTAGAAACACTTTTAACTCCGTTTGTATAATTTGTTAACTAAGTTTTGTATATCTTGTAATATGGGCTCTTGGCTTCATTACAAATACACTTGTATTGACTTTTGACTTGATCTACGAAGTCAGCGAAGGGAAATACTAGTGAAACAGACTATATGCTTAAAGGAACTAGAACTGCGAACACTTGACAATTAAGGACAAGGTGCACTGCAAGTCCCGAACTCATCTCACTGTCGAACGAAACAGTCATCCACCAAACAAGCATATTATAAGAGGGCAACGCGGTGATAGTTCTATCATTGGAATCTTGAAGGATGTGATAGTAATAGCAGAGGATATTGCCAAACGGGCTATATACACATACCTACCTTAGCGATAGTCTACTCTGTGTAAATTGAACCAATTACTCTTTCAGTTTTACTCACCTCTGGCCACACGTCCTTGTCACTATGTACCCGGCCGGGGAGAACGATGAAGTCATTAGGGGCGAGGGTACTGTTTTGCGTGTGACGATGACACTTCAGGGTTTCTGGTTCAAATCCAACTGACTGACACTGGGAGTGAGCGTAACATCTTGCAACGCAGTCCATCAGAGAGGGGCTGACGAAGCTGTCGTACACATCATGAGCGAGGTAAGTGTCCTCGATGTATCTGTTGTTAGAGCACAGAGTCAGGACACTGGTTGCATATGTCAAAATTATGACAGATGGTACTAATAACGTATATACATCCTTTAGCCAAAACATCATGATGTATATGGCTATGCCTTAACGTTCCCGGTAGCGATCTGAGAGAGCGTAGGAAGAAATCGTTTGTTAATGTATTCAATACGCTCTATTCTTAAGGGACCAACCATTTGACGTTCTGGGGTGGATGGGGTGCGGATGCTTACTTGGTTGGTTAGTTGGTTCTGTAACGCCGTACTCAGCAATATTCCAGCCATATAGCAGCGGTTTTAGTAGTACCCACGGAGACTATTTTTAAGCTACATCCGCAAAATCAGATATATTTTTAAGATAACACCGTGAGCCTAAATCTAAATATCTTTTATAAAATGATATTTTGCAACAATAATTCTTTGGCTGGCAGTTCCTCTATTCAACAATGTGAAGCACAGTCATTCTTTTTAAGCGTTTTCTAGGACAGTTTTTTTCTTTTTCTGGTTTATTTAACCAAATAGTGTATTGATTATGTTTTGTTGATAAAACAGAGACAGTGTATGGGATCATGAACTGTGCATGCTATGATACGTCATCTGAAGATAAGCCAGACAAAAAAATCAGAGCAATCAAAATAAACACTTTGTGTGTCCAAATCTGCGGGTAAGGGGTCATTGATGTCAAATCATATTTGTTGAATCATAAAGGCTTCATGAACTGAGTGTCTTCTGAGATTGAGTTTGGGATCTTTGACCAAGTGTTATTAGCTTCTTCAAGTCGGAACATATTTTGTACATTTGCCTGTTTGTTTTTGTCGGCATAGTACTCAAACACGTGAAAACAGCACATAGTAAGTGATCAGCCATCAGTTGCTCATAATCACACTTCTGTTTAACCGTAAATAATCGTTGCAAACATGAAATTCCGTAAACGAAGTTGCAAGCAATAACAAATGTTCGGCAAAAGATGAGTATATCCTGGTCAAACGGTGACACTAAGAGCTACAGAGCTCAGAGCTTGTTATGTTGAATCAATGGGGGTAAAAAAGAAAAATATATTTTATTTGTAGCATGTCTGTTCTGTGGATTGCTTTTTTACCCTGTTGTTACAGGATGACAACATGAAGTTTGACCAAGTGTTATTAAGCATAAAAATTTTTCAAGTCAATAATGCAAATATTATTTAAATCAGAACAAACTTCTGATTAAGTACATTTGTCTCAAGCAAAGCTTGGATATATTGTTTAATATTGTGGTGTTCTCGGTAGATACGGTGAAAATATATACGGAAAATCTGCACTCGCATCCACCACAATCAGTCTAGAACTGTCAACTGTACTGTAAGTGACCAGAACTACGTCACAATCCTCATGACGTAATTTGTTTCATAAACAACAAGCAAAACATATTTTATTATTGGTGCAGAATAATAAATGTAGAGCGTCACAGGACTCATTATAATTGTGGAAATGTCTTTTGACGCTTAAAATACAGAATTTGCAAAAAGTAATTTTGTCAACGAACTGTGTACACATAAACTCATGACGTCATCATGAATGGCCGCCTCCATGGATAACATTGCCGAAGCAATAGCTCTGACGAAACGACAGTTAAATATAAGTTCTATCAGGTAAAAAGGATATGGATTACAATGTACACAACATCGAGTAGTTTTTTAATGTTATTCAAACGGTATTCCGTCTCACAATCCAAAGACTGAGGATAAATGCAATGAAACTCACTGCCTATATACCGACGGGGAAAACTCGTCGAATGGAAACACACCGGAATTAACCCGAGGCCAAATACGAGAAAAGATAATTAGGGCTGTATATTACAATAGTTTTTCATAATCTTCCAGAATGTCCTATCGTATGTGGATAAGTGCATGCTGTTCTCTTAAAACTCGATAATATGAACCTCTGTTAAATTTTAACTAAATAAATATATTAAATTTCCACCATTGTTGAACATATTTATATTACGCTGCCATATGACTCCCTCCCTTTTCGGAGAAAACTCTTTGAACACAGAGAGTGCTCTCTTTGCTAGCACTAATCAAAAGTACAGTAAATATTAATAGAAATGTTTACAATATATGATTCGTCTCTGCAGTAAAACATACACTCAACCAACTCGTGATAATGCATAAGCTAAAATATTGTCCTTGCCTTTCGTATGCTTGATGTCTAAATCTTGTCCAGTAAAGGCAAACTCAAATAATTAGGCATACGGTTTTTTTCTTCTTTTTTATTGACAAAAAATCAATGGATTTTAATTAGTTAAGAATGGAACGGGAAACATAATAGTATTTAAATACATTTCAAATTGCAAAATTAACAATAGAAGAAGAGTCTTTGTCAATGGCATAATAATTTATCTTATATTTGTCCAGTTGTCATAAATAATCCCAAACAATATGATCAAAGCCTCTTGCGAAAGAACAACTCACTGACAAACAAAAGACACTGGCATCTACTGGCAATATGAAATAATATAAAAACTTGTGCATGTGCATGTGCCCGTGCAAATTCACATTACACTAAAGTTACAATGAACATGACTTCAGTTAGTCTCTTGAAGAAGGCATGGAATCATTTCAGGATCTAACACTCCTCAGTCTGTCTCTTGCCACCATCGATCAGTGAGCTATGATTAAAACTGTTTCAGGTTACACAAGTGTGAATATTGGGTACAGTTTAGGGAAAATGTAGTGCGACAGGTAGTGTTTAGCGAACATTTCTCAGTTTTCATCATCTGTTTGTTCTCTAAATCGTCTGTGTTTATTGCGTTCATCGTATGTGTCTCTCTCTGATATGTTGTTGTCAGTGATATATTAAAGGATGTTTTAGGCAAGACGGGGAGAGAGAATTTAGAAACCTAATTGCCAAGCACTAATATGATCAAGGAACTGTTCAAACTTCAATATTAACTGGCAATATCAGCAATATCACAAGAAAATACGATAAGTACCAACTATTCATTTGTATAGAAAACAAATTAGTTTTGTCCCTATGTAATTTTACACATAAACACAACACAGTGAACGGCGTTATGACAATGGTTAAAACATAGTTTATTATTTCTAAAATTTACATGGAGTGGATTGGTGAACAAAATTCAGATGCATACTTATTAATGAAAGACAAAAGGTGATTAATGTTTAAATTATACTTTGTGTCTCTTTAATATATGCATGACTAGATGCCAAAACTGCAGTTTCTACATATAATACATGTTGGTATCAAATCAGATTTGAGTGTTATTTCAGTTTATACAAGTGTGATTCAAATGGATCTCAAAATTAATAGGCATTTGACATATTTTCATATTGTTCAATACCCATCACAAAATGAGCTTGACACAAAACAATCTGAAAGGTGAAAAATATCCATAGAATATTTATCACAAGGTGAAATATTATATGTAAAAGAGTACGTTTGAAATGGGTAATCAGGAACCCTAGGAAAGTTAATGCATTCCGTGTCTGTTGATATATGATGCCCGAATTACCACTTTGGCAGGTCCCCAGGAACTGTTCGGTTTCAAGGACTTCTTGAATCTCTGTAAAGTGCAAGCATAAGATATTCCCTTGAACAGATTAAGATGAATTTAACAAATTGTCTGTCTTGACTAAGTCTCACGAGGCTCCAATTAAACTAATGTTTCTGTCTTACTGAATAAAGTCTGTATTTCCTCATACTTACGACTTAAATAATAACACCCTCGGTTACATTTTCCATTTGTCGAGTCTCATTAGAACATTCCATCTTGTACACCTTTGCGGACCGTGAGCTAATAACCCCGAGTTATAAGCCTACCTGTCCACCTACCTGGCAAGTGTCATCAAGTGTTTTTGTTTTCTTCACGGTGTCAAATAAACTGAAGGTTCATGTATAGCTTAACATGTTCTAAGATGACGTGTGCTATCTAATCCCACCCTTTAAGGCAGCAGTTAACTATACCTACTAAAACCTTTTCCTTACATAACTGTACAGCATTGGTTGTCATTACGTTTACACGACTACAAATTAAGAATGTGCATATATGTAAGAACCTGCAGTATACTCCCGTCCTCTCTGTAGATGGCAACAAACATCATCACGGCCAATGGAATGCACGGAATGGCTGCGAGGCACCATCCAATAGAAGCAAAGAAGTCGGGATAAACGTATCTGCCGTATGTTGGAGGCTGGTACTGGACCAGAGTGAAGATGAATATTGTCTGAAACGACAAAGTAATTGTGAAACACCAACGCCAGCGAATAATCTGTCTCGATTATCCACCGAAAGAAATTCCATGTGACATATAATTAGCCGTGAACATTATACGAAACCTGAAATTCAGTGATGGCACTACTGCACGTTTGTTACCAAGTCATTACTTTATTGCAAATAGTCAAAAATATAAGTCAGTTCTTTTCTACAAAGCAAACTAAAATGCCATTTAAATCACACTTTTCATTGATGGTGTGAATTCTTAAATGTATATTGTATCCTCTAAGTTGCCATTGAACGGTCCTGAAACACGCCATACGCCATATATTCATACAAAATCGACATTGATATACATACATTGATACATTGATGTAATAACGATTCCCAAAACTCCCATAACCATCGTCCCAGAGGTATTATTAGTGATCCTTACCAAAAGCATTGCGGGTGTAATGTAAGACCAGGTGATTCGGAAGAACAATGGAGCCGGTCTACCTAACATCAGTTCAATGTCGGCACTGACTCGATTTACTCCTGAAACGACGACCAACACAATAAACACTTTCCATGGGTTGCATTTGTTTAGGAATGTTATGAAAAGTTATATTTGAAAGGCTGGAAAATTAAATCCTTCCCATTGTAGGTTTGCATTTGTCAAACAAGGCACCGTGGTCACTGGAGCCCTAGCCATGTACAAACGGTATTTGCACTAAATATCTGCTAAAAGTATATTTTGATGAACATGTACCTTTCTAAATATTTGGCCAAAGAGCAGAAATCGAATGAAGGTCAATCATTGTATTATAGCAAAAGGTTCTACAGTTTGCTAGAAGTGCTGAATATTAAGGATGGTGCAACAGAGGTGAAACATGACTTTTGTATTCTTTTTCTTGGTCATTCTCGTTAATACATGACGTAATTGACAAGATTTCATTCTCAGAAAATCTAAATAAATGGCCCACATTTCAAAATATTGCACTTAGATATACCCACGAAAAAAGTATCGCAATACTTATGGATTTTAGCCTTATATACATAAGGCTATATATGTATGTGTGTGTGTGTGTATATATATACATATACATATATACATATATATAAGATTATATTATATTTATATATATATATATATATGTGTACAACCAGAAATTATTGAGAATTCAAAGATCGTATAATTTGAACAGTTCATTACTCACGTATCAATGTGAATATTAGCAGAACATAACCCTTCAGAGACAGGTGGGGCATACTAGGATTTTGTCAAGTCACCATGGTCCATGCTGTCCCAATATCAGACCACCTCTTCTTTCATTTCAGCAATATTTGTCAGATTTTTGTTTTTGACACTTTCCTTCATAAGTCCCCAAACATTTTTTATTGGATTTAGGTCACGGCTATAGCTTGGTCAATCTAATACTGTCATATTTTGGGTCCGAAACCAGGCCTGTGAATGCTTTGAACGATGTTTTGGGTCGTTGTCCTGCTGGAAGATCAAAAGAATTCCATAGAACACGTGAGCAAATGGAAGTAAATGTCCCTCGAGAATATCTGTGTACCGCTCACTGTTCTTATTCCCTTCAAATACACAGAGGAGCGTTGCCCCTAACACAAATATGCCACCCCACACGTTAAATTTCAGACTGTACTTAATTGGGCGCTGATACAAAGGTTTTTCAGTTTGTTTGGTCCAGAATTTCAGTGTGTTAGGAAACAACCACACAGAATTTTCATCTGAGAAAATCACATTGTCCCAGTTAAAATTCCTATGCTGTAAGCACCAGTTCAACAACCTTCGCTCCTTTTGTTCAGGTTTCATGATCGGTGATGGAATTCCTCGACTTTTATGCCAACCCATTGCATGCAGCTCAGTTCTAATTGTCTCCTTTCAGACAGCTACAGTTCCTCTATCAATCATATCCAGCCTAACGTTTTCTAAACTCCTGCGTTTGTTTTTAGAAACAAGAATACCAAGCCGCCGCCTGTCACCGACAGTCAATTTTCTGGGCCTACCTGCGCCTCCCTGGTGCTTAGTGCCATATCCAATTGCAATATTTTTCAAAACACGATAAACAGTGGACAAAGGGATGCCTGTTCTACTTGAAATCACTTTAGCTGATCTGATGTCCTTGTTATAATACTCTAAAATCAACTTTCTCTTCTCTAAATCCTCCATACTGAGGATCCCTGAAAATGTCGTATGCTAGCAAGTAAACAAAAGGGGGTAACTCTTCACATACTAATGAAAATGGATTAACGGAGCTGTCACTCTTGAATGAAACCAAACATTTGATAGCTGGTCGAGGCTGTTTATACTAGAAATCCAATTAAACATATTCCTAAAATTCACAATATTTTCTGGTCATACTCTGTGTGTGTGTGTGTGTGTGTGTGTGTGTGTGTGTGTGTGTGTGTGTGTGTGTGTGTGTGTGTGTGTGTATGTGTGTGATATTTGTTGCCTGATTATTGTGACCCTTTGGTCGCACCATACATTGATTTTAGATATGCACGTGCTATGACCATGGGGATCATCGCGTGCAATACCCATTAAGCAAATATCAAGTTTCGGTAAACTGTTCTAACATCTCGATAATTGGGAAAATCAATTGATTTAATTGACTGGAAACAAATACAGTCCATCCTCGACTGAAAACTGTTCAAAGATGGCAAGTTATTGATATGCCGAATGTCCATGAGATGTTGGTGGTCATCCATCCACTATCAGCCGACAGACCTGAAACATCAGCAAAGTAATGACGTGAAACACCGTCAGTGTTCAGGTCGACCACGTGTTGCAATTCCTAGGGAGGATACAGAATGCTTATCTCGAATCACAAAACTTCATCCGTTCATGAGTGAGTGCGTGAGTTTAGTTTTACGCCGCTTTTAGCAATATTCCAGCTATATCACGGCGGGGACACCAGAAAATGGGCTTCACACATTGTACCCATGTGGGGAATCAAACCCGGGTCTTCGGCTTGACGAGCGAACGCTTTAACCAATAGGTTAACCCACCGCCCCTCATCCGTTCATGTCGAGTGGCAGACACATCGACGCTTGTCAAACAGAACGGTCTGTTCAACCTAGCTGACGTCCGTTCTTGTCCCCAGAGCACGCATGAACCACTACAAGCTGGAAGTCACTGAAATCTGAGGTCATGAGGAAGGGTTGACTGGTCGGACGAAAGTCCATTTCTGTTATTAATGACTGATTGCCGAGATCATGTTTGTCCCCACAGAAACAGTGCATATCACAACGGAATATAATGGAGCAAGTAATTTTTGCCGCTGGGGTTTATTCATGGTGTGGGGATACTAGGTACCACTCACGTAACTGTAAACCTGATCTTGTGACGATCATCCACAATCTGACGATCAACACACAACACTGACTGAATTCTTACAGAGCATGTCTAAGACAACAGGTACATAAACTGACTGACTGACTTTGGTTTTACAGCTTTTAGCAAACAAGATCACGGCGGGGCGGTAGTCTTACAGAGCATGTCTGAGACATTATAGGTAGCATAATAGGCCAGATAGATCCTCCAATATAAAATCTTTAAGAATTGGAGAAAGCACTCCATGAAAAATGGAACGCAATATCTCACTGCATGCCCGAATCATAAAAATGACCACAAATTAAAGTGAGGTTTCGATATGTTCCTTTGCCAAGGTTAATGGTTACATATTGATACTAAAAAAAGAGGCGAAGCGATACCTTTCTCCATGTGCACATTGACCTATGTTTGAAACATCACTTTTTATGCACTTTTTCCGAACTGTAAGCACGGTGTTTTTGTTAACTATTTCGGACGTCTATCAGCCTTACCGTATACCCATGCCAGGATTATGCACTCTAAAAGTCCGGCTAAGATCAGGAAGATAGTTCCAAAGTACCAGTCAACCAATTGGAAAACATACATTCCACCCTGAAAAAGGATTACGTTAGACTTTGCTCAAGAACATCTCCGGAGTACAGGAACAGTACATAATGTAACACACAACGCCTAAGCGTGATAACGGTGTAAGAATCTACACCACAAGTGGTTCTATGCAATAAAGAAGTTGTTGTCCATAAAGTCATATGTTTCATTATTGACCCACCAACTTCCAGAACGCCGATCAAACAAGTATTTGAGACGATTTTTGGTACACCTACAGAATACCGGATACATACGAGCCATATTGTTTGGTGTCACGTCACCCTAACCCTAACGCTAACCCTAAACCTTACCCTACCCTATACCTTACCCTGACCCTAAACCTTACCCTAGCTAACCCTAAGTAAACTCACGTGCTTTCAAAGATGGCGGAAGGTATCCGGTATTCTGTAGTTTTACCCGATTGTTCGTTATTCGTGGGGAATATACATTATGTCTTAATAAGGCAAATGTCCTTGTAATGTAACCAAAATACGATTATAGTGAAGAGTTTGTTACCTCAGTGACGAATATAAGACCAAGTAGGAAGGATACAGCACAAAACACGGCATTTACTGACATCCTCCACTTCATCAGAAAAGGGTACTCATCCATGATGGCTGATATCACAGTTTCCACCATTGCAAACTGTGGAATGTAACCATGATTGTCTTTCCTTTACGGTCGTTCATTATCACATATTCATTCATTTAAATTCACTGATGCGGTAATGTCAGACAATGTTCAGGAATGATTAACGGTTAAACAACTTAATCATCGGTATACCTAAAACGCCAATGTTACAAGGTACTCTCAAACTCATATTGTACACGTCTTTCTTGTTAACTTTAACCTGTGAAGATCCGGGTTAGAATCGACACTATGCGTGTCTTCATACGCGACTGAAGGGATCGGGTGATCAGGCTCACTGACTTGGTTGACACATCGTATTCTAATTGCGTAGATCGATTCTCAGGATGTTAGTCACTCGATTGTCTGGTCCAACTCAATTATTTACAGAACGTTACAAGAAGAATGGTTTGCTAACGACAGAGTCCATGGCAATGACATAGTCTTGCTTTAACGTTGCTTACATGTTTTCTTTCTTACCAGTGAATCCAAGGTCAAGATAAAAAGCAAAATGAAGAACATGAAACTCCACAGCTGAGGGAACGGAAGTTGGGCCAAGGCTTCTGGGTAAACAACGAAACCAAGTCCCGGGCCTGGAGAGTAAATCAATGTCACTGGCATAGATTGTTAAGTTGACTATAGATGTATTAAATCTCTATCAAATGTCGGACCGCCTCCGTGGTGTAATTCCGCCCGGAGAGCGGAAGGTCGCGGGTTCGATTCAAAAACGTTAAAATATGGTACTTGTTGGTCCCTGCCTGGCGCTCGCATTAATGGGTACAACAAGGACTGGTCGGCTCGGAGTCAGTATAATGTGTCTGAGTGGGGTATACATGCTTCACTGCGGCATGGTATCTCAGTGGGCTAGCACTATAAATCCCGGTTAAGTCTGGGCTAGTACAATCAACGCATGCACGTCATATGAGCATTTCTAAATCACGTAAAAGAATTACCTCAAATTTGTACATTACGAGGATAAGATAATCTAGATGATGGTACGTCATACGACTAAATCAGAATTCATGAGCGAGGATAAGACTTCTGTGATGGGGACATCAGCTTCATGAGCAATAAATCCAAGCACGGAGAATGTCACGACACCAGCAAATATGCTTGTTCCTCCACAAACCAAAGTACAGATGATCGAATTCCTTTAACAAAATTATATTGAAAAATTAATAGGAAAACTAGAATACATAGCAAGTGTCATGTATCCTCAAACACAACAAACGAAATGATTTGCTGTAAGTGGGAGAGGGTATCATCGCCCTTGGCTCGTCTCAAATTTTAACAAATGAAGGCACCTAAGATTAATGACAGCACGCTCAGAGCGCTACAATCTGAATATTATTACCCCAGATAACCCAATATGCCTGTGAGGCGCTAGAAGGTTAATAGTCACATTTTATATTTTTCTGCTGGGTGAACAGAGGCAAGTTTGAACAAACTCACTTTCCTAAGGGTGAGACCACATGTATCACATGTGCTTCGTTGTGGGGCAGGACTGAAATCCTAGAAACTGTCAGGAGTCAAGCTGCCAAACACGGTCACCCATCCAAGTCGCCCAATCCAACTGAACTGCGCTTCACGCACGACCACAACCGCCACTAGTCAAATATAATTTCACAAATTGCAACAGCACTGATTTGAATCTGCTCTTTCATAACATATAAAAGTCTTCAAAACAGGACATACATACATACAAACCAGCGCCAATATCCGTAATCCGTCAAGGCGCTCTGGCTCTATGATGATACCACATAGAGTTCAAAGCTTCAGCAAAGAGACCGTCTTCAGATTTGATTTAAAAACAGCTAAACTGGTTGTGTTCAACAGGAAGATGAAGATTGTTCAAGATGAGGGCCAGTCGTCTTGACCTGTCACCAATGTTTTGGAGTAGAGGACCATTGTCAAATCTTTGATAATGGTTTTATTTTAATTGTGTCATATCAAGCGAAAGCTCTCTTCACAAGCTTTTCAGAATTACATCGGCAGATATTCACATTTGAAGTCTAAGAAAAGTAACACTACAAATAGAAAGGAGAAGTATAATATAAATAAATATACTATTAGTATAATATAGAACATCAGTGCAAGAGAATACCCAGTCTTGAATTTCCTCACAAACAAATTCTCCTGGTGTAAAGAGGAAAATAACTGTGAAAATATTAAAAATGGATCACTGAAAATCTGTGATGACACCGATAACAAACAATGCCATGACGTCATAAGTCATGGTCTCGTATACGTGTTGTACAATGATAGGATGATGAATCACAGCAAATCCACATTAAAACAAAATCCCAAATGCCACTTAGCAAAATATCTCAAAAGCATCATGTTACGATTTGAATTGTACTAATAAAAATTCATGTCATGAAGTTATACGTCATGATACGTGTTGTACAATGATTGGATGATGGTTGTGGTATCAGATGGGTGTGACATCAGACAGATGGAGGTGAAACTCGGTCTCACTGTATTTTATATGGACATAACACCAGTACAGCCTTCCTCTGTGTGTCGCATTTAACTATTATAGACAAGTGATGTTGTCACCTGAGACAGTTAGCATGAAACGGGTTGAAGCTGGCCATTGATATGATGCCTCCCCACGCTGGCCCGAGCGAAAAGAACACCTGCACACATGCTTCAAGCCACACCTGCAACAGTTGGTGGGAATTCAGACGTTTGTCTTCTATCGAATTTATGTCAATATCATCGAGCTCAGAAATTAGTTCTCGCTACTGCTGAACAAGTTGTGTTCACATTACGGGTTACGTCAAAACGACGTCTCATCCCACCAATCACAACGTCGTTCACCAGAAGGGTAAAGTTGTTCTACTCATGCAAACTCGAGCATGGCAACAAGAGACATTCCGATCGACCGTTACAGGCTAATCTCGTCAAAACCAATCGACTACCTCTTCTACAGTAACTTTATAAGCATTTCAAACGGAAGAGACTTTCCATATTCCGTTCTCGGCCTCGAGAATGTTCTCTAAATCATTTTTCAAAATTTGAATTTTCCTTTGTAGCCAGGAAAGAAAGTCTCAAGTTTTAAACTAATACCGTTGAGCGCGAGGAAGATGATTTCTGATTGGTTAGTGCCGTCGTCTTGTTTGTCTTGCAATTGGCCAGTCAAAGCTTTCGAAAGGTCGTTCTCACCTGACCTGGAATGGGACGTCTGTACATCTTTGTGCAGCGGTAGCGAACTCTAAGATCTGATTTTAATGAGTTGATACGAATATATTATTAGTTAATAACAAAAACAAACGTTTTCGATACACCAAAGACCTTTTATATATAATGTATATATTATAACATGGGTAAATGAATACACAATAACATCTTGAAAGTGGTCAAATGTACGCACGTTATATTTAGAATTACTGAGATTTACAGAGTGAGTGAGTTGGGGTTTACGCCGTTTTTAGCAACATTCCAGTAATATCACGGCGGGGAACGTCAGAAATGGGCTTCACACATTGTACCCATGCGAAGTTGGCGTCCGCGAATCTGAGGGTAAACCTGGTCACGGCGTCAATATTGGCCCACGATATGGACGTCGAGAATGGAGATTGGCAGCCCGCAACCGATTTCGAAATGGTCTGTGAGGACAGTCGACCTCTAAACATCTCAGCCCGTAGCCGGTAGAAATCTGCCACGAGGTGACTTTAGGACGATTTGACGGTCTTCGGACGTACCAATGGAACCACTGGACTACCCGACGCTCCGAGATTTACTGCAAAAGTGTAATACGAAATATATCATGTGTTATAACGGGTAAACATTCCTTGGCCATCAGTCTAATGTTTACCTGTATTTGCAGTAGTTTGCTGAAATCCGGGGTGATGAAAACCTGAGCACCATAAAGTCCTCCAGGTAAGGTTAAAATACGGATGAGCAGGACGCTGAGGAAAACGTATGGCAGCGTTGCCGTTACGTACACAACCTTGGGAAAACCGAAGAAATGTTCATATTTGTTTAACTTAGCAAAACGCGGACACACACACACACACACAAATACAAAATATGAACACACCTACATAAACGTACACAGACGCACAAACACAAAACAAACAAACAAAACAAAACAAACAATAAACTCACTCATACAAACATTAACACACACGAACGCACAAGGAAAGGACTTACAGGATTTCAAGACCTACATGGTTATCTTCAGTGATACAACTTCAGCTGAACCATTAAAACTCACTTTATCTTCACACTTATCGACAGTTCTTGCTTACCTTTCCGATGGTAACAACGCCCTTTACAATGCAGCCGAATATCACCAGGTATGAAGCAAAGAGACACAAGGCCAATTCCCACTGGATACTACCAAGTTGATCCAATCCTGAACTGATTCCAAGAACCTTGTACCTGAATATGTATCGCAATACGTAAGATGGGATCAGTGCTTCTGTTTGTAACTACCCATGAAAGTAGTGGTGCATATGTAAGTGAAAGTGAGTGAATGAGTGTGGGTTTAGGCCCTTTCCAGCAATATTCCAGCAAAATGAGGACATAGACATGGAACTGGGAATCCATCCACTGGGATCCATACATTGTATGTATGAAATGTCATGATGAAATAGAAACAAAGCCTCATGCATGATGTGCAGATCATGCCTTTGATCCTGTTGCAGAGGAGAGTGAGCTTAGTTTTATGCCGCACTCAGCAGTAGTCCGGCTATATGGCGAAGGTCTATCAATACTCGAGTCTGGACTAGACAATACAGTGATCAACAGCATGAGCATCGATCTACGCAATTGGGATACGATGACAAGTGTCAACCAAGTCAGCGAGTCTGACCACTCGATCCCGTTAGTCGCCTCTAACGACAAGCATGGGTTACCGAAGATCAATTCTCACCCGGATCTTCACGGGTTCCTGTTCCAGAACACTACTTATAATGTCACCGCTGGAAACAAGACCAACAGGTTTCTACATGACTTCAAACATGCAAAGTACATATACCGGATACAGACAAATGCATCAATAATTTTCTGAGGTACACATGGCACAAAAGAGTCAAGGTCAAAAGCCTTAAATACCATAAAAGAGTTAGTAAGTGTAGTTTAGCATAACGTAGCAGTTATTACATATGGAGCCTCCAAAACGCACATCATATTCCCTAATTATATATGTACATGTTTTCTTATCGTAAGCCTGAACATGCGTTTTGTTTGTTTGTTGTTTAACGCTGCACGCCATTCCTGCTATATTGGTAGCGGATTGTAAGTAATCGAGACCAAACAATCCAATGACCAACATCATGAACATCAATCTATTAGTCATAAAAACCATTTCACTCATTCAACATAACCTACTGCACTCATAAAATATCAGAATAGATTCAACAACGAATAGCATGGAATATGTGTAAATATAAAATATAATACATACTGCCAGAATTCTTCAGCTGCTGTGTGAGATAATGTGTCGTTTCGCAACCACACACCTTTACCAAACTCTCTGGTGCCATTGTATAACAGGAGAGATGTGTCGTTGTCTGAATACAAAAGGAAGATAAACCAACTTAGCTTGGAAACTTTGGGAATCGATCCCATTGCCAGTTTCTCATGCCTATTACATTTTTAATTGTGGCAGGGCTTGAAGTCATTGTACAGATGGCAACCTTGCATTGTCAGCTTGCTGGTGACCGGTCATATGGACGAGGCGCCGACCTCGGATTAGAAGGTCAGTGGTTTCAATCCCATCACGGGCCATTTAATGGACGCTACATTGGCGCCCAGTGTGGGTTTCAAATAATTTGAGCAAAATAAGTCTCAGTACCCCACTATCTGTCTGTAGATGGAGGAGTCTGTAGCAGGGCGTGAAGTTAACACACAAATGACATTTTACCTGTTTGGTCATATGGACAAGTCAGAATTTGAGTGAGTGAGCTTAGTTTAACGCCGCACTCAGCAATATTCCAGCTATATGGCGGCGGTCTGTAAATAATCGAGTCTGGTCCAGACAATCCAGTGATCAACGGCATGAGCATCGATCTGCGCAATTAGGAACTAATGACATTGTGTCAACCATGTCCGCGAGCCTGACCACCCGATCCCGGTCAGAATGTGAATCCCACCAGAAGACTCGTAATTTTTATGACTGATATGTAATCCACAATACGGATGATGCATTTCAATATACATGCTTATGTTAAGTCATATGTTTCGTGTGATTAGGTTTAGGCACATAACATTTTCGGAATGAAATGTTTGTGTTTGTTTCGTCAACTCAAATAACGGCCTACCTAATGATGAGTGAGGGCGTGGATTCAGTTGAATGTCGGATAGTGTGTTACATAATGACGTGTCAAGTAAATGTGTGAGGAATAATAAAAAATGATGCAGATAAACTGACGTACAAAAGAAAGTACACACCTGGCCAACTATTCTCGAAACGTTCGTAGCCCTACGAACTTCTTAAGCCCACTCTTAACACATTGGCTACGATCAAAGTTAAGACTTTTTAGGGCTACGAACGTTTCGAGAATAAGGCCCCTGATGCTTTGGTAAAATGTTTTCTAAAAACAGCGTAATATTTAGAAAAGTGTTTTGATTGTGACTAACAAGTCACAAATATTGTGTACGTGATGGAATAACACCATAGATATCGTACCCAATTGGAACATTGCTAGCAAAATATTTACGTTTTTAATGGTCTCAAAACACCAGGTGTGTACTTTCTTTTGTACATCAGCATATTTACCATTTTGATTAAACCAATTGTGCAGACAATCCAAGAACCTTAATCGCTACGAACAGGAATTTCGACAAACCTTTATAGGACTCTTAGCTATGAGATAATTTGGCGCAACGTTCCCCTCTTTCCCCCATGTTTCATCTATGTATGAACACACACATATCCACATCATGTCATGACTAAACGTGACTTAACTTGATAATAATTCAAATATGTATTCTGTAACCGTTTGTTATATCATACGCTCAGTGAATCTTGGTGTCAACCCTTTAACACGTCTGACACAGGCCTCGGTGTTCCAGGACTTCCCACATTCTGACCAGGGAAGGACAGTATAGCAGGAGACGAGAGCGTAGTAGGTCATCCAAGCACAGTTGACAGTGAGGTACACAGTAGAACCACCGGACACGATCAGCATGCCGATTCCAAGACCTGGCATTGATATTAAAATACCTTAACAGCCATGTACTGTCATATACTAAATGGATTGTTTGGACAAAACAGTAATTTTATCAAAAACAATTTTGAGAACCTGACATGAAAGATAATGTCATTATTTTCATGTATATAATCCATCAAAACCAACAACGTCTTCACGGCAGTTTCCCTTAGACAAACTGTCGATCAGTGCAGGTGATGTTATAGCAGATCATATAGCGATACATGTCTTTAAACTTGTTTTATCACCCCAAAAACTTTTATAACCTCAAAACCTATGGCGCTACGGAAGAACAACCCAGCATGCAAAATAGTCAACGACCTTGACCTACATAATCAACGACCTTGACTGTAGGTTTTTGTCAGTTATTGAAGCATGGTCACCCTTCCATGATCATACGTATTCTATGCTTAATTAAATTAAAGGGTATGAAGATAATTACAATAACTGACATAATTAACTGGGTCTTCATGTCACCGTATTTTATTCTATTCCGTAGAATAACAGAACATTGTGCATTCAGAAATAGGAACATACCTTTCATTAAAGGACACACGTTCCACACATGAGCTGCGCTTTTCCATAAAATTGACCAAAGGCAGCTTCAAGGAAAAACACTGGTAGCCCGCAAAGCATCAGGCACACGAAGTAGGGAATGACGAATGCGCCTGCAAAGAAAGAATGGGAGAGCATTTAGTGTCACGCCACTTTTAGCAACAATCAAGCAATATCATGTCTGGGGACACCAGAAATGGACTTCACACATTGTACCAATGTGGGGAATCGAACCCGGATCTTCGTCTTGACGAGCGAACGCTTTAACCACTGGGCTACCCCACCGCACCAGATACAACAAAAAAGTGGCGAGACTAAATTATGTAACGTGTTAAATACTAATATTTTATACAACGGAATGGGGGCATACTTTAGTGCCCAAGGGGATGCCTATATCTTGTCTAAATCATTTACACTCACAATTTAATTTTTGTGGTATATGATAGCATTAAGGGAGTGTGGTATTTCACAGATGTTAACTTCTTATAACATTTGCTTTCATTTCATACAGAGAGGAGAGTACATTTAATCATGTATACAAGTGAATTACAAGTACAACATTATTTACATAATCTATAGTGTTAATTTTACAATACTGGCTATAGGCCACAAACATCCGTATATTATAACAATTTGCCTTATCGTAATGCTTTTATGTTACCTCCACCGTTAACATTGCAGAGATACTGAAAACGCAACACGTTTGAAGGGCCGACGGAGTAGCCAATGAGAGACAGCAGATAATCGATCTGTGATCCCCACGTCCCCCGCTTATCTTCCTCATCATCGTTGTTAGAACGGCTGTTTTCTCCTGAATCCGAAACAGGGACCATTTCAATACCCCGTGGTCCAGGAACATCCATCTAAGACAACACAAGGAACACATGTACACATATTTCCGGGATTCAGTAATTAGGGAAAAGTTTGAAAAATCTTTTCTTTGATTATTTGTTGTTTTACGCCGCACTCAGCAATATTCCAGCTATATGGCGGCGATCGGTAAGCAATCGAGTCTGGACCAGACAATTCTGTCGAAATTGGGATACGATGAACATCATTAGCAGCGAAATTGGGATACGATGACATGTGTCAACCAAGTCAGCGAACCTGACCACACGATCCCGGTAGTCGCCTCTTACGAGGCATGAGTTGCTGAAGATCAATTCTAATCCTGTTCTTCACGGGTATAAAGAAATTGTTACTTTAAGGTAGGGCTGTGCATTGGAAAATAAATTGTATTGCAATAAATTGCGATTTTTCAGAGCCGAAGTGTTTCACATTGAGCGACATCGATTGTACACGCAGAGCCTATTTTCTACACACTAAAACCATAAAATAACCTTAATGGTTGTGATAACAGAAATTTCGAATTAGCTTTGATTAGGATTGTATTTTCTTTTTTTATAAATATTTTGTATGTAAAGTATGCTGTTTTGTCAATTAATGTGTAGATTTTAATTTAAACCATAGACTTAATCACAAAACTTCATATATATGGTATTACCCAATATAAAGGTTCTGAGTAAAAGTCATTGCCATACGCATAGTTTTAAAGGTGTATTGCGATATACCGCTATATCGGTAATACCGTGCAGTCCTACTTTTAGGTGCAGTAGTATCGTGGTCAATATCGCCAGAACACCAAGCTTTGTTTTCGACTCCTTGCGACCATAGAATGCCATTATAGCTATGCTTACTACATTTATAGTCCGTTTGGCTCAAAAGCGGACCGATGAATTGCAATCTAACTCGAAAACTAATAAACAGAAAATACTCACTGAAACACTGATCATAATCAAAACGTCAGACCAACTCTGTGAGTTTTTTGCAGAATTTATGTCCTAAAAATAAATAAGTTATTTAACAAACTATCATTAAAATATTGACACAGTTCACTATTTGTTACGAAGGAGGATTATGATCAGCGTTTCATTGAGTATTATATGTTTATTAGTTTTCGAGTTAGATTGCAATTCATCGGTCCGCTTTTGAGCCAAACGCACTATAGAACCAAACGCACGATGGACCAAGGTATAAAGTTTACCTTCAGTTCATCCATGTGGGATACTGGTATACAAAAAGTTGAATAACCAACCGTTTGACAGAACTGGACTTGGTACTTATCTGAGGGCACAGCTCCGAGCAAATCATTGGTATTGGAGAGACTCTAAGTGGAGGTACCCCAGCTTGTTTCAAATAATGTCTGTGAATATAAAGTCCTTCTTTGTAGTATTGAGGATTATGGGTAACCTTTGAGAAGGGTTGGTTGATTACTTGTACAGAACCAGGAAGCAGCACTACATCCCTGGTTCTGCTCATTTCATAGAGCTTTCGAAAAGCGTACAAAAGTGGAATGGACATGTTTGGGGCAGATTTCTTCCTCACTTTTACATATATTTGAAATTATACTTATACCTAGTCGTTTGATCAAACAATCAACGTGGTGACGGTGGCATATCATAGCCATGTTATTTGAGGAATGTTCAGTACTGACAACCGCAAGCCGTAGCCAGACGTAGATAACTGTAACTTCTGTTTATTCCTTTCAACGAGATCAACGAGATTGTACATGCATTAGCGGTGAAAAGGGTTTATTGTTATATTATACAAACCCTCCATTGAATATTTTTAGGCGACATCTTGCAAGCATTTTCATACCGACATTAACTAAATTATGGTCGCAGATGTGTCACTTTCATTATGCACAATACCACAAGAGGCAATACGCAGCGGCAGTTTACTGTCTTCTATCCAGGAGTGTTGCAGGAACACCTTATTAAAGTTAAATATATCAGAAGAAAATAATGTGATCATGTTAATGAACACAATAGTATATTTAACGTAGAGGCATGAGCATAGTGAGTGAGTGAATTTAGTTTAACGCCACACTCAGCAATATTCCAGCTATATGTCGGCGGTCTGTAAATAATCGAGTCTGGACCAGACAATCCCGTGATCAACAGCATGAGCATCGATCAGTGCAACTTGAAGTAATCAATGATAGCACAGAGATTCGGAATGAACAATCTCAAAGAAAAACTTGTGGAATCAGAAAACAGATGAGTCGAGTCAAGGTCTTAATTAAAGTTTCAAAATAAGGAAATAAAATCGTACAAAGATAGAATAAATAAACTTGAACATAAGTGCTCTTTAACTACTCTAATCTCAAGGCAACAGTGAATAAATTAGACGACATATCCTGTAAAGTGAAGTCCTGTTATGCTGAAGCTGTAAAATCCACAACGTGTCCTATACCTGGTCATATCCATGCAAATACTACGCATGGCACCTGGTCACAAAACACTGAAACAACAGTCACACGTGACTAAATAAATTCGTTACAACCAACACAGACAGAACGCATAAGGTGCCCATGGATAACCAAAATGATTCATCACGGACTCCCAAAACGACAGTGTCAAAAACATATGCACAAGGAAAACATGTATTGACAGTGACAATCATACACCTGGACAAGGTAGGCCGCATATGACTAGAACCCTAACAACTACACGTCACAACACGAGCCACGACAGTCAAGTAAGAACATTGATCTTTCCAACCAAGATATCATCTACTTCGAAAATGATTAAGGTCTTACTGTTGGAAACACAGTGCACAATACAGAGTTATAACGCTATAACGACACATCCGAGACCTTTACCATACAAGTAAATATTGACTCGGCTGACTATGAGACTGCCATGTCCAATGAGACACTCACTCACTCACTCACTCCTGACATGAAACAGACGCAGTGAAAATATGTAACAGGGTGCCAAGTGACAGTCGTCGCCATCGTTATTGACTTGATATTCCATACACTGCTATTCTTAACGGGTCTTACCCTTTTTTCCTGGAATGTACGAGGATTGCTCTACAGCACAGACCAGATCTGTGCATCAATCCTGATATAGATGCGTTAGCTACCTATACAAGAACATTGGCTTCACAAACCTATTACAAATTATTTTGATGTATTGTCATCATTTAAGCTAGCTGTACTAGAATCTGTACTTTACGAAGAAAGTGTAATCCCAAATATAACATATGTTACATTTGACCACTTGCCACTTGACCAATTGCGTAATCTAGTTGATTATGTTTGAAAATAATATAAACTGCACAAGAGGGTATGGTGGAATTGCTATTCTTGCCAATGGAAAATGGCAAATACAAAACGGAACGTCAAAGTCTGGTGGCATTGGTTGTTGGGGTATCTGTAAAATCTCCCTCCTTTGACACGAGTTGTGTACTATCATGCCGCCTTCCTTCTATTGATGTACTTCACTCTGCTGATGTCGATGCTCATAATGTTCTAATACGACCGCTTCAGTGAAAGTGGTGGTGTAAATATTTTAGGGCATCTAAATTCAAATGTAAGCAAAGGTATCCTAAAGCAGCGTAATTCCTGGACGCTGTAAAACAGCTTTTTGATAAACGCAATGTCAACCTCACGCACGTAAGGACCAGATTTTACCTATAGGAGCAAAAACAACATACATAGATCACTTATTGACCACATAAGGATAGCATCTCACTTGAAAACCTCAGTAGTTGATAATGTATGTATGCAATGGAAATTTGTTGTTTGCTTGCAGTAGCCTTCTCTTCCTTTAACAGCATGTATGGGAAAATTTCGTGAAAAGTAATTTACATAGATTGGACGAATGGTGCAAGATACATTGTACGGTACGGTCTTGACAAACCAATAAGTATAATCGGGGCATGTTTCACCCGATCACTACAGGATTCTGGCACATATGATGGCCCTGATGGCCCAGTGGTTCATACAATGAGGACAGAACCTTTTAGAAATGTGATATCCAGGAGATAGTTATATTCGTAAGAATCACAATTGAAGATGACAATGTACATAACTCCTACCAGGTTGATGCTGTCATTTAAACATATATCACAAGTTAGATTTCATTCAGCCATACGCCCTTGGGTACATCTTATTTATCATTCCATGATATGTCAACAGAGGGAAGTTAACAAAACAACGTAATATACGTAAATTGCTTCAATATCGGCATTCTTCATTTTAAATATTCAAGTAACTAAATATGTTCTGTGTGTGTGTGTGTGTGTGTGTGTGTGTGTGTGTTGTTGTTGTTGTTGTTTTCGCACATGCGCGTGTGACATGGATACAGATATAGGTAACAAAATATATTACGATCAGGTTAGATGTGCACCCCATCAGCATGCGTGAATCAGGTCCTTACTCTCCTTACACGTCCGTCTTGTCGTGTATCAAGCATTATGCTTATAGTGTGTCGAACTAATTGCATTTTAAAAAGGATTAAGAATATGCAGCATGTATATTCATACATAGGTGTTATGTACCAATACAATAGAGAGTAGAAGGGGCACGTAGTTTCAGTGTCTTCAGTAATCATAGCAAGGTCAGTGGGGTTCTTGCTGCATTTACTCGTCCTGACTGATAATGCTATAATTTCATAATGCTATCCCACTGATTTACTTTAACAAATGCCGTGTTCGAACCACTGTCATGCCACCCGTGAAGATCCGGGATAGTATTGATCTTCAGTAACCCATGCTTGTCGTAAGAGGCGACTAACGGTATCAGGTGGTCAGGTCCCTGACTTGGTTGACACACGTCATCGTATCCCAGTTGCGTAGTTCGATGCTCATGCTGTTGATCACTGGATTCTCTGGTCCAGACTCGATTATTTACAGACCGCCGCCATATGGCTGGAATATTGCTGAGGGCGGCATTAAACTAAACTCACTCACTCACTGTCTTACCGCTCAGCAAGCAGACCGTCTTTCCACAAGAAACATTTGAGGGAGATTGGAAATGCTATAAGCATCTTAAACCAATAACAGAGATATTAAAGTGACATTATGTTATGACAATGGTCAAAGTGTAAGTCAATATTTTCCTCGTTCTAAATGGAATTCATTTTATGAAATATATTATTCTTCCCAGCATATGTATATGTTTAGTTGATAATATGCTACCCTGTATCGATACTCTCTGGTATTGCGTTCTCAATATACATTGACATAATCTATCATTTTAACATAATTCCCTTCAGTTTCTAATTATACCTGTCACATTCAAATCTATTACACTACATTGCATAATATATAAATCCATTGTACTTTGCTGTAATATCTCACACAATGTTGGGGTGTTGTGGTAGCCTAGTGGTTAAGCGTTCGCTCTTCACGCCGATAACTCGGGTTCGATTGCCACATGATTACAATGTGTGAAGCCCGCTTCTGGTGTTCCCCGCTGTGATTTTACTGGAATATTTATAAAATCGGCGTAAAACCCAACAGCCCCAATCTTTCACTCATGTAATACTGAATTGTTTAATGTCGTGTCCATTAGATAAAACCATATTTATACTGTAAAAATGTCCGAAAAGGAGCAGAGGCTTATAATGGCTAACTGAACACGTTTTGGCATATTTTACATATGCAGGTTCTGAACATCTCAAAGTCAAAACCAGTTTGAATATATATTTTTTTATGAAAACTGTGGAATATAGTCAATAGCGCCATTCCTCACTTGCCCTGTCTCTTTCGATTTCAAGCTAATCTACTGTTATAGACTGACATAAACATGTTGGGGTGTATCCCACAGGTTTAGCATTCTTCAGTCAAATCAAATACATTTACATAATTCTGTTTACAAGCCCTTGCTGAGTTAAAACCAGATATATATTCGTCGATACAGTCTGGCAGAACAAATGCCCAGCCTGCATATTATTGGTTGGATAGTTGGTTGTTTAATGCCGCCTCAGCAATATCCCAGCCATATGGCGGGTGTCTGTAAATAATCAAGTCTGGACCAGACACTCCTGTCGCATTTTACGACAAGCATGGGTTACTGAAGACCAGTTCTAACCTGGATCTTTACTGGTACCTGCATAGGAAATTGTAAAAAGCTTCGGTAAACTAGTTCCCCATATTGAATGTTGCCAGTTACCTCATTATGTCAGTGAAGTGCTTGCTGCAAGCAAACGAGTCATTGCTGGTAATCTAATGCATTTATATTACCGAACCATTGAAATAAAAGCTAATTTCTGTGAATATGGTGATTGTTCCATCAACATCATTTAGAAGAGTATGAAAAAATGGATAAATGTAAACCTTGTCGTACACGATTTCAAGGGTATCTACATCTGTGTCATCAATGAACGAGATCGATCGATCTACAACTATTTCACACTTTATTAATAAAATTAATGAAAACGATTGCCATATTTGTTCATAGTCTCTAATAATCTTTTATTTCAGGACATGCGTCAAAACTGTAAATTCGAAGACAAGTGATACCTACATTTCAAATGTATGTCTTTGGATGACATCTTCATCCCCTTGCACAGTGGAGCAAATAACTGTAACAATCGTTCACTTCCGGAAACAAGCACCATAATTGGCACACATATATACTCCTTGGGGATTACTCTTTTGATAAAACCCGTTAGCCACCATTTTTCAAGATGGCCGCCATTGGATATAAAGAAATATTGCATTTCGCAAAAAATAGGAGAGACCTGTCCTATTTGAACGATCTTGATGTCAAATCATACATTTTTGACTATGTAGGATCCGAATTTAATGGTATGGTAAACAGTTGTAAATACTGTACCTTCGTGTCGTGTCTTTCCCTGTTGACAGTTTCACAGTTTGTTTATTCTCAGAAGAACCCACCAACGGTGGTACATAAGAAAAGTATAACATAACTTCACATATGGTAATATAATCAAGATCATAAGAATATAAGACAACATCTTAACAGTGGCAAAGGGAGGATCTTATCCACTGAAACGTACTTCATTTCCTCATGGAGGGCTGTTGGAATTCGCGTTCCTATATAGATACTTGGTGCAAGCACGGTATACAATATTGTTCATTTTCAACAACAGAGAATACCCAGTCCGATGTATGTTTGCATAAATCGGTCAGTTAAAACTGCTGTGGTTTTGAAGCTATCTATCTAGTAAATCAGTAATAATTTATCGCTCTGCGCTTTGTTTTCTTAGATGTTCTAACCACCGCTTAATGATTGAAATGGGGCGAAAACTGGGGGTTAAAGAGAGAGGAACGCCTATGTCCGCTATGTATTGTTCCAACTGTAGAAACAGAATTACATTTTGTTCTACAATGCCCATTTTATAACGAATTAAGACAATCATTATTATCAAGATATTGTTGGCAATTTCCATCATAAGCTGTATTTACTTTTCATCAGATAATGTATGTATTATTGAATGTCTCGGGAAATATGTATTCCTTGCAATGAAAAACGTAAATCGTTTCTGTCACCAACTCAACTGTTATGGTCAAAACACTTATTTTCCTAAAACTTTATTTTTCAAAATCATTTTCCGTTAAATTTCTAGTTTTTATTTAACCAAGTGTAATTTTGCTCTTATTTCGTTTAACACCATTGCCACTTTTAATAACCCTCAAAAGAGAGGTTACTGTCTCAGGGCATGCCACTTGAGGCCATGTGCTTGCACAGTAAACAACCACCACGAGAATGTCCAAAGTAGTGGTAAAGCATTATTATGGTATTTTTCATGTTTCATGAATTGTAATTTGTTAAAGTAACTTTAATCTATCTTTTCATGTAAGTCATGGTAATTATTGTGTAGGAATTTTGCTTTATTTGGTAATTTTTGGGCAAGTTTCAAGTTGGTCAAAATTATATGAATACATGTTTTCATGGCATAAGGTTAACATTTTCTCAGTGCTTTTGAAGAAGTTTTCATGCTCTCAGTGCTTTATTGTATTTCAAACGTGCTTAGGAGCATATAACAATATTTTGTGATTTTGTCTTTGAATGACTTTGGGAAGTGGCAGTACAGCCATTTGCTCATGTAGCAAGTTAAATTCTGTTTATGGCTTATTACTTCCTAAAACTTATTTAGTTCTTATACTGATTTCAGTTAATCTACTGTAAAAGGCAACATGCAGGAATTGAATATGGATATTAGAATTAGAACTGGAAACGGATAGACATGTTGAACAGATGGACATTGAATAAAGTAATACATACAATACACAAGAATCATGTTGTTCACAACATAGCATTAACACTACTGGACATTCACATAACTGGACATTTGCATTATTGGACATTGCTTTTTCTGGATATTGGAGAAACAAGTGGATTTTGAATGAAGTTGTAAGAACTCAGATATTAGAAGGAATTGGAATCAAGAATGCTCACCAGAAAAGGTTTATCTAATGCTCTAGAAATCAAGTGTGAAAGGGTACAGTCAATCTTCCATCAACTTGAAAGAGACTATCATCATATCAACTTAGTTATTGCTACAGGGGTTTTAACTAAGTTTACTGTTGAGAAAGTTCGTCGTGAATATGCGTCATGGTTGACTCTTTTTAATACTCTTTATGATGCTAGAGAAGAATACATACAGTTATTAGAAGAGCCAGCTTTGTCAGCTTTTAAGGAAGAAGTAGGGACAAGATAAGATACTGTTGAGAATCAAGACAACTATAGAGCAGTATTTATTGGAACAAAGTGCAAGTCAGGCTATGAGTGAGCATTCACGGAAAAGCAATTCTAGCAAGAAGTCACTATCTGTTAAATGTGGAAAATCCTCACTTGCAAGGAATGTTTCCTCAGCTATGTTACATGAGAAACAGAAGCAAGCAGAACTTGAAGCTAGGAAACGGGCTCTTAAAGAGAAACAAAAGATTCAACAGGCTAAATTAGACATTCAGATTAAAGAAGGAGGAGTTAGAGCTACAGACACAAATTGAGGTTTGTCAGAAAAAATCAAGAGTATTGAATGACTTTGAAAATGATCAGGATAGTATGGGACCTGAAGATACAATTTCAAGTAGGAAAGAAACTGACAATATTGACCCTCCATTAAAATCTGAGCCAGTTGTAGAAACTAAGCCCGTCTATAGTCCTGAAGACACAGGTTTGAATACAAGAAATTCCTCCTTTCTTCCATCTAGAAGTTACAGTCATCCACAAGATGATGTTTTCATGTCAGTAGTTCAACAACTTAAAAAGCCTGTACCAGACATCCAGAAGTTTAGTGGAAATCCCTAGAATATCAGAAGTTTATGCGTCAGTTTCGAACCAAGGTAGTCACTAACTCTAGCTCCAAAGATGAACTCATGTGCTACTTAGAGCAGTTCACCACAGGGGAGGCTCATCAAGTTGTTAGAAGCTTCAGCTACTTAGATGCAAGAGACGGTTATCATGCTGCAATGGGTGAACTTGAGTCTAGGTATGGCAACCAAGAAATAATTGCTAGCACTTTGATTAAGAAAGCTATGTGTTGGCCGAACATCAAACCGGACAATGTTAGAGCTTTGGATCAATATTCTGTGTTCCTGAATGAGTGTCAGAATGCTGTTAGATCTCTTCATGCAGTCAAGGGTCTAGAATACCCAGACAACATTCGCAAGTTAGCCATGAAACTACCATTCCACTGTCAAGAAAAATGGAGAAGTACTGTCATAAATCTTCGTCAATCCAGAAGAGGTGTTGAATTCTCTGACCTTGTTCACTTTGTACGAACTGAAGCACTAAAAGCCACAGACCCGATGTATGGAAAGGAAGCCATGAAACCTGACATCATGTCACAGCCGCCTTACAGAAAACCATCAGCTCCCAGACCGAAGGTTACATTTGGTACTGACCTGGTAAAGACAAACAAGTTTGAAAATAAACCCATGAACTCTCTACAGTCAAGGACTCAGATCAATGGAACCAAGAAATGTGTCTACTGCTATAAGTCATGGACATCTCATAGATTCTTGCCGAAGTGTTAGCAAGAATGTCAAGTGTCAGCGATGTGATGGCAACCATGCAACTCTCCTGCACATTGACCACAACACAAGTTTGAAGACCATAAGTGCTTGTACAGGGCAAGCTAATGAAGTTACGGAGGCCGGAGACGTTAGTAGTGAGTGTACTCTTGCTGTTATACCAGTACAGATTTCATTCAGAGACTCTTTGAAAGTGGTATCTACATATGCCTTCTTAGACCCAGGAAGTACAGTTTCCTTTTGCTCTGAAGCTCTCATGAACAAACTTGGATCTAATGGAAAATCAAGAAAGGTAGAAATCACCATAGATACATTAGGAGAGCCACATACCTCAACCGTTCACGCCATCTCTGGTCTTAAGGTCCACGACATGGATTTAAAGAATACTGTTGATCTTCCCATAGTATACACAAGAAGTAGGATTCCAGTTACAAGTCAACATATTCCAAAGGACTCTGACTTTGCAAAATGGTCTCATCTTGAAGGAGTTCAAGTACCAAGACTGGTATCTGGAGTTGACCTACTCATTGGGTGGAAATGTCCCAGATGCCTACTCTCCTCTTGAAGTTAAAGTTGGTCCTCCGAGTAGCCCATATGCTACCAGAACACGATTAGGCTGGATTCTCTGGAATGTAGTCCGACCTGCAAGCTCTAAAACTGAGACTGAGAATCATCTCTCCATGAGAACTGAAATGCTCAGTGTGAAGACCATAAAAGAAAGTGCTGACTTGGACACACTGGTTAGGAAAAGCATTAACTTGGATTTTCCTGAAAGATCTATTGATGATAAAGCTGAATTATCGCAAGAAGACAAACTGTTTCTCAGCAAAGTGAATGAATCTACAAGCTTTCAAGATGGACATTATTACATTAATCTGCCATTTAGAGACTCTGATATGATTATGCCCAACAACAGTGCTCAAGTTCGTAAGCGCCTTGACAGTTTGAAGAAAAGATTTCTGAAAGATGACAAATTCAAAGAAGATTATCAGACTTTCATGAAGGACATACTGTCCAAGAATTATGCTGAAAAGGTCCCGATTGAAGAAGTAGATGGTAAAAGCAGGACATGTATGGTTCATCCCTCATCACGGTGTATATCATCCACGTAAACCCGGTAAGATAAGGTAGTCTTTGATTGTGCTGCAACCTACCAGGGAGTATCTTTGAATCATACCCTACTACAAGGTCCCAACTTGACAAATAACTTGACCAGTATTCTTCTTCGATTTCGCCAGGACTCCATTGCAATCATGGGCGACATTGAGTCCATGTATTACAGAGTTAGAGTACCAAGAGAAGACCGTGATTATCTACGCTTTTACTGGTGGCCTGATGGGAAGTGTAATGAAGAACCAGAAGTCTACAGGATGTGTGTACATCTATTCGGTGCCGTATCATCGTCAAGTTGCTCCACATTTGCCCTGCAAAGAACCGCTGAAGACAATGAAGGAAGGTATGATCCTGAAATAGTTTCCATGATAAAAGACAACTTCTATGCTGATGATTGTCTAGCTTCCACGCAAAATGAAGAATTCGCAGTATCCATCATCAAAGAACTATCACAACTATGCCAAGATGGAGGATTTCGCCTCACAAAGTGGATCTCTAACAGCAAGTCAGTCATGATGTCAATCCCGGTCAATGAAAGAGCCAAGGATGTTAAAGAACTGAATCTAGAATTTGAATCTCTTCCCAACGAAAGGGCTCTTGGTGTCTTCTGGTTTGTTAACACAGATTCCTTTGGCTTCAAAATCCACTGGGGTTCATCGCACCTGTCATTTTGATTGCCAAACAGCTGCTCCAGAATCTATGCAAGATGAATATTGGATGGGATGAGGAGATTGGCAAGCCTTCAATGAAAGTATGGCTCCAGTGGTTGAAGGATCTGCCAAAGCTAGAAACGCTACATCTCGAAAGATGCTACAAGCCTCAAGAATTTGGAAAAGTGACGTCTGCCCAATTACATCTATTCTGTGATGCCAGTGAAGTTGGCTACGGAATATGTGCCTATCTACGCCTTACGAATGAGGATAATCGCATTCACTGTGTGCTGGTGATGGCGAAGTCAAGAGTGGCCCCTCTAAAGAAAATAACAACACCTCGCATGGAGCTGACCGCTGCGACAGTGGCTGTTCGTCTCTCGGAGGTAATTCTTCAGGAGCTCCAGTACAAAACAGACAATATATTCTTCTGGACAGATAGCATGTCTGTTCTCAGGAATATTGCAAACACGACATCAAGGTTCAAGACGTTTGTCGCAAACAGGCTAACGACAATTCACGAAGGGTCAGATGTGAGCCAGTGGAAACATGTCAACACAAAATCTTACCCAGCTAAATGTGCATCTAGAGCAATGACATTTGAGAAGCTGAAACAGACAAGAATGTGGTTTTGAAGGACCATCATTCATATGGAAAATCACAGAATGTATGGATTCCTAGTACTTCGGACAAATCTACCATTAGGATTACCAGATACAAAGACGATGAAGGACCATCAGTCATATGGAAACCACAAAGCTGCTTCTTCGACAAACACCAGATTTCTCCTGACACCATGAATAAGTTCATCACCTACTACTCAATGTTGGATCAAACTACGCAAAGGCAGTTGCTTGGATGATACTAATCAGTAGAAAGCTGTACAGAAGAATTACAGCAAAGGGAAGCAAGGAGCAGAGGCTAAGGATGACAGTATCGGTGTTGAAAGATGCAGAGAAAGCACTGATTAGATATGTACAAGATCAACACTTTCACAAAGAGATTGAACTGTTGACAAGAAGGAAAGTTCAAGAAACCACACGAAAAGAAATAGGAAAATCTAGTTCACTTTATAAACTAGATCCATTTATTGTAGAAGGAATTGTTCGTGTTGGGGTCCGTCTCGAAAGAGTCCGATTCAATATGAATCAAAACACCCAGTTGTTCTACCAAAGGATTCGCCATTATCGAAGCAGCTACTTGAAGAAGCCTACAGAGCCGTTGGTCACATGGGGAAAAATGCTATTCTCACCTATATTCGTCAGTACTATTGGATCCTCGGAGCAGGAACTCTAGTCAAGAGCATTGTATCCAGATGTGTTACATGCAGAAAGTACAGATCACCCACCTGTCAACAACAAATGGCTAACCTTCCAAGTGATCGCCTTCAATCCCGATAAACCGCCATTCTCACATGTCGGTATTGATTACTTTGGACCCTTTCTAGTGAAGCGAGGCCGTTCAACGGTGAAGAGGTATGGTGTGGTTTCTCATGTCTGACGATGCGAGAGCAGTCCATATTGAATTAGCTTGTTCCATGGACACAGACAGTTGTATCAATGCGATACGAAGATTCATTGCACGACGTGGCACACCAGAACTTATCAGGTCCGACAACGGGACAAATTTAACGAGCAATGAACGTGAGCTGAGAGAGGAAATCGACAACTTGAACCAGTCCGTGAGCTGCATTCTACGCTTCTACAAAAGGTATCGACTGGCAGTTCAACCCTCCTGCAGCTTCTCACCATGGCGGCAGTTGGGAACGGATGATCCGATCTATTAAAAAGTGCTCAACGCTTTGATGAAAGAACAAGCAATCAGATTAGATGATGAAGGACTAAGCACTCTCTTCTGTGAGGTTGAAATGATCCTGAATGAAAGGCTCCTCACTGATGTGCCATGTCAACCTCATGACCTCAGCCCCTGACGCCCAATCATCTGCTGCTGTTGCAAACTGGACAGGGAATGCCACCTGGGGTATTTTGCCAGGACGGGGTGTATTCTCGAAGACGCTGAAGACAAGTCCAGTATCTGGCTGATGTGTTTTGGCGAAGATGGCTGAAAGAATACCTTCCTCTCCAACAAGAACGATCGAAATGGACAGTTAAGAGGCACAATGTGTATGATATTGTGCTACTCGCAGACAATTCACCCCGGAATTCCTGGTCGCTTGGTAGAATAATGGAGGTAATGACTGATAAGAAAGGTTTTGTATGTGTCGCACGTGTAAGAAACGCCACTACTGAGCTTGTCCGTCCAATCGACAAACTGTGCATCCTTGTGCAGAGCTCTAATAGAACAATGAAGGAAGAAAAAGATGATTGCAAGAAATGAAAGGACATTTGTTAATAATTGCAGTAAAACTATGAATGACTGTCAAGGTATATCTTTAGTGCAGAAAGACTGAAATCGACGGACAAGAAAACTTGTCGAAGTGCACTATCATGAACTTTGATGACTTCATTGATTGAAATGTTTAAGACTGGTTCATTATTCTCTGTAAATATGTATGGGTATTCATGTGCAAGGTGTTTTGTAAGGATAAGTATTTCGACCATTGTGTTGCTACATTTGTAATTGCTTCATTATGTATTATGCAATTAGGAGGCCGGTATGTTATGGTCAAAACACTTATTTTCCTAAAACTTTATTTTTCAAAAATCATTTTCCGTTAAATTTCTAGTTTTTATTTAACCAAGTGTAATTTTGCTCTTATTTCGTTTAACACCATTGCCACTTTTAATAACCCTCAAAAGAGAGGTAACTGTCTCAGGGCATGCCACTTGAGGCCATGTGCTTGCACAGTAAACAACCACCACGAGAATGTCCAAAGTAGTGGTAAGCATTATTATTGTATTTTTCATGTTTCATGAATTGTAATTTGTTAAGTAACTTTAATCTATCTTTTCATGTAAGTCATGGTAATTATTGTGTAGGAATTTTGTTTATTTGGTAATTTTTGTGGCAAGTTGTAAGATGGTCAAAATTATATGAATACATGTTTTCATGGCATAAGGTTAACATTTTCTCAGTGCTTTTGAAGAAGTTTTCATGCTCTCAGTGCTTTATTGTATTTCAAACGTGCTTAGGAGCATATAACAATATTTTGTGATTTTGTCTTTTTGAATGACTTTGGGAAGTGGCAGTACAGCCATTTGCTCATGTAGCAAGTTAAATTCTGTTTATGGCTTATTACTTCCTAAAACGTATTTAGTTCTTATACTGATTTCAGTTAATCTACTGTAAAAGGCAACATGCAGGAATTGAATATGGATATTAGAATTAGAACTGGAAACGGATGGACATGTTGAACAGATGGACATTGAATAAAGTAATACATACAATACACAAGAATCATGTTGTTTGCAACAACTCAACCATAATTATTATGATACCACCTGCCAACTGTGCGGCGCTCCATCAACATTTATATCTTTTGTACAATGCACTGTATAATGGGCCTGTGGCCCCTCTACTGCATAAAAGTCATTCAATTCAGTCAATTAAGGGTGTTATCTTTTGATTATGTTTCATATTCACCTCAGAATTTACAGTCCTCGATAAGGGAGAATCTTGCAGGACTCGAATAACCTCATCTAAATTCTTGTGGTAACACTTACTGGTTTTCCAAGCTCTTTGCCTCAAGTTAGTCTCCCTGTCGTCAGAGGCAGTTTTAAAGGACAAGAGAATTCATGCTTGTGCATTTAGCGTGCCTCGATTCCAATATGATGGAATATGAAGTCACAGCTGTTGTTATTGTCATTGCAATGCATTAGCAATATCACGTCGATGCAAAATGCGCTATATAAATATGCGCATATTGCATAACTCATGTTTCTGCAAATCGTTTCATTAATTAGAAAGCCATGTTTACTCCTGAAGCTTTGAATACATTCAAGTGAGAATCGGGTAGCCATGTACCATCTGTTTCACTCTGAACAATCTAATTTAGATGAATCCACGGACTGGTCACGTTTTTCCTGTCAAAGCCAAAAACGATTTGATGCTGCAGTTATCTGAAAGATGAATATTGACAATAAATGTTTGTACAAAACGAAAGGAGTGTGACTCTTTACATTAAAACGGTATTACTACTTTCGAATATTACCTCATCCTAGGCGAACCCACTAAGAACCTTTCCAAAGAGCTATTATTATTATTTATATAAGAATATGTAAATTTAGGATTTTTCGGGTGATCCTGGCACAGTAGCTTCAAAGAACCTACCCAGAATGTTTCCGACAAGTGTAGATTCCCATCACTGCAGCAGTCTGAATTACCCAGAGTATCAAAATGGGTGTGTTCATGACATCAAACGTGTGCAGTGTTCCAATGTCCTTCAAGCGATTGGGAGGTAGTAAGCCTAACACACCAAGTATAACGGGGAGTGGACAACGATGCAAGCATGACATTTAGTAATCAAGCCTGTATATTTACCCTTTTCTGAAACTGTCAATCATATCGGTGTCAAACGGGACAGAGAATTCCATTATATACATACTACTTTCATTGGCATTATCAAATGGCAAAAGGTCAGGTTTGCTGGATTAGATACATCTGAGAATATGTTATTGCAAAGACTTTTTCAATTGTCAATGTCCATGACGCCCACTGCATATTCTGGATTTTACCATGGCTGGGCCATGGAGTCAAACGTACTAGCATGGCGAGTACAGGAATAACAAAAAAGAGTCAGGACATCTTGTCCCTAAACTAGTGTTCGTGCCAACTCTGGGCATCCACTGACGTCTTTGACGTCTCATTAAATTTACTGCATAATTTACATGTCATATTTACATTTTAGTGCAAGATCACACATTGACATTTACTCGAAATAATGCTGATGCCACGTATAATTGTAACAAACTCATTCCATTGTGTACAGCTCAGTTCGGTGGTAAGATACTTGCATAAAGGTGATTGTGATCTAAATTAATATAAGGGGCTATCAAAAAGTTTTGAGCCTAAAATACTTCTGATATGTGCATGGTAAAGACAACTGTATGATAGGGAAGAATGGTTTATGTCATTCACATATTTTTGACATGCACATGTCATTGTTTCCGGTCACGTGACTGCAGTACGAGTACCTCATGGGACTCAGTACTCGTACTCCTGTCAATCGCTCTTCAGTGTGCCCCTCGAGGACCAAAAACTGCTCTGTACTCAAGCTTATCCATTTCTGCCGTTCCAATTCGCAGGGGTACATGTGATTACATGTCACGTGACAGGAAACTAGCGACATGTGCATGTCAACATTACGTTTGTGTGAATGATATAAACCATTCTTCAATATCATACAGTTATTTTTATCATGCACATATCAGAAGTATGTTGATAGCCCCTCGTAGCTTGATGCCTCAGTTGTTTTAACTCCTGAGGTGATGTACAGTTTACTTATCAGCTTATAAGAGTTATTTTTGGAGCCAGTACATGGTTTTAGTTGTATATTACCATTTAACTTCCATGTTCAGGTGTTAGAAATGTAGGGGAATCCGCCCATCCAGACATTTTTCTGTGAAACATCCACAAAGTGTGGCATGCCATGTAAGTTTGGTATAGTATCTACTGCATTTGTGGAGTGACGTTTGCATAATATTAATTCCTAACTTAGGCCCCTTTTACATTTCTCTCTGCGTCCTAAAAAGTACCAGGACGCATAACGGTCGCCAAACCTTTGTTTCTGTTCAACTGATCCGGTGTCCCTTGTGCCTTCCTTGTACAACCTAAGCTGCCAATATTTGACATTTCAGTGGCGTTCTTTGAACGTCTTAGGCGTCCTCTCTGCCTTAGAGCCTGGTTTGAAACTTGCCGTAACCCTCAGGTACGTTGCAACTGGGGACAAATACCCAAGCCTCCAGTACCAGTATCGTGTGTCACGCAGCACGATCTCCATTTTTGTGGCTGAAGTTTGCAGAGCTATCCGAGATGAATATAAGAATGAAGTTGTCAAATGCCCAAGGAACTCCCAAGAGTGGAAGGCTGTTGCAGATGACGTTGGAACTTATCCAATGTATGTGGAGCCATTGATGGGAAACATATAGCCGTGCGTTGTCCACCAAACACAGGTAGTCTCTACCACAACTATAAGGGATTTTTCTCTCTTGTCCTTCTTGCATTAGTGGATGCAAATTATAATTTTATATGGTGTGATGCTGGTGGTGTTGGAACGATGTCAGACAGCCAGATCTTCTGTGAATCTGAGCTGAAGACCTGCCTCGAAGATGGGACAATAAACTTTCCAACTCCTGAGCCATTGCCGAATGATAAACGTGACATACCAATCTTCCTACCCGGGGATGATGCATTTGCCCTCAGAACCTACATGATGAAGCCATACTCAATCAGGGCACTCACCAAGGAGCAACGGATCTTCAACTATAGTATCCGGGGATGCACTTGACACTGTTTGACCTCCTCATGGAACCTACATGATGAAGCACATATTCAATGAGAGGGTACTTCAGCAATGTAGCTGGATTAGTTCCATGTCAGGACCGTATGATTTGAAATGTTGTGTATGGAACTGAATTGCTATGCGGATGGAATTGTTTGATGATGTTCATGTTGCTATCATTACTCTACATTAGTCATATGAGCTCATTATGGATATCTGGATTTCAAAATTAAGTATCATTGTGTGTATATTGTTTGTCTTCAATTTTGTTCATATATTAAACAATATTTAAAAGTTAAAATGTTACGACAGGAATAGTGACGGGATAAGAACTTATTTGTGATCAGAAACATGAGGTTTTGAAATAGACTCCTTTTGATACTCAGAAGTTTTTTCTTTCATAACAAAGAAGTTGATATCCATTTATCTTTTGTTCCTTGAATTGCCTTGAAGGAAGATTCTCCAAACGTCCAACCAAAAGGGATAAAAAAAGATACTAATTCGTGGTGCAACATCATAAATGAAGCAAATAAACTTTACTCACGAAACAGTAAGAGTTATAAAGAAAATGAAATGTTGAATAACGTCTTATATTACTGACTTGACAAGATCAGTTAGCAAACGCATATGATAGTGGAACTAAATAAAAACTTTAAATATAAAGCGTATAGGATAAGGCAATCTCAATGCCAAGAAATCAGTTACTGTTGTTACTCAGTATGCTGGGAATGGAGGTGTGTTCAGTGGCTCATCGCTAATGCGACGCTTTAGGCTTGATCCCCGCACTAGCTCTGGCTGAGTAGATCTGTCCCCAGGTTGCAGATTGTCTGCGTCCAGGTCCAAGCTCAAGCCACTTAGACGTAGATACGATGGCGTGCTACTGTTGGAGGTAACGGGAGGAGCTGCACATGGGCGTGGTTGAGATGGGCATGACGTATTGAATTGAGGAAACTCTTGCTACATCCAGCGTAGATCCATTGATCCCCACACAGACGTTGGGTTTTCCACATGGGTTGGCCACTGACTAGGTGGTGGCTGCCACACGTGTGGGCTTGGAGCCTGGCCATATTGTATCATTGCTGGTCCCCGGTAGCAAGGAGCTGTTGGTGCAGGGGGCGGAGGATTAGACGCAGCATAAGATGTTGACGGTGTGGGCTGGGACCTAAGAGCTGTCTCATTCTCATCTATGTAGCGCATCAGAAGTTGCAGCATGTCTCTAGGGCGCGTCGCCAACAGTCGTGATTAAAGCCCAGAATTGTGGATCGTACAAACTCGACAAATCCAATTCTCTCTTGGTCACCCTGAGGTTTCAGCTGTTCAAGTAGACGCTGTTGCATGCTCACTAGGTGTGTGCCCTGGTCCTGTTGAGATGCTAGAACGACATCATCTCCCCGTCTATCGCGGATGTCATTCCGAGAAGCTTTTGAACGACTTGAATTGCAGCTTGCGGGAGGACCTCTGACCTCAGCTGTATATGGGTCATCTGGCGTGTTCAGTATCACACATGAAGCTTGATTGTTCGTTGATGTTGACAAAGGAGTTGAAGAGCTGTCAAGCTAAACAAGAACAAGAAAATCTGAAAAAACAGATGATTATGTACTCATTGAAGATATCCACTGTTTGATAAATCCACAATTTCAACACATATTTTGTAATAACGTCACGTTAAACAAAATGATGCAATGTCATATTTCCATATGACGTCACAATGTTAGTGACCACAAATGTTTGAGCAACTTCGAGCAGTTGGTATTGCATATTACATCATTCTCGTGTAATACCATTGCTTTGAAATGAGTAAATAGTTTGATATCTTACAATATATCGATTAGTTTCTACCTAATCAAACTGAATATCTATAATTTAAAACGGGTTGTTCTAAACACATTTCAAAGGCAAAATTCTGCTCGCGAGAGAACAAGTAATATACTCACAATGACTAATGGTCTCCTATGCACACGTTCAATGTGAAGTATCAGAAACTCAAGGCTACTGATAACCCATCGATCTGTCATCTCTTGATCGGCAGCTTGCCCAGATTTGGTTTTCATTAGTTTGCCAAGGCGGGTCCTGGGGCTTTTATACCATATTTTAAGTATAGCCACATCGATCCCATCTCATCAGCTTTCATCTTCCACAGTGATTCTTTCCTCGTTATATTTTTGTATTCCGCCAGCTTCTTATCATAAATTTCAGGATGCTCTCTAAGCCATTCAACTATGCTCTCCTCTTCTTCTACTGTTAACTTCGTTTCTCTTTTAAACCTTTTGTTTGTAGCTGCAGATTCAGACATTCCTGCATCAGTGTTAGATTCGGTTGCAATTTCATGACGAATTAACTGAAGGTTCTTCTGAAGTTTCTGCTGTGTGTTCGTCAGCAGTAACATTTTCCTGTTGACCAATGTTTTCGGTAATTTTGGAGGCACTCTTTTGTGTTTTGGCCTTTCGTCTAGTAGCATAACTGTTTGGAGGCATGCTGAGACGTCTGATCGCAAGCTCGGTAGTTCTCAAATACCCTGGAGATCGACAGTGCACGGCCTATTTATATGTAATCTTGAAAGCCAGAGGGGAGGCAGAGTAAAGGCAGAGCGAACGCCGTGGTTGTTCAAAGGGATGCGCTAGTCGCTGAATGAAGGCAGAGTGAATGCTCAACGACCGCCAATGATCCTCGACGGATGCACAATGAAGGCAGAGAGAAGGCAGGGGCAACGCCGCAATTTTACGAAGTTTTCATATGGCGTCCTTTCGCCGACCGTTGTGCCTTCACTCTGCGATCTCCGCGATGGCTCTGCCTTCCCTCAGCGTCCTGTGATATATGAACCATGACGGGGACCGCTCTGGGTTTGTTTTCAACATGTTCAATACAGTCGACACTGCAGTGAGTGAATGAGTTAAAATTTAACGTCACAATATTGCAGCCATATCGTGACGAGGATTGAATAATAAATAAGTCAAGTTATAAAACCCTGTCAACGAAGGACAGTAAAATAATTAGAGGATAACAGATATAGATATAAAACTAGTATGAAAAGCTAAAAAAAATTAACTATAGAAAACAAATCAATATACAAACAGGCTATATATTGCCAATAGCTGAAGGTAGATCACCATACTAGTAGGGACCATGGGGACTTACAGTACATTTGCTTCCTGCTTGGACCCTAGCTGGATTTACACCATCCCTTCAGCCGTTAGCAATTTAGGAACTCTAGCCATACATCAAAGAGATGATTAAAAACGTGGACAATTTAATTTACTTTGAATGTTTGGGACTTACTTATCCTCTCAGGAGGACAATACTTTTACAATACTTTAACCCCCTTTGAGGATACAGCCACTCACTATCGAAGTTACTAATATAAACGTCCAAGCATGAAATATGTATCTATTTACAAATCATTCAACAAATCTAATTCTTTTAAAAATGCAATAATTAAATGAGAACTTACATATTTAAAAAGATCCTTCATAGTTCGTGATTTGAACGAGTTATCCCTTGTGATGGAATATTCAATGCAGTCAAGCAAGACATGCTTGATCGTGATTCTTTCATCACAAGGGATACAAAACGGAGGATCTTCGCCTTTCAATACATATTCGTGAGCATATCTAGTATGGCCAATGCGACATCGTCGCATAATGACCTCTTCAAATCTGGAACGACAACACAAGTAGGTGTAACTGTTATAGGGTTTTATTGCATGTAATTTATTGATACCTACCTGGGTGCCCGACTTCTTCTGCATCAGATCACGGATGTAAGTTCTAATGCTGGCTTTGTAATCAGAGTATGGGATAAGAAGTGGTGTCACAGATTTGTTGAGTGCTGCCTTGGCAGCAAAATTGGCCATTGTGTTCCCAGAAATACCAACATGGCTGGGTAACCAACAATAGACGATGTCGCATTGGCCAGTAGCAAGATCATTATACAATTCAATAATTTCTATTAAAAGTGGATGTTTACAAGAACTATTTTTAATGGCCTGAAGGCATGAAAGAGAATCGGAAAAGATGATGTATTGTTTATATTTACGGTGTTTATTAATATATTTAAGAGCTGTTAATATGGCGTTAGCTTCTGCTGTGAAAATAGAGCTATTATTGGGCAATCGAGAAGATATTGTTTTAGATACAATTACAGTGGCACAAGCTACTGCGCCACCATCCTTGGACGCATCTGTAAATAAGGATTTGTACGTACTATATTTACTTTTTAATTGATTATATTCTTGTTTATATTGTAATTCATTTGTTTCCCATTTTTTAAATGTTGTCAGTGTTAGGTCAACTTCTGTTCTAACTAACTGCCAAGGAGGAGAAGAAACAGACGGGAAGGAGATATATTTTCTAGCTCAATGCCAGCAGCAGAAAGGAAAGGTTTGACTCATAGTCCCAGAGGCGGAACAGAGAAGACTTTTTATTGTATAGATCCTCATATTGAGAATTAAAAACACAGTCAAATGCAGGATTTGACTCAATAGAATATAGTTTTGTTATATACTGCAAGGATAATTTTATACGGCGTTGGTTAAGGGATGGCCCATCGGCCTCAGCGTAGAGATTGTCAACAGGCGAGGTTCTAAAGGACAAAAGACAAAGCCTCAGACCTTGGTGGTGGACAGAATCTAATAGTTTTAGGTTGCTGTTGCAGACTCCACCATATACGATGGAGCCATAATCAAGTTTGGAACGGACCAGTGATCGATATAGATGGAGGAGGGTAGCTTGACCCCCTCCCCATTTAGAATTTGAAACGACTGTCAACAAGTCAAGTGCTTTCAGGCATTTAGTTTTAAGGGATTTAATGTTTGGTAGAAACGTTATGTATGAGTCAAAAATTAGACCCAAGAACGTGGCCTCCTTGACAACTTTGATGGGCGTGCCATCTAGATATAGTTCAGGGTCTTTATGCGGTTTGTGTTTACGGCAGAAATGTATGCAATTAGTTTTCGATTTGGAAAATTTGAAGCCATTTTTAAGACACCATTTAGTTATCTTGTTTAAACACAACTGCAGTTGCCGTTCAATAGTATGCATATTTTTACCACGACAGGAAATATTAAAATCTTCCACATTTTGATAAACAATTTATCATTATACCAAATAGTTTGACGGACAAAATACTGCCTTGTGGAACACCCTGATCCTGATTGTAGTGATCAGACAGGGGAGAGCCCACGCGGACATTTAAAAAGTTGGTTATAAATTGAGGCAAACGGCCTCACAATCCGATGCCGTGTAAATCTCTTAAAATGCCTTATTTCCACGTAGTGTCATATGCCTTTTCAAGATAAAAAAAGATAGACACAGCGTGTTGTTTATTAATTAGAGCGTTTTTAACAAATGATTCCAAACGCACTAAGTGATCGACAGTACTTCTGTTTGTACGGAAACCACATTGTATATCTGTTATAAGGTTATTTGTTTCCAAGTACCAAACAAGTCGATTATTTATCATGCGTTCCATGGTTTGCAAACTCAGCTAGTTAGTGAGATCGGTCAATAATTCGAAGGATCAGTATGGTCACGTCCAGGTTTAGTGATGGGAACAATAACAGCATCGCGCAATGAAGAAGGAAATTTTCCAGACGTCCAAATATCATCAAAAATGTTTAAGAGGGTCTCTAAACATGATTCCGGTAAGTGCATCAGGAGCTGATAATGTTTGTTATCTGCCCCTGTAGCAGTATCATGAGCTTGTTCAAGAGCAGTATGAAGCTCATGAATAGAAAATAGTTCATTGTAATCTTCCCCGTTATCTGAATTGAAATTAATATACTGAACAGCAAAAGAAACGCAAGTTTCGAAAAAATGAAATCTCGTTAAGGTAAGCGTTCATGTTTATGGAACGTTCATGATAAAGTGCCGTAATGATCCCAGATGAGATGATGTCATGCAATTTGACGTCCATACGAAACATTCGCACAAACACACCAACAGTGCAGCAAAACCATAATTTTAGCACGTGCATCGACGGTTATGGATGAAAAGCATGCATTTCACTCTGATGTATCCTTTAGAAAGGTTTGTGTCAAAAAACAGTTCAGTATTGACGCCAGGAGGTGTACACGCCACACAAACGATGCTTAGACTAACGACTGAGCAGAGGGGAATGGCCATTGGAAAGTTACACAGAGGTAGCACTGCAACCGCTGTAGCTAGACAATTGGGCTGTCATCTTACCACCATTACACGACTTGCTCAACGTCATCAGCAAAGCGGGTTGCTGCTGATCGTCCCCGTACCGGACGGCAACGAGTGACAACTCATGCGCAAGATCGGTTCATCCAGGTCACTCATCTAAGGAACCGATCTCAAGCAGCAACAGTAACAGCAACCTTTGTTCTTGGGTCAAGGGGAGCAGTGCCAAGCGATACGATTAGGTGTCGTCTTCGGGGTGCTGGATTCCACTGCCGGAGGCCATATGTGGGGCCAGTTTTGGGACGTTAACAACGCCAGCGACGTTTGCAGCCCTCACAAGGCAAGGGTGTCGATGGATTATCTGGCTCAGAACAACATTAACGTCTCTTTCCCCGGGTATGGCTCCCATTGGACATTCTGGGACGAAATTGGACGGAGGATTGCTGCAGGTAGACAGCCACTCACACTTGCACAGTTGAAATAGAGATTGGTGTTTGAGCGGAACCAGTTGCCTCAGGCATGATTTCAGACTCTAGTGAACTCAATGAGGCCACGTTGCACGGCCTGTGTGCAAGCTCAAGGTGGCTATACGCGCTAGTAAAGAGACTGTCATTTTTTCGCGTTCAGGGGTATCTCCATTTGACGGACTGTGATCAATTTGAACTTATTGCAATTCGATTTCAACAGCAACTTTTAGCTGTTACATTGACAGTGTTTTCTATTGAAAAATGATTAGACATAATTTGGGTTGTCTTCTATTCAAAAACTTGACAAAAAACCAGACTTGCGTTTCTTTTGCTGCTCAGTATAGTTTTCTTTTCCAGTTGTTATTTTTATAGTTTTGGAATTGAGGTAAATAATTCGAAGAGTATGAGTGTTTGGCCAAAGTTTCTCCAAGTTGATTTGCAATATCAGATTTACTAGTTAATAATTCTTCTCCATCTTTAAGATGCTTAATGCTAGGTTGAGCGCCCTTACCTTTTATTTTCTGGATCATATTACATACCTTTGATATCGGCGTTCGTGAATTTATTGACGTTTACTTTTGCTTGGGGTACGCCGTGCCTTAGCATTTAAAATTTTAAATTTATTCAAATTATGGACCAAAGGATGGCGAAGGAACTAATGCACTCATTGTTGAACCATGGTTTTCGAATGTGTGGAATTACAGTGGATTTGGGTGTACACTCATCAACTATATTAATGAGTTCATCAGAGAAATCCTTTATAGTATCAGAAACATCTATAAAAAGTTCAGGTTTAAGTATGTTACAACACAGAGTTTGATATAAATTCCTAGTTAGCTTTTTTAAAGTGCCATCTTGAGGATGGGTTAATATTAGATGAGTTCACAGATTTTAATATTGTTGGAAAATGGTCACTTCCACAGAGGTCATTGTGGACTGACCATTCAAATTCATTCAAAAGGTTTGAGTCTGTAATTGATAATTCAAGTGCTGAATACGTTCCTGTGCCAGGATGTAAATATGTGCTGGAACCATCATTATATATGCACAAATCATTATCTGAGCAGAACTCTTCCAATAGTTTACCTTTAGCATTAGTAGTTGTACCATCCCAGAGAGGGCTGTGGCAATTTAAATTCCCCATAATAATACAGGATTTTGGTAATTGATCATATAAAGTTTGAAGATCAGTATTCTGAGAAGTTGAAGATGGTGAGATATACATAGAACATTATGTAAATGCAACGTGTAATGTAAGTCGTACTGCAACTGCTTTGAGATTAGTAGTAAGTGTAATAGGGCTATGGATAATTAAGATTGAAGATCCTCCAGTGGCCCTATCACCCGGAGGTGAAAAACAATGATATGCCTTGAAATGATGGGCAAAAGTATCTGTCTGTTTTAAATAGGTCTCCTGCAGACAGAATGCTGATGGTGTAAAATCCTGGACTAAAAGCTGCAATTCATCTTAAGTCCTCTACAATTCCACTGTATAATCTTATTCTGATAACCTATCTTTTGGGAGGATTAATTGGGGATCTACCCCGCACTTTCTTGGTGGGCGATAAGCTGTGTGCCCTAGAACGGACGTTTTCAGACACGTCCATGTCTTCAAGCTACCCTTATTTGTTGTACAATTGAATTCTATTTTCTGACCCTTTTGATGCTCTGCCACTTTTTTCGAAGAATCTGGCTTTTTACTTTTGTTTTAAACGACTTGTAGAGATTTTGAGGTTGACTGAGAGGATGATTCTTGATCAGAGGATGCTAGTGATTGGATTCTGGTGTTTGGGCAGATAGTCGACACTGCAGTGGCGTTTTGAGCCGTTCTTGGCGTTGGCTTTGCCTTCTTTCTGCCTTCATGGCAATGGCTCTGCCTTCTCTATGCGTTCGTCGTGCTTCCTTTGAGAGTTCAGTGGCGTTCTGAAAATTGTTAGAACGCAGAGGGAAGGCAGAGCGGTCGCCGCCCTATGTAAAAATCTAAAATTCCTGGGTTTATCTTTGTGTCTTTCATAACGACTTACCTGTGAAGATCCGGGTAAGAATTGGTCTTAAGAAACCCATACTTGTCGGAAGAGACTACTAACGGGATCGGGTGGTCAGACTCGATTTTTACAGACCGTCGCTATAAGCTGGATCATTGCTGAGTGCGGCGTTAAACAACAATCAACCAACCAACTAATAACAACGACGTATTCAGTCTCAGTACGGTGTATATGACCGAGTTTATCCGCTTGTCACAGTCTACCTGATTAAAGGGGAACTCCTGGTGTAACAAAGATGGGGAGTGAAGCAACATGGGTCAAGTTCCGTGTTTTGTGCAGGTTTTTCTATCATAACTACGGATGGTGTCTTTAAAGCACAGCATGGTTCTGTATATGCTTAAAATACTTGTTTTCCTAAAAAATTATTTTTCAAAATCATTTTCATTTAAATGTCTAGTTTTTTATTCAGCCAAGTGTAAATTTACTCTTATTTCGCTTAATTCTTTTTCTACTTTTTCATTAACCCTCAAATGTGAGGTAACTACTTCAGAGCATGCCATTTAGGCCATGTGGTTTGACTGAGTCAACACCAACTTTTCAACCCCAACAATGTCCAAAGTAGTGGCATGCATAATTATTGTTTTTTTCATACTTCATGAATTGTGATATGTCATTGTATTTCAAATGTTTTAGAAGCACATTTCGATATGTTGAGCCATTTGCTAAAATTACGCAAGTTATATTCTGTTGGTAATTTTATGGCTTTATTATTTCCTAAAACTTATTTAGTTCTTTTAGTATTTTCAGTTAATCTATTGTAAAGGGAATTTGAATGAGAGTTAGAATTGGCTAAAGCAATGGAATTAAAAAACATGTTGTTCGGAACACTTACCTCTTTTAAAAAAAATATACCGCAAAATTGTGTAGCATAGTTATTTCGTAACTGAACATAAAGCTGGTTCTCCTGAAGAAAATGAAGCAAGTCATGAATATATATTTCTCAAGCGAGCCTCACTGTTAGGCCACGCCGCTCTTTCTATAGCAAAAGATATTAGTACGTCTCAGTTAAAGCTCCGACTATCAAGCTCTTTATTGTCCCTAAAGCATGAAATACATCGAACTTTGTCTTAGTCGATATTTCTCGTGTTTTCTTCCCGAATTATATTGTAACACACAGTGTGAATATTGTAGTATCTGCAAGTTTATAAAACCGTACATTTAATTAGTTAATACTGAAAAAGTACTTCCTATAGATAGCAGCTTCTGCGGTGATGCTGGTTGTTTCAGTAAGTGGTGGTTATTGTGAATTAACCCTGACTTACCAATAAGAACCGAGTTATTCACAAATTCATGATTTTGAGTGATCAATTGAGGATATTTTCTTTGCTAATTACCTTTTACAGTGGAAATTTTCCTGCATGTAATCGAGAGTGGGCATTCTTTTACCTTGACGCTTTATGTTTTTTAAATATATGTAAATATAAAATACTATTTTTCGTCCATTGTAAACATGTCATTCTTCGTTCTTGAAGTTGTATCGCGAAACTAGGTATAAGTAAGTACTCGAACCACATCACCTCCAGATAAATAATTCTCCCAGCTCGGTACGCCCTGGTCCAATCTAACAGACAAATGACATGGTTCGGCAAACCCACATTTGAGAAAAAACAGGCTGAACTTCGTGTGGCGTTCCCGGCAAAGGACACGGATGAACAACGGGGGAATGTGGCTTTGGTGGCAATGCTATCACAACATTGTTAAGCCCCGTGATATGGTACCGTATTTAACATAGAAAAGCAAAGATAAATACCATTTTTTTTTTTTATTCACTGGAGGTTTCACAATCATAACAAGCATAGTATGATAACACTCACATAACTCATATTTAATTCACATCATCATCAATTCCCATAATTAATTCTCAGCATCAATCACAAGCATACACATAGTATAGCCTAGTATAGTTCATTCTAAATGGAGCAGCTCGGCGACGTGGTCTGTATACTCTACATCATTTAAATACTGATTTACCAACTGTGTCTTCAGTGACCTTTGTCGGCTGTCAATATATCTGTATTTCTTGCGTCTTGAAGTGTCTCTCCAGTGCGTCGACAGTCTCAAGACTGCAACTTCCGTAAATGATTTTTCGCGTTTGAACAGAAAATTGTTGGAGTGGCACTTTCGGCAGTAACCTTGGGACCAGCTGGCGCATCTGCGATGGCATCCAACCGCACGTCGTCTATCTAGCAATCTAGCAACCTCACGCAAATATTCAAACATAACATTCATTAGATCTACTTGACAGTTATCCATAAACTAATGGGAACATGTTACCCCTGAACTCAGCATGAATACAATATATTTGATCAAACAATCTAGGAGCAGCATAAAAAGTACCATCAGCAACACATAAAAATTTGAGATCTTCAACCGACTAATTATATAAACAATAGCAGGGGCATTTTCTTAACTAGTCGGTAACTCTCTACTTAGTTTGTGTATTGAAAATGTGGCTTTGCCGGCAATTCTCCTTCAAAATGAAATGTGGCTTTGTCGGCAAAATGAATTTTTCAAATGTGGCTTTCCCGGACGGACAGCAATATTCCAGCTATATGGCAGCGGTCTGTAAATAATCAAGTCTGGACCAGACAACCCAGTGATCAACAGTATGATCATCGATCTAAGCAATTGGGTTGGATGACATGTGTCAACCAAGCCAACGAGCCTGTTATAAGTTAAATATGCGTCCCTAAAGCCTTAAGTGAATTACATTAGATTCCGTATTTAGATTTTGGCTCATGACTGGGAACGGTTAAACACGGAATGGAGATGGTACAAGCCTGCCCTGTCTAGTGTTGAAGTTGTGTTTAGAGAGAGATGGGCTGAGACCGAGTAAACCTATGTGAGTATAGAACTTGGTGTTGCGTTTATCCTTGAATGAATGTGTGCCAGAACATGAATGTAATGTTGTTACTTAGGAGTCACGGTTGCCCGACCCCTCACTCCTTGACTTAGCATCCTGGGACGGACCAAGCGAGTGGAGAGCCAGAGCTACAGAGTCGTGCAAAATGTATTCGGCACTTGACGTAATTTCCATAGACTTACATTTTAATTTAGTGTAGCATAAATAATTTTCACCCCTGACGACCCGATCCCGTTAGTCGCCTCTAGTCTTTCATGGTCTTCCAGGTCTTGGACGATCCTTTTCTTCACGTGATTAATGTTCAAATTGCGACTGGACTTCCCTGTGTCCTGCATGCCAATAACCTGCAGTTTTTGAAAGTCCACGTCTTCACATGTCAAATAAAGTTAATGTTTAAATCAGTTCAGAAAACTGTAGCGCACGTATACTAAGCATCAAAAGAAACGTCGGTTTGGAATTTTCCTTTGCAGAAACGGATAACTGTAAACTCATCTAATGTTTTGATTGCTTATTTTTGACAACATCTACAACTGTACCCGAGCATAGTTATTCCTTCCCAAACTCAGAATGGAACCCAGGAAATGGTGTCAAACACGCAACCTGAGTTCGGAGATGGTACGGTGTTCTCAGTGTTTTTCATGCAACTCATGCTGCACGTGCTGTTCCTTAGGACCATCCCTATATAATGCTGCCCCAAACCCTGGTTGAAACATTCACTTTACAACGTCAGCAAGATGCCCTTTCTCACGACAGATCAGAGGAACCAGGCGCTAGGAAGACTTGAAGCTGGCCACACTGCACACGCCGTTGCCAATCACTTCAAGGTCAACGTTCGGACGATCTACATGGTGCAGCAACGTTTCCGGGCCACCAACACCACAAATGATTGCCCCTGTACTAGCAGACCAAGTGTGACCACAAGACGACAAGACCGCCATATTGTGCGACAGCATGTACAGAATCCCTTAATGCAGGCATCCGAAACAGCACGCCAGACAGTGGGAACACACGGAAGACCAATCAGTACTGATACAGTACGCCGACGTCTTAACAGCGCGAACCTCCATTGCCGTAGACCTTACCGTGGACCTATCCTCGCCCATCCATCTAGCGTGAACGTCTACAGTTTGCCCTACAACACCCAAACTGGAGATACAGGCAATGGAGAACTTTTCTGTTCACAGATGAGAGTCGGTACTGCGTATCAACTGCCGATGGCAGAACAAGAATATGGCGACGACGTCGCCAGCGTTACTCAGACCAATGTGTTATGGAAAGATGGGGAATACAACCATCACGGTATGGGTGGAATAGGCCTGAACCAGAGCGTGGGTCCTGTGGTGTTACATGGATATGGCACATTTTATGTGGGTACGTTTGACATGTCACGTCGATGTGTTGGATGTGTCACATGTCACGTTGATATGTTGGATGTGTCACATGTCACGTTGATATGTTGGATGTGTCACAGGTCACTTTGCTATGTAGGATGTATCACATGTCACGTTGATACGTTGGATGTGTCACATGCCACGTCGATACGTTAGGTGTCACATGTCACGTTATATGTTCCATATGTCACATGTCACGTTGGATGTGTTACATCCCACGTCGGTATGTTGGTTGTGTTACTTGTCACGTTGATATGCTGGATGTATCACAGGTCACGTTGATACGTTGGCTATGTCACATGCCACGTCGATGCGTTGGATGTGACATGTCACGTTGATATGTTGGATGTGTCACATGTCACGTTGATATGCTAGATGTGTCACATGCCACGTTGATACGTTGGTTGTGTCACATGTCACGTCGATACGTTGGATATGTCACATGCGACGTCGATACGTTGGATATATCACATGCCACGTCGATACGTTGGATGTGTTACATGTCACGTTGATATGTTGGATGTGTCACATGCCACGTCGATACGTTAGGTGTCACATGTCACGTTGATATGTTCCATATGTCACATGTCACGTTGGATGTGTTACATCCCAAGTCGGTATGTTGGTTGTGTTACTTGTCACGTTGATATGCTGGATGTATCACAGGTCACGTTAATACGTTGGCTATGTCACATGCCACGTCGATGCGTTGGATGTGACATGTCACGTTGATATGTTGGATGTGTCACATGTCACGTTGATACGCTGGATGTGTCACATGCCACGTTGATACGTTGGTTGTGTCACATGTCACGTCGATACGTTGGATATGTCACATGCCACGTCGATACTTTGGATATATCAAATGCCACGTCGATACGTTGGATGTGACATGTCACGTTGATATGTTGGATGTGTCACAGGTCACGTCGATACGTTGATGTGTCACAGGTCACGTTGATAAGTTGGATGTGTCACATGTTATATGGATATGTTGGATGTGTCATATGTTATGTGGATACGTTGGATATGTCACGTCGATATGTTGGTGATATGTTGGATGTGTCACAGGTCACGTTGGCATGTTGGATGTGTCACATGCCACGTTGATATGTTGGATGTGTCACATGTCACGTTGATATGCTGGATGTGTCACAGGTCACGTCGATACGTTGATGTGTCACAGGTCGCGTTGATAAATTGGATGTGTCACATGCCACGTTGATACGTTGGTTGTGTCACATGCCACGTCGATACGTTGGATATATCAAATGCCACGTCGATACGTTGGATGTGTTACATGTCACGTTGATATGTTGGATGTGTCACAGGTCACGTCGATATGTTGGATGTGTCATATGTTATGTGGATACGTTGGATATGTCACGTCGATATGTTGGTGATATGTTGGATGTGTCACAGGTCACGTTGGCATGTTGGATGTGTCACATGCCACGTTGATATGTTGGATGTGTCACATGTCACGTTGATATGCTGGATGTGTCACATGTCACGTTGATACGTTGGATATGTCACATGTCACGTTGATACGTTGTATATGTCACATGCCACGTTGATACGTTGGTTGTGTCACATGTCACAGTGATACATTGGATATATCAAATGCCACGTCGATACGTTGGATGTGTTACATGTCACGTTGATATGCTGGATGTGTCACATGTCACGTTGATACGTTGGATATGTCACATGTCACGTTAATACGTTGTATATGTCACATGCCACGTTGATACGTTGGTTGTGTCACATGTCACAGTGATACATTGGATATATCAAATGCCACGTCGATACGTTGGATGTGTTACATGTCACGTTGATATGTTGGATGTGTCACAGGTCACGTCGATACGTTGAATTGTCACAGGTCACGTTGATAAGTTGGATGTGGCACATGTTATATGGATATGTTGGATGTGTCATATGTTATGTGGATACGTTGGATATGTCACGTCGATATGTTGGTCATATGCTGGATGTGTCACAGGTCTCGTTGGCATGTTGGATGTGTCACATGCCACGTTGATATGTTGGATGTGTCACATGCCACATGGATATATGGGATGAGTTACAGGTCACGTTGATATGAATGACTTTGTCCTAAGTCATATGTCAGCGAACCAAACAATGGAAATACCTCATGAAACGCTCATCTTTTGTCATTTTAACCTTCAAAGTTGGAAAGAAAACTAAATTTTAAACTAAACTTTATTAACTTGTAGTCAACACCTAAAACATTTGAAGGGTATTTTCCCCTTGTGTGGATATGTCGGATGTGCCAGGAGTCACAAGGATATTTTGAATATGTCACGTGCATATGAATGACCTATGTCAGCTAACCAAACAAAGGGAATACCTCATCAAATTATTGTCTTTTGTCATTTGAAAATATGAAACGAAAATTTAATTTTCAGAACTTTATTAACTTGTAGTAAACATTTGGAACATTTGAAGAGTATTTTACCCTTCCCACATCAATATGACACATGATACATGTGTGCCAGTATGTCACGTGGAATCAACCAATATAACTGCGGTACAAGATAGCATATGATAACGCCCAAGACTATTATTTATATTCAATCATTGAAATCCTGAGTAGAATACCTGCATTTGATAGCCTCTGAGAAACATAATATGCTTGACGTTAACAGCGATGACGAAACATTTTCCATTTACACTCCACTGCACTGCAACATCAAGCTGTTGTGTTGGGTTTTTAGGAGAAGGGTTGCGAGTTACCCTTGTACGCTAATACAAATGCTAGCAATACAGGAACTTACTTTCCTGGACCAGTGTTTACACACAGGAAACTATACATCACGTCAGTTCTGTGGTTGTGAAGAGTAACATGTAAATATAACACCTGGAAATGATTACGTATAAACCATATGGAGAGTAATTAGCTACACATTCATTGAGTGCTACAGTCATAGACAAATAGGAGGTGTAATCAAACCTATATGCAACTATTGAGCCACGTCATCACTCTCAGTGCTCTGAGGATGGACATTCATTTGTTGGGTGTCCTAGAAGATGACACCGACAACATACTTGTTCCTCTTCACTATGGGCAAACATGCAAGCATCTTGATACCGGCAAAAAGACCCCAAGACGATGTTGTTACACATGAAAGTCTTGTATTTATACAAATTGTTCGTTGTTTTATCTTTAACATACGTATCTCTCTTTTCAAAGAAGGATGTCTCCGGTACCGTGTGATCATGTTTGCATTTTTTTACCTTGTACACATTGAAAATGATATTCACAAGGAGTAGTGTACCACTGGTACCTTTTGGACTCTTTGTACTTGACCTGCTGAAATGGATCTTCGTTTTGTCTTGAATGGTGGCTACTACATTTTGTAGGTACAGGATCCTCACATTGATTAGGGGCCATTTTCTGTGTTGCATCATTTTGTTTGATCTTGCTGAGTGGAGTAAGACTAGAGGGCGTATTTGGACTTTTCCTAGCAGGATTACTTTCTGTGTCCGAAGGTCCGTAGATATGGGCAAAGCCAGAGACAAAGCCAGTGGTTGCGGAAGGCGGTGTCACTTCATCGTCATCTTCACACTCATGGAGGATATTAAACCTGTTGGTTGAACATAGATCAAGAGCTGTGTCCTGTCTCTGTTTATTAGTATGCTCAAAGTATGTCAACACATTTTCGCATAAGTTGGGCTGACATAGCCTTTTCAGTTCTGGCGTATAGCGCGCTAAAGGAGTATCCTCATCCAAAGATTTATCTTGGCACTGGAGGAACAGAATCACTAGGTCCTGACTCATTGCAGCCTCTGATGACTTTGGAAGTAACCAGGCATGTTTCCAAGGCCATTTGAACTGATCCAGTATTTTCTTTAACTCCATGAATTCTTCGTTTCTGTCATCTTGAAGCTGGCGGACGCATTGCCTTAGCACGATTCCACGATTTAGCAACTCATTCCTGTAATGTTGGGTGATAGTAAACCTTTCACTGATAAATGTAAATTTTCTTAAATTTTCTTGTTCTGTTAGACACTGCACTGTCATTAATTCGGGATGCTTATTTTGAAGACGCTTCAGGTCTGCACCCAGACTCTTTTCCATTGCCCAAACCTCCACATTCCACCTCTTCTCGATAGCTTTTTGAATGCAAGGAGACATGTCATTGTCACCGCTAACTATCACAACAGTAGATCCAAATTCCCGATTTTGGGAATCACAAACTAGTTCTGTGACATCAGCAACAATTTGGGTATCAACTTTCTTCTCTTTCCCTGTCCACTGACTTCTCTTGTGTTTCTTGATTTCCCGCCTTTTTCTTTTATTTTTTTCCACACCGTGTCAATTGGAGGCGGCTCTGATCCATACAATATTGCTTTATTTACCACTCTCCCGTTGCTTATCAAATTAGCTAACCTTCCAACATCTATTCTCAAACGAGGGTCCTCTGTGAACTCTTTTTTGAGACTGTACCCTTTCACTTTTTTCGCTTCTATCCACAAATTGGAATCGTCCAGAAAGATCCATATCCCTTCAGCAGACATCCGTATCAACAATCTGTAATTGCAATAGATAGATATCCATGAGGTTCTGACGTATACATTATTATTTACGCAGCCAAATAATTTCATTTGAAATCTCGAGCCCCAATATGAGTTGAACAAAACAACACTTTCAATATTATTTGAATATGTTTCGCTATTTTAAAATTCCGTGTTCTCTAAGCTCAGGATTATTTCATGAGGTGGAATGTTGATAGGTAAAAAGCTAAAGCTATAGTTTTCATAGTATAATTGACTATACATATATTCAAAGTAGACGCCGCACTCACCTTGGTTAGCCCCACTATGCACGACTGTATGTGTTGGAGTCACGAGTGTCGAATTTAAATACGGTTACATATCTTACATCATGGTTGTTTATATAGCAGCTGGTAATTCCCTTGAAAGGCGTACCTCAGTGAAAGATCCGAAAATAGACCGTTATCACCTGATTGTATCATTGTGACATTTGTGACCTTTCTTTTTGGTGACTGTGAGGACAGACTGGATGTGTAGGACACCTGAGTGCTGCTATAATGGCCAACCCGCTTTCCCAAGCACAACTCCCACTTCAACCACATTTTTTTAAAATGTGAGCGAATGTTGTTTGGCCCCGAAACTAAGTTTTAGTTTATATATCAGTGGGTACAAAACAACGCTAACAATATCATTTGAATGTTTCACTATTTGAAAATTCTATGTACCCTTAGCTCAGGATTATCTTATGAGGTATAAGCTAACGCTATAGTTTTCATACTAGTATAACTGCCTCTACATATATTCATAGCTGACGCCGCACTCGTCTTTGTTCGCCCTACTATATAGTGTTGAATTTAAATACGGTAATATATCTTTCGTCATGGTTGTTTATATACCAGTTGGTAATTCCTGGAAAGGCGTACCGCAGTGTAAGGTACATCGACACCTGATTATGTCATTGCGACATTTGTGATCTTTCTATTTGGTGGCTGTAAAGCCTGACTGATATGTAGGACACCCGAGTTCTGATCATATATTGGCTACCTTAAACTTCTCTAACCCCCCCACCCCCACCCCGCTTCCCCACCCCTTTTCAATTACAGTTTATTAAATGATGTTGGGCGCCGTATATGGAGGTATAATGATGTATGGTAGCCAATCCTACCTCATGGTTGTTTATATTTAAGTTGGTAATACCTGGCTGAAAAGGCGTACTGTAGTGTAAGGTACGAAAATAGACCATTATCTACTGATTATGTCACGATGTCTGATATTTGGCCTTCAACGCTTCAAAGGTTTACATACCTTATCCACGTGATGTCTTTGTTAAAGTATTTCGTGTGTGCGTGCGTGCGTGGTTCGTATATCAAGCATAGTATAACATAGGCGGATCCAGGAATGTTCAAAGGGTGGGGTAACCCCCTGAACCCCACCTTGGCTCCACCAATGTAAAACATTAACTTCCTCTGGATCCGCCAATGTATAATGAGTATCTTTTCTTCTTCGAACATCCGGTTTCGACGGGAGGTGTCCGGATAAGAGTATGCCCTGATGAATCCCATCGTATATTTCATACATCGTATAACTTTTGTCAGTCATCGAGGGCTCCGGATTAGTAAATATTAGGTAGGTTCCGCTCAACTGTGAACTGATATACTTCAGCTTTCATCGAATTCATAATCTGTGTTTAGGAATTCCACAGGTATACCATCAAAGGTTATTCCTGCGGTATGATTATATTGTACACTCGAGTATCTGAATGGGGGAAATATATTAAACTCTTGACAGGTTCTCAAAAGGGGAAATCCTCCACGTTTGCCATACATGGTGTTGCCATTAAAACGACACACAATCTAATAATGACAATCACGAAATTTTAATTTAAATTCAAAGTGGTTTGGGGTAAAACAACAACACCTGGACATAAACCATTGAAGACACCGTTGATGTGCATATACAGTTTTAATGTGTGTATCCCTGGATTAAACGGCGATCTTAACTGAGTGGACAGTAACATCATTTTCGATGACAATGAACTGAGGATGTGCTCCTCTTCTTCTCACTGGAATTGTGCAACGTCGTTTACCATCAAGATCCACCTGCACAAAATATACATTTATACTGTAATAGTCAAACAACAGTCAGGATAGTCTAACTTTACCTGATACAATCTGACATACAACATCATCCATATGCTGATCTATATACCAACCCTCCATATACTGACCCTGTATACCTACCCTCCATATACTGACCTTCTATACCCACCCCCATATACTGACCCTGTATACCCATCCCCCATTTACTGACCCTGTATACCCACCCCCATATACTGACCCTCTATACCCAACCCCATATACTGATCCTGTATACCCACTCCCATATACTGACCATGTTTACCCACCCTTCATATGCTGACACTGTATACAACCCCCCTATATACCTACCCTGTATACCCACCTCCATATACTGACCCTCTATACCCACCCTCCATATACTTACCCTGTATACCTACCCCCATATACTAACCCTATATACGCACCTCCATATACTAACACTCTATACCCACCCTCCATATACTAACCCTCTATACCCACACTCCATATACTGACCCTCTATACCCACCCTCCATATACTAACCCTCTATACCCACCTCCATATACTCAACCCTATATACCCACCTCCATATACTGACCCCGTATACCCACCCTCAATATACTGACCCTCTATACCCACCCTCCATATACTAACCCTCTATACCCACCCTCCATATACTAACCCTCTATACCCAGCCTCCATATACTGACCCTCTATACCCATCCACCATATACTGACCCTCTATACCCACCCTCCATATACTAACCCTATATACCTACCTCCATATACTGACCCTGTATACCCACCCCCATATACTGACCCAACATACCCACCTCCATATACTGACCTTGTATACCCACCCTCCATATACTGACCCTCTATACCCACCCTCCATATACTGACCCTGTATACCTGCCCACATATACTAACCCTGTATACTCACCCTCCATATACTAACCCTATATACCCACCTCCATATACTGACCTTGTATACCCACCCCCATATACTGATCCTCTATACCCACCCTCCATATACTAACCTATATACCCACCCTCCAAATACAAACCCTTTATACCTACCCCCCATATTCTGACCCTGTGTACCCACCCTCCATATACTAACCCTGTATACCCACCCCCAATATACTGATCCTGTATACCCAGCCCCATATACTGACCCTCTATACCCACCCTCCATATACTAACCTATATACCCACCCTCCAAATACAAACCATGTATACTTACCCCCCATATTCTGACCCTGTGTACCCACCCTCCATATACTGACCCTGTATACCCACCCCCAATATACTGACCCTGCATACCCACCCTCCATATACTAACCTTGTATACCCACCCACATATACTGACCCTGTATACCCACCCTCGATATACTGGTCCTGTATACCACCCCCCTATATACTTACCCTGTATACCTACCTCCATATACTGACCCTCTATACCCACCCTTACATATACTGACCCTGTATACCTACCCCCATATACTAACACTATATACCCACCCTCCATATACTAACCCTATATACCCACCTCCATATACTGACCCTGTATACCCCAAACCCATATACTGACCCTCTTTTCCCACCCTCCATATACTAACCCTATATACCCACCCTCCAAATACAAAACCCTGCATACCTACCCCCAATATACTTACCCTGTGTACCCACCTCCCATATACTAAACCTGTATACCCACCCCTCCATATACTGACCCTGTATACCCACCCCCATATACTGACCCCGTATACCCACCCCCAATATACTGACCCTCTATACCCACCCTCCATATACTGACCCTGTACATCCACACTCCGTATACTGACCCTGTACACCCACTCTCTATATACTTACTGTGCATACCCACCCTCCATATACTGACCCTGTATACCCACCCTCCATATCCTGACTGTGCATACCCACCCTCCATATACTGACTGTGCATACCCATCCTCCATATACTGACTGTGCATACCCATCCTACATATACTGACTGTGCATACCCACCCTCCATATACTGACTATGCATACCCACTCTCCATATACTGACCCTGTACACCCATTCTCCATATACTGACCCTGTATACCCACCTTCCAAATACTGCCGATCTATAAACACCACCCTCCATATACTCACCCTCTATACACACCTCTCATACTCACCCTATACATTCCATCTTTCAGCACTATTTTGACTGTGCATGGCTTCCCGATTCGCAATGTCTGCCTTCCACCGTGTTGCTCTTTGCCCCACTTATTGTTGATAAGCGTATTGCAAAGGATACAAAAATTCTCATTGCCAAATTTGAAGCGGAAATCAACGTAGAATACTGCGTCCTGGTTGTTTCTCACATAGACATCAAATCTGAATGATAAATATGTTTTACCCGATTATCACAATCAAAAGGCTTCACATTATTACTGTAGTCCTACCACTTGAAAAAGTAGAATGAAGTTCTTGAGTGAACCACTTGAAAATGACACAGAGGGGGTGCGTAGTTCATTTCACGGACCCTAACTGTATTTACATAATCCCTTGAGCTGTTAGCAATATACAAAAATCTAGCCAAAAATTTAAAATACATATTCTACGGTTAAAACGAAGAAAGATTAAACTTACTTTGAATGTGTTGGGACTTACGTATCCTCTCAGGAGGACAATTATTTTGCTCGAGCTAGGTCTATATCTACCTTCTACATGGAAACACTTTCTATACATTACGAAAATGGAGCCTCCTGTTAAAAGTGTAATACAATTGTTCTTTGATTGTATGCACGTGATGTGTTTCATTCAAAAGGTTGTTGAAACAAAGGATATGGAATTCGTAAGGCGATCCGACCAAGAACTTCATGTCAACTTTGATATATTGCTAGTGCTTCCCCTAGGCATTCATAGAAGGGCGCAACACCCTGCCCTTATATTGGCAAACTGCCCTTTTCATTTGGTGCCTAGTCCTTCTTTTGAATGCATTAACTGAAGTTAACACTTGGATTACTAAATACAATACTCTTTTGAAATAAGGCAGCCCCTTTTGAAATTCTGTCCCTCTGCCCTTTTTGAATCCTGGGGGAACCACTAATCCACCAAAGGGATAGACTAACGCTTAGTCCCTGAATATATATAATTTGATAGTAACAAATAAACCCATTTATATTGAAAAGGAACCCCAGTGATTTAGGAGATTCTGAACCTGGGGAAATCTACACATGCTTCATTTAGTGTATTAGCATTATAGTGAGGGTTAGGCAGTCGGCAAAAGAATGTGGTTCAGGGACTGTTGGACACATTTCCAAAGGGATAAGACATTTAAATGACTTTCGTACCGCTTTGGAACTTTTCCGCTGAGAAACAAAACATAAGAGGTTACAATTGTGTGCACGCAGTTCTGTAAATAAATCTGTACTAAAAATCTAACAGCTTACAATCATTTGTACATTTTCTGTAATATCTGAATATACCACTCCACATTATATCATGCTGCAACACATGAGGGGTATTGTTGTTCTTAATCAAGTTATCATAAAATATCCTTGAACCTTTAACATTTGAGATCATATCTTGGTAAACACTATTAATGTTTAATTGATTTAAAAGCAGAGAATTATGTTTCCTACAAGTTTTGCCCAGTTTACTGGGATGTTATTTTTAACAAATGATGATAACCTAAGAAGGTTCCTCTTATTTTGCACCTCTGTTTTAGATCTTCAAAACTGAGAAATCCATTTTCATTACAAATATCTTTGACATAATGTGTACCGCAATCAAACCAATTTTTTTTATCACGTATGGAGAAGTTTTAAAGAAATGATTTAACCAAAATGTCTGAGCCAGGATTTGTTCATCACTGTCAAAGGCGTGCTTTTTGGTGATATTTTCAAAGCATTGATAAAGCATTCAATGTCAATCATTCTGATGCCTCCATCCTAATAAGTTCTACTGATATTAGATCTTTTAATCTTAACATTTTCATTAATCCAATCTATAGATTATTTTATTGAGTTCATCGATGAATGTTTTTGGTGGGTTAGGGAGTGCAGAGAAAATATGTACAAGAGTAGAAATTACTAGAGTTTGGACAACAGTGATTTTCCCTATTAGAGTCAAGTTTCTTCTTCGCCAACTAGCGAGTAATCTAGTAATATGTTCTAGGCGTTTTCTTGTGTTAATTACCCAAAGGTCTTTAAGAGAAGCATTCAGTGTTATTCCTAAGATTTCAAAGACACCACTGTGCAAGTCAAGGTAAAAGTCATTGGCTAAAGTTATATTACTACCTGTCATTGAGCCTATCCAGATAGATTTTGTCTTGTTTATGTTCATTTTGAGTCCTGACATTTGATAGAATTTTATTCAGTGTTTCAATTGCAATTGAGGCTTGTTTCGGATCCATCTAGATATAGCTGTGTATCATCAGCATTTTGTCCAAGTTTCTGTTCTATATGATTAAGTGTTATACCCTTTATATCAGGATTCGACCTTATCATAATGCCTAATATTTCAACTGCATTGATAAATAAATAAGGTGAGACCGGATCTCCCTGTCTACATCCCCGTTCCTGATGGAAAAAGGAAGAAATATTCCCATTTTGTATCACAGCTGTCAGAATTTGAATCCATTTGATAATATTGGCCCAAATCCAAACGCTTTCATTACCTGTGTTATAAATGTTTTGGTGATAGTGTCAAAGGCTGTTTCAAAATCTATTAGTAATAATAGGCCGGGTTTATATAACCTTCTTGTTTCAAAGACAATATCATAGAGAAGTCTTATATTTTCACTCATACATCTCCCACGTATAAAACCTGTTTGATTCTCATGTACAATTGTATCTAATGTTGATTTAATCCTGTTTGCTATACATGTGCTTATTATTTTGTAAAGGGAATTTAGTAATGAAATAGGTCGCCTTTTTTTTAGAAATGTATGTGCACACAGTTGGTTATGTATTTATTATGTATATACCATTACTTTGCAAAATGGGATAATATATTATTTTCTGCCATAGAAGAGAAACGTGGTATTAGACTATAAACAAAGAAATGAAATATGTAAATATTTTAGTAGTACTTCGTGCAAAGTGGTATCACATATATTTTTACAAACCACTAATGACAATGCCTCATGTTCACACAACTCACTAATGACAATGTCACAAAATGACATGCTTGTCGTAAGCGGCGACTATCGGAATCGGGTGGTCAGGCTCGCTGACTTGGTTGACACATATCATCCTATCCCAAGTGCATAGATCCATGCTCATGCTGTTGATCACTGGAATATTTGACGCAAACTCGATTATTAACAGACCGCCGCCATACAGTTGTAATATTGCTGAGTGCGGCGTTAAACAACAAACCAACCAACCAACTCACGAGAGAAGTATGATGTTATAACCGCACGACTGGTGCTGGAAGAGGTACTACTATATAAGGGATACTGGGCCACTCTAGATTGATTACCTTGAATCTTTGTTTGGAGTTCCTCTTATGGTGACACTGAATTCTTCCCAAGAACCACATGGCAGGAACAAAGGGTAGTACGTCCTCTATAAGTGGACATATTTGACTCAGTGTAGAATAGTATAGTGCTGGATTTTCCTCCTGTTTCTAAAATTCGCCCTCTCGAACATACTTAAGGGCAATGCTGACAGGTTATAGCCAAGTGTTATTATAATCAGACCCAGAAGCTCACTACCGCTACACACTGACATTGGTAACGGTCTGAAGCATTACGCTTTTTGAGGAACAATCAACTACAAATGACTGGGTACCCGTGAAGATCCGCATTAGAATTGATCTTCAGCAACCCATGCTTGTCGTAAGAGGCATCTAACGGGATCGGGTGGTCAGGCTCGCTGACTTGGTTGACTCATCGTATCCCAATTACGTAGAGTGATGCTCATGCTGTTGATCACCGGATTGTCGGGTCCAGACTCGATTATTTACGCAATATAGCTGGAATATTGCTGAGTGCGGCGTAAAACTCACTCACTCACAAATGACTACTGGGCCTATACATACCTACTTCGTAACTAAGAGGCTAGGATTAGTAGACACTTGGTCCAGTGTAAGTTAGTGGAGCTTGGACATTTTCAAACAAAATAGTTAGTACCAGAATGCATGAAGAATGTCCACTGGTTCTCTCCCAAAAATAGTTGAATCCTGTATCTAAATATACCTTTAACTTATTGAGGTACATGACATACAATGTAAACTTCACTTTAACACTGGGCGTACCGACAGATCAAACTAAGAAAGACGGTGTCTTATTTCAACTTACTGGGGCGGTGGGGTAGTCTAGTGATTAAAGCGTTCGCTTGTCACGCCGAAGACTCGGGTTCGCTTCCCCATGTGGGTATGATGTGTGAAGCCCATTTCTGGTATCCTCCGCTGTGATATTGCTGGAATATTGCTAAAAGCTGCGGAAACCTAAAACTCACTCACTCACTTATGTCAACTTACTGGATTACATCCGTCCATACGCCTATATTTCGTTCACTTGTATTACACTTCGACCTAGAGACATACGGTGTCTTATTTCACCTTACTGGGGCGTACAACTAGATCATCACACACGTACCAGTCACACGTACATACAGTGTTGCACTTCAACTTACTGGGACGTACAACTAGATCCTCACACACAAACCAGTCACACGTACATACAGTGTTGCACTTCACCTTACTGGGGCGTACAACTAGATCCTCACACACAAACCAGTCACACGTACATACAGTGTTGCGCTTCAACTTACTTGGGCGTACAACTAGACCCTCCCACACGCACACCAGTCACACGTACATACAGTGTTACACTTCAACTTACTGGGACGTACAACTAGATCCGCCCACACATACCAGTCACACGTACATACAGTGTTACACTTCAACTTACTGGGACGTACAACTAGATCCCCCACACACACCAGTCACACGTACATACAGTGTTGCACTTCAACTTACTGGGACGTACAACTAGATCCGCCCACACATACCAGTCACACGTACATACAGTGTTACACTTCAACTTACTGGGACGTACAACTAGATCCCACACAAACCCACACGTACCAGTCACACGTACACGTACATACAGTGTTACACTTCAACTTACTGGGGCGTACAACTAGATCCTCCCACACATACCAGTCACACGTACATACAGTGTTACACTTCAACTTACTGGGACGTACAACTAGATCCGCCCACACATACCAGTCACACGTACATACAGTGTTACACTTCAACTTACTGGGAAGTACAGATCCCCCACACATACCAGTCTAGGATCCCCCCACGCACACCAGTCACACGTACATACAGTGTTGCACTTCAACTTACTGGGACGTACAACTAGATCCGCCCACACATACCAGTCACACGTACATACAGTGTTACACTTCAACTTACTGGGACGTACAACTAGATCCCCCCACGCACACCAGTCACACGTACATACAGTGTTACACTTCAACTTACTGGGACGTATAACTAGACCCCCCACACACACCAGTCACACGTACATACAGTGTTGCACTTCACCTTACTGGGACGTACAACTAGTTCCGCCCACACATACCAGTCACACGTAGATATAGTGTTACACTTCAACTTACTAGGACCTACAACTAGATCTTCACACACAAACCAGTCACACGTACTTTCAGTGTGTTGCACTTCAACTTACAGGTTTCTTCCACTTGAATCGTCCGCACGTCCCTATACATTGGCACACGCCGATAGTCTTCTTCGAACAGGTTTTGAAGTTCGGATCTCGACACTTGTATGTAGTAACTCCATTCGAAACCTGTCTCCTTGCACCCTTCACATCTGGCCGCTTATCCCCAACTTGAATCTCTGTGAAGACAAATCTTTCATACCAGGCATCAACACAGCATCAAGCCATTATTAGGTCTTCATAAAAATGGCAAACAAATTTAATGTACAAGACAATCTTCACAAAATGTTTAATCAACACAGACACTTTGTTTCAGAGTACTCAAAGATCACGCTCTTTTCATGCTGAATTCAATAAATATTGTCAGTGAACGAGTAACCTGTTTGGGGCAAATGGTCGCCGCCCTAAATTTTGTCTGTTGTGTTCGCACCAGCCATGATTGTGGAAGACTTTTTAACAAAAAATCAGACATTTCATAGTTCAGAAAACTGAATCTGAACAACTAAAATATTACCAGCATCTACATCATATGGTGAAAAGAAGTCCCAAGATCAAAAATGGTTTTAGAATGGTATGCCAACACAGGCACATTCCAAGGAAAACATTGTTCTGCTGAATGAAGACAGCTCTCAGCGAAGTGCAGGCCAGGCAGTATTCCGCACGAACACACAGTTTCTGTCTCCCTCTCAATCTCCCCGTTCACATGCTCCAAGTAACAAGTCAAAAGGTTTCGTTACAAGTAAAACCGAACAACTAACATTGATAACAATTTAATGCTCAACACAGACACAAAGCTGAGATCTCACAGACAATTATGTCAGACAAAACATGAAAAGCATGAAGTTCCCCTACAATTACCCATAAGCCCCCATGTGCCCTCATCTTTTACAGTTGCTAACTGACTTAAAGCACTACTCACAACTCGGTCAATCGCATCGGTAATCCTTTATTGGTGTCAAAGACTGCTGTGTCCAAGTGGAATGGACCGCGTATATACCTCGAGTTGTTTTACAACCGAAAAATATGTGAATATAGGTAAGATACGAAGTGAATGTGTGAGTATGGTTTTACGCCGCTTTTAGCAATATTCCAGCAATATCACGGCGGGGGACACCAGAAATGGGCTTCACACATTGTACCCATGTCGGGAATCGCACCCGGGTCTTCGGCGTGACGAGCGAACGCTTTAACCACTAGGCTACCCACCGCCCCTGGAAGATACAAAGAGACCAAGCTTCGTCACATCAAAGTTCGACAAAAAGGTGTTTACATAAGTTGGATATTGTCTTGGAAATTATCCTTAGTTTGAAAATTTAACATAGAGGAGCCACATGGTTGTTCTGTCTTCAGACCCTGAAGAGATACCATTAAAACATTTACTTAAACTCTACGAGCTTTGTCATTACCTGATACAAATGGGTGATTGCGTTGAAATACTTGACACCTGAGGCCAAGTCCGAGTGAACATCCGTCACTGTGGCACTTGCACTAGGAAAATACAAACTCATGTGTTCATTAAGATTTGACTTATTTCAAAGCGAGCTGAATAAACTAGTCCCACAAAGGATAGACGATATGAGTGTAGGCAATCAAAATGCCATGTGTTCACGTTTGGTTTGAGGACGACAATTATTGCCTAAGCAAATCATATCATATCATATCATATCATATATCATATATACATTTGTATAGCGCCGATATCCAGCTCTTGTATACTTCTTGTACTGTATTATTCACTTGCCAACTTTAGGCTCAAGTGCCAGGTTTGATTGACAGACTGGCTCGGTCTGCATACAGTACCGATTCGATGTAGCGATTTGTCATCTATACTTCATTATTCAGTCGCCAAGTTCTAGAATTCTGTTACAGTCACGCTATTGCTGTAATATTCCACATGTGACTTTGAATTATATCTCACTAGAATGATGATCAAACAGTTGATCGATCCAGCCCCGCGACTTCTCTTCTTTGTTTTCGACGTTAGGGGGGACAACCACTGACTAATCGCCATAGCGCCACCGCCGTCGAAACTTGATTGTGAGGGTGATGAAATATCGAAAGAGGAAAGTTGAACGTATTTTCATTTCGAATATATTCTAGTTTTCAGATTGTATATGGTGGGTAAAATGAGTTTCATGCCCGATGTTAAATCGTATCGGCCAGCTGATGTGAGTTGGAAGCGTATTTCTTCGAACCATTTGTCAAGCAGCGCACGGCTCCGTCAAAAAATAACTCAGACGAGAGAAGAAGACTCACTTCATTTTTCAACAAATCATTCTTTTTGCAATGTTGGTTTTGACCTGGATATTTTATTCTAATTTAGATACAAATTTAAGGTACAAATGTATGGTCAAACTTGTAAAATATTGAAATGCCGCTCACTCCAGATACATAGAGCCTGTGATGGCAAATTCCTTTAAACATAGGGTCCGCAGTTATCCAATCAGTTAACTAGCATTGAAGTAGAATGCCACACCAAATAAAACTATATTAATGTTTATTTCAGCCAGAGATGTTTTACTGTTAATTACTAATGTAAATACTGATGTTGCAAAGAGTATGTAATAAGTTCAAAGTTTTGTCAATTAAGTTACATATTGACAAAAGTATGGCTTCTTGAACAGTAATAATGTTTGTTCTACAGGATCTGAGGCCATATCCTTTTAGAACATATAACACAAATTGAAATATATTCACATGTCAAAGCAAAACACGCCACTAGTGAAGTGACACGTTTAGCATGTTGAGATGCTGCTCATTCATTTGATATTTAATATAGATCACAAGTATACTGGTGCTCAATAACATTTTTCTTAAATAAAATAAAGACATACTCACAACTGTTACAGTTATTCAGATTGATTCATTACCGAAGATACTGATCATCATCCAAAATGCACTGAAGTTGTTTTAAAATTTCCTAAAGTCTTATCAGAAAAAAACACATGGAAATGTCCTGAAACACCACTGTGCAAGTAAATATGAAGCTTATATTCCAAATAACCAACACCACTTTTTGAACAATTTGTCCAAAACCAACATCTCAGTAAACACTAGCAATTTTTTTGTCATCAAAGGCGATTCATTCAAGTAAACATACATAGGTAGTTGCAGAACGTTGCTGATTTAGACTCATGCCTAGTTTCTGAAATATTTAATTTTGATAGAAAAAAATCAACTCTAATTAAATTGAAAAGCAGCCCCAGTGGGAGGGATAATTCTGACGTACTTCATTCAGGGCTTTTTCACTGCAGGAAAGGTAAATAATACGGTTCAGAGACTGTGAATCTGGCAAACTGTCACTACCTGGCTAATCTCGGATTGAGTCGACAGTGTTCGTGTTTGTGACTTCGTATCAGTTACTAGTGTTCGCCGAAGACCCGGGTTCGATTCCCCACGTGGGTACAATACGTGAAGCCCATTTTTGGTGTCCCCCGCCGTGATATTGCTGTAACATTGCTAAAAGCGGCGTAAAACCATACTCACTCACTACTGACGACCACGGCGACCTTATCGTACCACGGCCTAACCATCTGTTGTGATGATACACAACCTTTATGTGTGTATTCATATTGTTGAATTACCAGTTATATGGAATCCTAGAAGAGACATTGTCGAGTTTTGGCTCTTACAAAAACAGGCAAGACGTTAAGTAAACACACTCAAAGACAAACGTTATTGTGACCCATAAATAACACACGAAAGAGAACATTCAACTTTACTGCCTCGAATGAAATGTTAGCACATGAAGAGACACATATTTCAAGGTACTGTACGATCCATAACGACTGCACACCTTGCATATGCAAATGAACTTCAAAATGTCAGTAGCAAGTGTGTTCATGCAGGCTCGGCACTTTCGCCTTATTAAAACCACTAAACGTCGAATCAAGTCCTGAAGGAGATCATTCGATATTCGAGAAGTTCCTTGGAGCGGTGTTGGAGGATTCGAATGACATAGTAAACGTCGCTCCATTTCATCCCAGAAGTGTTCAGTGGGTGACGAATCAGCAGATCGTGCAGGTCTACTGATTAAGGTACAAAGTAATAATCAGCGTGTGGTCTGGCGTTATCGTGTTGAAACGTCACTTGAGGGCAGTTCTGTTGCGAAATGAGTAAAGCAGCCATTTCTAGATATCTCGTCTCGGTACATCGCATGATTCCCCGAAATCACAACCAATGGCCTTCTTGCTGTAGCTAATATCCCACCCCAGATCACATCGTCCCCACCTCCAAAACGTTTCCTTTCCAGAACACATAGCCGTATATAAAGTTCGCCTCGGCTCATCTGGGAAGAGAACTCTTCTCCACTCACGTGTTTCCGATCGTACGTGAGTGTTATCTTCTCCGGGGCGGTGGGGTAGCCTAGTGGTTAAAGCGTTGGCTCGTCACGCCGAAGACCCGGGTTCGAATCCCCACATGGGTACAATGTGTGAAGCCCATTTCTGGTGTCCCCCGCCCTGATGTTGCTGGAATATTGCTAAATGCGGCGTAAAACCAAACTTAGTCAGTCAGTCAGTTATCTTCTCCACTGGAGACATAGCCGTCGATGGTCTGGCCATCGGGCTGGAGATCTTGCACCAATGCTCTAGATGCGAAGACGTCGTCAAATTGTTCCTGCTGATACCCTATTGCTGTCAGGCATGGTATGGGATGTAAGGGTTGCTGGCAAGAACCTCTGTTGGAAGTGAGTCGTTCGAATCCGTCTTTCATGGCAGACAATTATTGTGGAAGCCTAAGGCTTTATTGTTTTGCTGAAAAGGTGAAAGTAATTGCCAAACGGTGTTTTAAGGGCGTGGAATTGACGGGCGACATCACGCTGCGAGGTACCAGACTGAAGCATACCTATAGCTCTCAATCTGTTACTTTCCCCGAAGCGTGGCATGTCGAACGTGTTCCAGAACGATGTAGAGCTGTTTTTGCACTTCTTAATAATGGATGTGATAAGCGTTTGGTTGTCTCAGATTTTAAAAATGAACGTTGCTGGCCATTTTTCACGAATATGTAATGCTGCTTGCATTTTTCATGATTCATTTTTCATTCGACTGACTGAGTTTGGTTTTAAGCAATGTTCCAGCAATATCACGGCAGGGAATACCATAAATGGGCTTCACACATTGTACCCAAGTGGGGAATGGAACTCATACCTTCCGCGTGACGAGCGAACGCTTTAACTGCTAGGCTACCCCACCGCCCCCTCATGCAATTCGAACACCAACTGCCTAGTTGCGTTTCTTTGACCATTTTAACTCACTCTTCCTCAGGTTCAAATAAAAAAAACATCATTCATAAGGTTACCAATGAAAATTTCATGTCATACATGGTTTTGCTTTTGAGTATATATGAAACTGGACAATGCAGAATATTTAGGATTTTGGTATTTTCACCAAAGTACGGCATGCTTAATATACTTCTGATATACTTAGGTAAAGAAGGATCACAGACTGTTGCTTAAAGGTTCATCATTTATCTGAAGTATGGCGTTTTAAGTACACACTGTGAGACATATTATTATTATTATTATTGATTATTTCATTTATTTCACGTGTAAGCGTGATGATGGTAAACGACCGAAGTGATCTATGTGTATGGCTCTGGGGTTCGAACCCACGATCATAGTTTCCTGGCACACCTTGCAGATGCAACAGTAGACAGAGAAGCGTATATAACCATACCGCCCACAACCATGCCTTCTCTTTTAAAAGCTGTTCAACATTTCAACCCTTATACGAGAATGATGAGTAGATAATTTAGAACGAATATAATATACAGGAGGACCTACCTTAGTGTATGCCATATCGGTGTTCCCAAGAATAGTGTTCCTGAGAAGACAGATGCGAGTCTGAAGATCGTAACTGAAAGAGACGCAATCTCCACTCAAGACACAGGCTGCTGCACACCTGCGTGAAGAAGGCTTCAAAGACTTCATACCTTGATGGTTTTCCGTACCAACATGCACCAGCCTTGCCTCTTCAAAGGCACCATTACAGTCAGCGAGCTGCATGTACACCCATATAAGTAAACCTACTTTACCAGCGACACTGAAGGTTTTCATTGCTGTGAATACTCAATACGAACGTCTCTCTACCTTAAAACCATACCTTGTATTGTTGGGTGTTCACTAATCAGATGAAGTTCGTGGTTACCAGGAAGATTGAAATGTCTGTATCCAGTTTCCATGTACTGACATCACGTCATTGAAGCAATCTTGAGATGAATATTAATAAATAAAAGCAGGTTCCTAATATTTGTAATATAATACATTTCCAAGCCTAAATTGTGATCCATCTCTCAGAGGAAACATAAATGCTCATCGCTTTCATATTTCATGTCCTTAATGTTCATTTAACATTTTTTAAGTCAGGCGACAACGTTTGAATTGTGTGCATTGATCAATATTCAACAAGCCGCCCAGTTTATGGCCTATACAAATTATGAATTTATAATCCTAGAGCCTTGATTCATTTAAAGTAATATAACAGTTCGGTTTGTTTTCATATATTTGGCATTATTTGACGAAATTGATTCATTAAATTTGGCAGTGTTAGAGGCGCCCATGTTGCCCTGACCTTCCGTTAACAATCGATTTGCTTTAAAGAGTAATTATTTCCAGACCCACGCTGCCTACCATGAAACAGCGGTCTGTTGACAAACCAGACAAGCAAGTGAGTGAGTGAGTTTGGTTTTACGCCGCTTTTAGCAATATTCCAGCAATTTTTTGTAGTTGAGGTGAAGTGGTCAGCTTCCAGACGTCCTATGGTGATGTTGCAATTGCAGCACAGTCTTGTCATTTTCCCACTTTAAATACGTCATGTATAGTGTGTACATTGCGACGTTCATGTACTATGTACTAAAGACAGTTTCACAGTGGTAACCCACTCGGGTGTAATTCAACATGGATACTTTCTGGTATACCTTATATCGACCGACAGGTAGGGTAACACTGTTTTTTCCCTTAATCATGACCGACAGATAGGGTAACCTTGTTTTATTTCCTTTATACTGACCGGCAGGTAGGGTAACACTGTTTTATTCCCTTAATACTGACCCACAGGTACGGTAACACTGATTTAATCCTTTAATGTTGACCGGCAGGTAGGGTAACACTGTTTTTTCCCTCAATCATGACCGACAGATAGGGTAACCTTGTTTTATTCCCTTAATACTGACCGGCAGGTAGGGTAACACTGTTTTATTCCCTTAATACTGACCCACAGGTACAGTAACACTGATTTAATCCTTTAATGTTGACCGGCAGGTAGGGTAACACTGTTTTTTCCCTTAATCATGACCGACAGATAGGGTAACCTTGTTTTATTTCCTTTATACTGACCGGCAGGTAGGGTAACACTGTTTTATTCCCTTAATACTGACCCACAGGTACGGTAACACTGATTTAATCCTTTAATGCTGACCGACAGGTAGGGTAACACTATTTTATTCCCTTAGTGCTGACCGGCAGGTAGAGTAACACTGTTTCATTCCCATAGACCCGGCATGTCTTCCCTTCTAACACACAACGTTTTCGCAACATTGTAGGTAGATTGGTAACGTCATGGCACAACGTTGTCACAACGTTAGTATTGCGTCATTTTATAACGTTATGTCACAACGTAATAACAACGTTATGCTTTGGGCTCCTCACAACGTTATTACAACGTTTCTTATTACACAGAGTTTTCTGTAAACTTTTCACTCTGAGATTCTTTCTTCGCTATTCAGCTACAACTTAAGAAAACACACGACCAAACCAACATGCAAATTGACGAGTTAACATTGAAGTGAATTTATTAACGTTATATAGAACGTTAGACAACTTAGAACACGTCAGCATTCAATAACTTTAACCTTGTGGCGACGTAAATATGACGTATCTCAACGTTAGGCCACAGCGTAGTGACAACGTAAATGGGAGTCCACAGAATAACGTTGTAACAACGAAAGCATAACGTTGTGACAAAGTGAAATTGTTACCTGGGTTATTCCCCTTAATGCTGACCGGCAGGTAAGGTAACCTTGTTTCTTTCACTTAAAGCTGACCGGCTGGCAGGGTAGCCCTTTGTTATTGGCTCATGCTGACCGGCAGGCAGGGTAACCCTTTGGTATTCCCTCAATGCTGACCGGCAGGCAGGGTAGCCCTTTGTTATTCCCTTAATGCTGACCGGCAGGCAGGGTAGCCCTTTGTTATTTACTTAATGCTAACCGGCATGCAGGGTTACCCGTGTTGATTCCCTAAATCGCCTAGATGGTGTGACACTGTCACGGATAGAAACCCCAACCCTCCGTTCCCCCGGCTCACACTCTATCCACTGGACCACGGCGACGGTGGAATATTTACATGTCATCATCATTTCATTTTGCAGAATGTGGCTTTAAAAACAAATATTCTAATAACTCAATTCTTGAATAATTGTCAGAAGAGTATTTACCTAAATGAAATCAGTGTCTTTTTTATAAAGCTCAAAGTTTGAAGTTTGAAGACAGGCAGACACTTTTATTCTTCCAGGTAGTGTTTCAATCTACTTTTCTCTGTCATAATTGTCCATAATTGTCCATATTGCTTTTAAATGGTTTGAACATGCTCCGTTGCATTTAGATGTTTTAAGCTGCGGTTGACATTACCAAGCTGGAAGTACTTGTATGAAACACTTTCAGAATTAATGCTATTATTGCCCTCAGACAAAATCGTTCAAAAACATATGTCATTAACCCTGGTAGAAATTGCTTGTTCAATATTCATTAAATAGTTTATGAATTAAAGGATTACGAACAGTTATTCAATCATTCTACGGTGCCATAAAATTTATTCTCAATGGGAATTTCAGCAGGCATACAGGAATATTGGTTAGAACAGATACCAAATTTGACTGGTTTAGTGCCGGTAAATTTGAGCCGTGAAAGATCCAAGTTAGAATGTGATTATTCTTGCGACAATGGGGGTTGGATGAACTGTCACGCTTACTTAGTTGAAGCATGTAAAATCCAATTTGTGTAGATCGATGCTCATGATGTCAATCCCTGGACTGTCTGGTCCAGACTCGATTCTTTACAGAACCCTTCGGAGGTAAGGTTAGCTCATTGTTCTAAGATGCTCATTTGGGCGTGCCAGAAATCAATAATCCCGAATCTGAATCCCGGAATCGGCCGAATGTGTGTAATCGCTGAACCATCTTCTTTTTCGAGAGTGCTCTCCATTGGTAATTCTCATCCAGTTTCCGCCCTTCTCCTCTTTAATCTGATCAAGTTGGGAGCACTTCATCTTATAAATTCAGTTCGGTATTGAGGGATTAGTAAGAGTTTGGCAGATTTGACTGAATTGTGAACTGAAATAATTCAGCATTGAACTAGTTCTTAACTTGTGTTGAGAAACTCCGTACATGCATAGTCAAAGGATAGTTTATGTTGCACACTCGGAATTTTTGCATCAGTTGAACAAATTCAACTCTTGACAAGTTCTTACAAGGGGAAAATCCTCAACGTTTGCCTACCATGTTGGGTTGTCATCAAAATCATCACATTTTGATTTAAGGATGAACAAAGTGATTTTGAGATGTCAAGAAACACCTTGCACATTGGCTCACGAAGACACCTTTTAGATTCTGCTTATGTGCATATTCAGTTTTAATATGTGCATCCCTGGATTAAACTGCGAACTCAACTGAGTGCACGGTAACATCATTTTTGATTATGATGAATTCAGGTTGTGCTCCCCTACTTCTCTCTGCAATCATGCATCGTCTTTCCCCGTCAACATCCAGCTGTAACAAACATAAGATGATCATTAATACTTTGACAGTCACCCCGCAGCCAACATGCATTGCCCTATGTATACCATTCTTCGAAAAATCGACCTCTCTACCCAACATCCATATACTCACCCCTGTACCCACCCTCCATACACTGACCCTGTATACCCACCCTCCATATACAGACCCTTCTCCACACCCTCCATATTCTTACACTGTATACCACCCTCCATACACTGACCCTGTATAACAACCATCCATATTCTTACATTGTATACCCACCTTCCATATACTGACCCTGTATACCCACCTTGAATATACTGACAGTGTATAAACAACCTCCACATACTGACCCTGTATACCCCTTTCCACATACTGGCACTGTATACCCATCCTTCATATACTAACCCTGCATAACCACCATCAATATTCTTCCATTATATACCATCCTTCCATATACTGACCCTCTGTACCCACCCTCAATATACTGACCCTGTACAAACAACCTCCATATACAGACCCTTCTCCCCACCCCTCCATATTCTTACACTGTATACCACCCTCCATATACTGATCCTGTATACCCAGCTTCAAAATACTGACAGTGTATAAACAACCTCCATATACTGACCCTATATACCCGCCTTCCACATACTGGCACTGTATACCAACCCTTCATATACTGACCCTGTATACCCACCCTCCATATACTGACACTGTATACCAACCCTTCATATACTGACACTGTATAAACAACCTTCCTATACGGACCCCTCTACACACCTTCCATATACTGGCCCTCTGTACCCATCCTCTATATACTGACCCTGTATATCCAACACCATATACTGACACTGTATATCCACCCTCCATATTCTTACATTGTATAACCACACTCCATATACTGACCCTGTATAACCAAACTCCATATTCTTACTCTGTATACCCACCCTCCATATACTGATCCTGTATAAACAACCTGCATTTACTGATCCTGTATATCCATCCCCATATACTGACACTGTAAACCCACCCTCCATATACTGACACTGTTTACCACCCTCCATATACTGACCCTGTATAAACAACATCCATATTCTTCCATTGTATACTCACCTTCCATATACTGACCCTCTGTACCCACCCTCCATATACTCACCCTATACAACCAACCTCCATATACTGACCCTGTATACCCTCCCTCCATATATTGACCCTGTATACCACCCTCCATAAAATGACACTGTATTCCATCCTCCATATACTGGCCCTGTATACCCAACCTCCATATACTGACCCTGTATACCCACCAACCATATACTGAAACTGTATACCACCCTCCATATACTGACCCACTATACCCATCCTCCATATACTGACCTGTATAAAAAACTCCTTATACCGACCCCTCTACCCACCCTCCATATACTGACACTCTATAACCAAACTCAATCTACCGTCCCCTCTATCCACTCTCCATATACTGACCCTCTATACCACCCTCCATATACTGACACTGTATACCCACCCTCCATATACTGACCCTATATAAACAACCTACATATACTGATACTGTATAACAACCCTCCATATTCTTACACTGTATACACACCTTCCATGTACTGTCCCTGTATACCCACCATATCCTAAACTGACCATGTATAAACAACCTCCTTTTACTGACTCTGTATAAACAACCTCCATAAACCGACCCCTCTACACACCTTCCACATACTCGCCCTCTGTACCCACCCTCCATATACTGACCCTGTATATCCAACACCATATACTGACACTGTAAACCCACCCTCCACATTCTTACATTGTATAACCACACTCCATATACTGACCCTCTGTACCCACCTTCCATATACTGACCCTGTATACCCACCTTCAATATACGGACAGTGTATAAACAACCTCCATAAACTGACCCTGTATACCCACCTTCCACATACTGGCACTGTATACCCACCCTTCATATACTGACCCTGTATACCCACCCTCCATATACTGACACTTTTTACCCACCCTTTATATACTGACACTGAATACCCACCCTCAATATACTGACACTGTATAAACAACCTCCATATACTGACCCTGTATAAACAACCTCCATATACGGACCCCTCTACACACCTTCCATATACTGTCCCGCTGTACCCACCCTCCATATACTGACCCTGTATATCCAACACCATATACTGACACTGTATACCCACCCTCCATATTCTTACATTGTATAACCACACTCCATATACTGTCCCTGTATAACCACACTCCATATTCTTACTCTGTATACCCACCCTCCATATACTGACCCTGTATAAACAACCTCCATTTACTGACCCTGTATATCCATCCCCATATACTGACACTGTAAACCCACCATCCATATACTGACCCTGTAAACCAAACCTCCATATACTGACCCTGTATAACCACCCTCCATATTCTCACACTGTATACCACCCTACATATACTGACCATGTATACCAAACCTCCATATACTGACACTGTATAAACAACCTCCATATACCGACCCCTCTAAAACCCTCAATATTCTTACACAGTATACCCACCCTCCATATACTGACCCTATATAAACAACCTACATATACTGATACTGTATACCAACCCTCCATATTCTTACACTGTATACACACCTTTCATGTACTGTCCCTGTATACCCACCCTACCTAAACAACCTCCTTATACCGACCCCTCTACCCACCCTCCATATACTGACCCTGTATAACCAAACTCCATCTACCGTCCCTTCTACCCACCCTCCATATAATGACCCTCCGTACCCACCGTTCATATACTGACCCTGAATACCCACTCTCCATATACTGACCCTGTACAAACAACCTCCATATACTGACACTGGATACCACCCTCCATATACTGACCCTGTATATCCACCCTCCATATACTGATCCTGTATACCCACCCTTGATATACTGACCCTGAATACCCACTCTCCATATACTGACCCTGTATAAAAAACCTCCATATACCGACCCCTATAAAACCCTCAATATTCTTACACAGTATACCCACCCTCCATATACTGACCCTATATAAACAACCTACATATACTGATACTGTATACCAACCCTCCATATTCTTACACTGTATACACACCTTCCATGTACTGTCCCTGTATACCCACCCTACCTAAACAACCTCCTTATACCGACCCCTCTACCCACCCTCCATATGCTGACCCTGTAAAACCAAACTCCATCTACCGTCCCCTCTACCCACCCTCCATATAATGTCCCTCCGTACCCACTCTCCATATACTGACCCTGTACAAACAACCTCCATTTACTGACACTGTATACCTACCCTCTATATACTGACCGTGTATAAACAACTTCCATATACCGACCCCTCTACCCATCCTCCATATACTGACCCTGAAAAACAACCATCCATATTCTTACATTGTATACCCACCTTCCATATACTGATCCTGTATACCCACTCTCAATATACTGACCCTGTATAAGCACCCTCCATATACTGACAATGTATAAACAACCTCCATATACCGACCCATTTCTACCCACCCTCCATATACTGACCCTGTATGACACCCTCCATATACTGACACTGTATACCACCCTCCATATACTGACACTGTATAACCAACCTCCATATACTGACCGTGTATACCCACCCTCCATTTTCTTTCCCAGTATGCCCACCCTCCATATACTGACCCTGTGTTTCCATCCTCCATGTTCTTTCCCTGTATACCGACCCTCCATATACAGACCCCGTATATCCACCCTCCATATACTGACTCTGTATATACCCACCTTCCATATACTGACTCTGTATAACCAGCCTCCATATACTGATCCCGTATACCCTACCTCCATTTTCTTTCCATGTATACCCACCCTCCATATACTGACACTGTATACCATTCTCCATATACTGACCTGTATACCCACCCTCCATATACTGACATGCATACCCACCCTCCATATACTGACCCCGTATTCCCACCGTCCATATACTCACACTGTATACTCCACCCCTCAGGGTTATTTTGACGATGCATTCTCTTCCAATATGCAATGTGTGATTCATCCACGTGAGCTCTGTGCCCCAAGTATTTTGGATAAACGTGTTGCAAACGATACGATGGTCTTGTTCTTTAAAGTTGAAGCGGAAATCGGTATAGAATACCGAGTCCTGGCCTTTATTGACACAGACATCAAATCTGAATTCAGAAATATGGTTTGATTTATTTTAATTGTACTAAAACATATATTATCACATTAATCCTCCCAACTTGAAAAAAGAAAGGAGTAATGGTATTAATTAAAGACCCTGCATCAGGCAAAGACTGAATTCAAACATATGTTTAACAGAACAGAATAGTATTAAATACAGAATTCAGTGCAAAATATTTAAACGCGATCAGCAACATTAGTCCCAGTTACCGAACAAACAGCTGAGTGGCACTTTCAATATTCATTTTGACAACGACGAATACCATCAATGAGTTTGGATCGCGTGAATGAAACCTCGGTCAAACGTGTAGTATATCCTTCCATCGTATTCATCAAAGGTTTTTCTTGCATTAAATGATATGGAATATAAAAGGACACACCAACCAAAGTTTACGTTAAAATCATATATTTGTAGCCCATGGTCTACCATTCATTTTCTGTAATACTTAGAATTACTGCAAAGAATGAATAATTGCAACAATATTTGATATTTTAAACGATCATTTCTTGCAGTCATGGCGAAGTGATGCCAACAATTCATCTAAAGGTTTTTATTATTCTATCATTAAGGAATCCCCATGTTTTGAGCAATATCTTTTTATTGAATGAAAACGTTTACAAGCCGATGTTATATTTTAGAACAAGCAACCATAATTTACAAATAGAAAAGGGTCGGTATTATAACACCCCTCGTCAAGAAAGTGTAACTCTAGACTTATCGGAGATGAATTCTATTATCTGTTTGATTATACTGTTTGAACAACTCAACGTAAAAGTTTGATTAATGAATATTATTTCTAATGTCCATCCTTATTAAATTATAAGAAACTGATATGTAATAGGAATATTAAGATTATAAGAATTTGTCACGTTTTCTCAAGAGGTTAGACCCGTGAAGATCCCCCGTAGAATAGGTCTTCAGCAATCCATGCTTGCCACAAAAGGCGACTATGCTTGTTGTAAGAGGTGACTAACGGGATCGAGTGGTCAGGCTCGCTGACTTGGTTGGCACATGTCATTGGTTCCCAATTGCGCAGATCGATGTTCATGCTGTTGGTCACTGGATTGTCTGGTCCAGACTCGATTATTTACAGACCGCCGCCATATAGCTGGAATATTGCTGAGTGCGGCGTAAGACTAAACTCACTCAAGAGGTTATTGCCATCTTGTTGTAAATATGATGTTTGTTTTATGTAACTAATGTACTGTCGTGGCGGTAACTTAGAGCAAATAAAGGCTGATCTGACAAACCTGTCCATGTATTGAAAGGTTCTAATTGTGTGAACACGGTTGCTTGTGTATTTATTGTGTATGTATCATTACCTTTCATCCTGATAAGTAGAGAGAGGAATACATACTAAATTTTCGAAAAAGGATAACATAGCTTTCATTTCATCCAGAGATTACGAACTTGGTAATGGTCTATACAGACGAAATTAATTACCTTAAAATGTAAATAGTACTGCCTTGAAAAATGGACAGCATATATATTTTTATAAGTTTCACATTATGAACCAGTTATGGCAACGCTTGGTTTACACGAACCACCAATGACAAAGCTAAGTTTCACACAAACTACGTGACAACACTTAGTTTCACAAAAAAAACACTAATGACAACGCTAGGTATCACACAAACCGGTAATGAAAACGCTTAGTATCACACAAACCGGTAATGAAAACGCTTAGTATCACACAAACCGGTAATGAAAACGCTAAGTATCACAGAAACTACTAATGACAATGCTTAATTTCAACGCATTAATGACGATGTGTTTAAGATTTACAAAATGCTCTCAGGTCCCTTTGAACATATCTCGTGTAAGTTCTCATAATTTACGAAACATTTAAACAAGTCGAAATAGGAGCATTGTCAGAAACTGTCGAAATATGTGACTTGCCATCATTAAAGAAAAGAACCTTTTATTCCTAATCCAAGCTTGTTTGTCAATTATGCCATGCTTGTGACGGGACTACGATGTTATGTTCGTACTGGATGTGACTGTGTAAGGGATTATGGTCCACTCTATCACACATACAGATTGATTACCTTGAATTATTGTTTGGTGTTCCTCTTATGGTGACACTGAACTCTTGCCAAGAACCACATGGCAAGAACAAAGGGTAGTTCGTCCTCTACAAAAGGAAGTACACGACTCGGTGAGTTAACTTAAAATTTACAAGAGGTTGTCAGCATTCGCCATGGCACAATTTGAGTGGGCTCTAAGCAGCGTTTAAGCCAACTCACTCACTCAAATGGATATTGTTGGCGCATACTTAGGTAGGGGACATAAACAGTCCACATACACCAGTCACAGAGACGGACATACTTGTTTCGCTTATTGGGGCATACAACGAGATATGTCCACACATTCCAGTCACACGTACATACAGTGTTACACTTCAGATTACTGGGGTGTACAACAAGATCCGTCCACACATTCCAGTCACACGTACATACAGTGTTACACTTCAGATTACTGGGGTGTACAACGAGATCCGTCCACACATTCCAGTCACACGTACATACAGTGTTACACTTCAACTTACAGGGTTAATCCACTTGAATAGTCCACACATACTAGTCATATTTTCCTGATTTCCACAAGTGTATGCAGTAACTGCATTCGAAACCTGTCTCTTTGCGCCCATCCCTCTTAACCGCTTACCACAAACTCGAGACTCTGTGAAAAAATCAGTCTGTACAGACAATGATAAGAGATCTTTCATGCCAGGCACCAACACGACAGCAAGGCAGTATTGCGTCTTCTTTAAAATGGCAATCAAATGTAATGTACAATAAAGTGAGTCTAAACTTTTGATGGGTAGTATATATCACTATTGTATGTTGTCTTATGAGCTTTACCCCACATATGAGTTCCCACAGACAATTACGGACAAAGTTTGAAAAGGAGGAAGTTCCTCAAAAATTAATCCTAAACCATCATGTACCCATAGGCTTGATTATGGCTAACGGCCTTAAACACTTTATTCTGACTTCATATTCTCTTGGTCCATGAGTAATCTTATATTTGTGGCTTGAGCAAAGAATATACTGTCTAACACTGTTGTATCGAAGTGGAATGAACCACTTCAATACTTCGAGTTGTCCTAGACTCTTAACAACCGAATATTATATTAATAAAGGAAAAGGAAGTTTATTCATAGTTTTAAACGTATAACACAGAGGAGTCACATGGTTGAATACCAACACCGAGTCTGTGTTTAAGGTCCCCGAAGGCGTGTCACATTTACCTAAACTCTGAGAGCTTTGTCATTACCTGACACGTGAGGGTGATGGCGTTGAAATACTTGACACCTGAGGCCAAGTCCGAGTGAACATCCGTCACGGTGGCACTTGCACTAGCAAAAACATACGTCATATGTTCATTAAGATTTGACTTTCACATAACGTGAGTTCATTTGAGAGCCGAACTGATGGAACATGTGGTTGACGTCGGAACATGTGTTGGTGCTTAAGTCTCAGCAAACGGCAACATTCAGGACTTTATCCTCATTTTATCACGCATAGTCAATCCTTATAATTTCGATATTCGTGTACTTGAATACTGTATTATTAACTCGACCACTTTAGAATTCTGATCTAACAATAAGGCTTAAATAACATATATTATTCCATCCATATACAGGAAGACCTACCTTATCGTAGGCCATGTTGCTGTTCCCAGGAATAGTGTTTTTGAGAAGACAGATGCGTGTCTGAAGATCGTAACTGAAAGAGACGCAGTCTACATTCAAGACACAGGCTGTGGCACAACCGCGTGAAGAAGGCTTCAGGGACTTCATGCCAACATTTTCCAGCCTTGAATCTTCAAAGGCACCACTGCAATCAGCGAGCTGAATGTGCACCCATACAAGTAAACCTACTTTACCACCGATAATGAAGCTTTTCATTTCTACGAATGCCAATACGAACGTTTCTATAGCTTAAAACAAAACCTTGTATTGTTGCTTGTTTGCTAGTCGGATGAAGTTCGTGGTTTAAGGAAGTATTTAAAGTGTCTGTATCCAGTTTCAAGTCAAGTCACTGAAGTAATCTTGAGATGAATATTAACGAATATCAGAATAAAATTCAGATTTGTAATAAATTACATTTAAAATGTTAGCAATCTCTCGGAGGAAAAATAACGGCTTATCGATTTGATGCTTCATGGTCCTAATGCTCATTCAACATTTTAAACTCAGGTGAAAACTTGTGCATTGCTCATGATACAACAAACCGGCCAGGTAATGGCCAGTTCAAATTATCAGAGTCAAGACCACGGGACTGAATTTGAATTTGTGCAATTTCAGAAGAATCCCAGTCATCATAGCGTCATCAAAAGAATTTGCTGCCCTTCTAGGGTCTGACGGCGAGGTTGGTCTGACATATTGTCTCCCGCAAGGAATCCTCTCCAAGTAGCAGACTTAAGATGATCTCTTGAACATCAGCCGACAACGAGGAAGTCCCCAGCAGTTTAGCTAGTGGTAAAGATGTTCTTGGTGATTGTGAAGTACTGAATGAAACTGATCAATCCCTTTAGTTACCAACAAGACATGTATGTTGATCAAACTGACCATGTTCATTAATAAAGTCATTGTGATGTGCTGAATGAAACTGACCAATCCCTATGGTTACAAAACAAGACATGTACGTTGATCAAACTGACCATGTATCTTTATTAATAAAGTGACTGCGATATGCTGAATGTAACTGAACAATCCCTTTAGTTACCAACAAGACATGTACGTTCATCAAAGTGACCATGCATCTTCATTAACAAAGTGATTGTGATATGCTGAATGTAACTGAAAAATCCCTTTAGTTACCAACAAGACATGTACGTTGATCAAAGTGACCATGCATCTTCATTAATAAAGTGATTGCGATATGCTGAATGTAACTGAACAATCCCTTTAGTTACCAACAAGACATGTACGTTGATCAAAGTGACCATGCATCTTCATTAATAAAGTGATGGGGCGGTTAGCCTATTAAACGTTAGCTCGTCACGCCGAAGACCCGGGTTCGATTCCCCACATGGGCACAATAAGCCAATTTCTGGTGCGTGATATGCTGGAAATTGCTAAAAGCGGCGTAAAACTAAACTCAGTCAGTCAGTCAGTAATAAAGTGACTGCGATATGCTGAATGTAACTGAACAATCCCTTTAGTTACCAACAAGACATGTACGTTGATCAAAGTGACCATGCATCTTCATTAATACAGTGACTGCGATATGCTGAATGTAACTGAACAATCCCTTTAGTTACCAACATGTTGTATTTCATACTTGATCAGATCTTGATTTCAGTAAATATGTATAATGAATCAGTGCAGATTTCAATAAATATACATAATCCTTGACGGAATCAGTAAATATACATAATCCTTGACGGAATCAGTAAATATACATAATCCTTGACGGAATCAGTAAATATACATAATCCTTGACGGAATCAGTAAATATACATAATCCTTGACGGAATCAGTAAATATACATAATCCCTGACGGAATCAGTGACTTTACATAAGCCCTGACGGAATCAGTAAATATACATAATCTCTGATGGAATTAGTGACTATACTACGTGTACTACTGATTATACATATTTACTGTAAAATTGGGAGCAGTCTCGTCATTTACCTACTTCACATTAGTCGACGATCGTATGTCAAAACGTTGACTGACGTTTGACCTTGTATATTTATTGTCAGAGCACAAGGTTGTCATGCATTCTTTTATTAGTTTCGTACAGTCCTATAAATATTGTTGTGTAAAGCTCTATGTTTGTACAAACTAGCGAACATGTGACCATCGAGTCAGACTTCCTGATTGGTCAGTCATATTGATACATTGACAGTTGACGTCACTTGCTTTCATCCTAGTAGCGGTTCAATCTATACTGGATATTATGAAATTATGAATAATGATCTATTTATTCATTGACACACTGATAACATACAGTCATAACAATACCAATATCCCTAACTTATTATGTCCAGTATATTGTTTCAGTCTGTGTTTTCCTGTCATAATTCTTTAATTTGTCAATATCGCTTTTAAATATTTCGATAATGTTCCCTTGCTTTTACAACTTTCAAGTTATGGCGGACGTTACCATGCTGCAAGTACAGATACCCTAATAATTTTAGTACTGAATGCAATTTGTAAGAAACAATTTCAACATTAATGCTATTATTGCCTTCAGACAAAATGGTTCAACAAAAATAATCTCCCATAACCCTTGTAGAAGTTGCTCGCTGAATGTTTGTTAGAGTCTAATTTTCTCTCAAAGAGCTTAAAAATCTCCAGTCCAATTCTGAAGTTAATCATATTAAATTGTTTATGAATTAGAGGATTGCAGTTATTCAATTATTGCCATATATTGCCATATATTTTCTTCTCAATGGTAATTTGAGCAGACTTACAGGGATATTGGTTGACACAGTCAGATACCAACTGTCGGTAAAGGCGACCCGTGAAAGATCGTGAATTAGAATTTGATTTTTCTTGCGACAAGGGGGATCGGATGATCAGACTCGCTGACTTGGTTAAAGCATGTCATGATACCCAAATTAAGCAGATCGATTCTTATGATATCTGTCTCTGGACTGCTTGATCCAGACTCGAATTGTTACAGAACCACCTCATATATTGCTGGAATATTGCCGAGTGCTCCGTTAAACAACAAACACGCGAAAAACGAAAATGGCTTTTGGTGCATATGCTGCCAAATATTTAACATTCCAACGTCATTTACTGGTGTACTCTTCGGGGGCAAGGCTGGTCCACTCTTTCGCGTGCCAGGAACAAATAATCGTGAGTTCGAATCCTGGAATCGCCTCGATTGTGTGTAATCGCTAAGCCCAATCCTCTCTCAAGGTCGAGCTATGTCGAGCTTTATGAAATTGGCATTCTCATGTAGTTTCCGCCTATCTTACTCTTAACCCTTTAGTGTGATCAAGTTTAGGGTATTTCATGACGCTTAAACTCAGTCCGCTATTGAGGGATAAGTAGGAGTCCGGTTTCCCTGAATTGTGAACTGAATTAATTCCGCATTGAACTTGTTCATAAGCTCCGTTGAGAAACTCCGCATATGCACAGTCAAAGGATAGTTTATATTGCACACTCGGGATGTTTGCATGAAGTGAATAAGTTCTTAAAAGGGTGAAATCCTCAACGATAGCCGACCATGTCGGGTTGTCATTAAAACGACACACAAAATCTACTTGTGGAAATCATCAAATCTTTATTTAAGGATGAATAAAGTGGTTTTGAGAAGTCAATAAACAACTTCCACATTGGCTTATTTGCATGTACAGTCTAAATGTATCTATCACTGGATTAAACTGCGATCTCAACAGAGTTCACAGTTACGTCATTTTCGATTTCAATGTATTCAGGGTGTAGTCCTCTCACGCTCTCTGGAATCGTGCATCGTCTTTCACCGTCAACATCCAGCTGTAACAAACATAAAATGTTTATTAATACCTTGGCAGTCACCCCGCAGTCAGAACAGTTTACCTATTTTTACCTAATAGCCTAATATACTTTCTAAAAGTTTAATATATAGTATCATTCATATACTGACCCTTTTTATTCAACCTCCATATTTGTACCCTGTATACCCACGATCCATATACTGTCCTTGTATACCCACCCTCCATATACTGACACTGTATACCCTCCCCCATATACTGACCCTGTACACCCACCCTCCATATACTGACCCTGTATGCCCACCCTCCATATATTGACCCTGTATACCCACCCTCCATATACTGACCCTGTATACCCACCCTCCATATACTGACCCTGTATACCCACCCTCCATATATTGACCCTGTATACCCACCCTCCATATACTGTCCCTGTATACCCACCCTCCATATACTGACCCTGTATACCCACCCTCCATATACTGTCCCTGTATAGCACCCTCCATATACTGACACTGTATACCCACCCTCCATATACTGACACTGTATACCACCCTCCATATACTGACCCTCTATACCACCCTCCATATACTGACCCTCTATACCCACCCTCCATATACTGACCCTGTATACCCACCCTCCATATACTGACCCTGTACACCCAGCCCCATATACTGACCCTGTATACCCACCCTCCATATATTGACCCTGTATACCCACCCTCCATATACTGACCCTGTATACCACCCTCCATATACTGACCCTGTATACCCACCCTCCATATACTGACCCTGTATAGCACCCTCCATATACTGACACTGTATACCCACCCTCCATATACTGACACTGACCCTCCATATACTGACCTCTATACCCACCCTCCATATACTGACCTCTATATACTGACCCTGTATACCACCCTCAATATACTGACACTGTATACCCACCCTCCATATACTGACACTGTATACCACCCTCCATATACTGACCCTCTATACCACCCTCCATATACTGACCCTCTATACTCACCCTCCCTATACTGACCCTCTATATTCACCCTCCATATACTGACCCTGTATACCACCCTCCATATACTGACCCTGTACACCACCCTCCATATACTGACCCTGTACACCACCCTCCATATACTGACCCTGTACACCACTCTCCATATACTGACCCTCTATACCCACCCTCCATATACTGACCCTCTATGACCCTCCTATACTGACCTCTATATTCACCCTCCATATAATGACCCATACCATATACTGACCCTGTACACCACCCTCCATATACTGACCCTGTACACCACCCTCCATATACTGACCCTGTACACCACCCTCCATATACTGACCCTGTACACCACTCTCCATATACTGACCCTCTATACCCACCCTCCATATACCGACCCTCTATTCTCACCCTCCATATAATGACCATGCATACCACCCTCCATATACTGACCCTGTATACCACCCTCCATATACTGACCCTCTATACTCACCCTCCCTATACTGACCCTCTATATTCACCCTCCATATACTGACCTGCATACCACCCTCCATATACTGACCCTGTATACCACCCTCCATATACCGACCCTCTATACTCACCCTCCATATACTGACCTGTATACCACCCTCCATAAACCGACCCTCTATACTCACCCTCCATATACTGACCTGTATACCACCCTCTATATACCGACCTGTATTCCAACCCTCGATATACTGACACTTCATACCGTAACGTCTCATATACTCACGTTGTATACTCCATGTCTCAGGATTATTTTGACGATGCATTCTCTTCCAAAATGCATTGTGTCACTCATCCACTCCTGCTCTGTGCCCCATATATCTTGGACAAACGTGTTGCAAAAGACACTATGGTTTTGTTTGTTAAATTGAAAGCGGAAGTAAGCATAGAATACCATGTCCTGGCCTTTAATGAGATAGACATCAAATCTGAATTAAAAAACATGTTTAACTGATTTTCACAATATAATAACATAAATTAGATCTTCACTGTAGTCTGCGCTCCTTGAAATAGATAGAAGTAATAGCATCATTTTTTAAAGAAAATCTTGCATCAGTGCCAAAACAAGGACACCGCTAGGTTTCACACAAACCACTACGGACAACGCTTAGTTTCACACAAATCAGTAGGGATAACGCCTAGTTTCACAGAAACCAGTAAGGATAACGCTTAGTTTTACACAAACCCCTAAGGACACCGTTAGGTTTTACACAAACCACTACGGACAACGCTTAGTTTCACGCAAACCACCAGTCTCCGTTGCACACAAACCACCAATGATAACGCTTCGTTTCAAACAAATCACTAACGGCAACGCTAGGTTTCACATAAAACCACCAATGACAACACTTATTTGCCTACAAACCGCTTATGACAACGGGTCGATGGAGTAGCTTAGTGGTTAAAGCGTTCGCTCGTCACACCGAAGACCCGGGTTCGATTCCCATCATGGGTACAATGTGTGAAAAACAATTTCTAGTGCCACTCGCCATGATCTTGCTGGAATAGTGCTGAAAGCCTCGTAAAACCATACTCACTCACTTACTAATGGCAACGCTTAATCTCGCGCAAACCACCAATGATAACACTTAATTTCACGCAAACCACCAATGATAATGCTTCGCTTCACACAAACTACCTATGACATAGTTTTAATTTGACACAAGCTGCCAATGATAGCACTTAATTTCACGCAAACTACCTATGACATAGTTTTAATTTGATACAAGCTACCACTGATAACGCTTAATTTCACGCAAACCACCAATGATAATGCTTCGCTTCACACAAACTACCTATGACATAATTTTAATTTGACACAAGCTACCAATGATAGCACTTAATTTCACGCAAACCACCTATGACATAGTTTTAATTGGACACAAGCTACCACTGATAACGCTTAATTTCACGCAAACCACCAATGATAATGCTTCGCTTCACACAAACTACCTATGACATAGTTTTAATTTGACACAAGCTACCAATGATAACGCTTAATTTCACGCAAACCACCAATGACATAGTTTTAATTTGACACAAACCACTAATGACCGGGTTTCAATTTCCAACAATTCTCGAAGATTCACAAAATGCACTCATGTCCCTAAGAACATGCTTCGTGCAAGTGCTCATAATTAAGGCATTGAATCAAGTCGAAATAATGGCAAACTCAGACACTGTCGAATATGTCAATAGTGTATGTTATATATCAGGTTACATGCCATTTATTTGCTAGTAAGAAAGTATACTCGTACGTAAATCAGTATATGCATTTTGAATATGTGACTAAGCCTTCATTTATGAAAACAAAACAATTTTAATAATATACGTAGAGAAACAAATAAAGGAACACAGGAAAATCAAGTGTTCCTTTATTATTTTCTAGTTTTCATCAACAGCTTTTAATAGCGCTGTGGTGATGAAAACTGGAAAATAATAAACGAACGCTTTAATTTTCCTGTGTTCCTTTATTTGTTTCTCTACGTATATATCTGTTTGTTTGTCAACTATGCTATGCTTGTAATGAGTGGGATATGATGTTATAACTGTAAGACGGTTACTAATGAGAACCCTATTACTGTATAAGGGATGACGTCACTCTGTTATGAATAAAGATTGATTACTTTGAATCATTTTGTAGAGTTAATCTTATGGTGACACCGAACTCTTCCCAAGAACGACATGGCAGGAACAAAGCTTGGTTTTTAATCTGAAAAAGGAAGCAAATGACTAAGTACTTCAACTTTAAATTTACTATAGATTGTCAGTATTATAAAAACTGTGTTACGTTAAGTACTGAGCAGTTCGACTTCGGGCAGGCAAATTAATAGAAGGAATACAAGCCTTTTCATAATCTTAAGAAATATCTCATAAAACATCAGGCAATATGATAAGTATGTCAAAGCACCCTGAGTAGCCTCGGCATCTAAGGCGACGCAATTAGCTGTGTAGAGTTGCCTCCCTTGGGCACACAGGAACTCGTGGTTGTGGATGGTGAACGCCTGACTTCTGCACCACAGGAGGCTTTCCTCCTACATTAGGTAATACGCCGTGATATAACTTGAATGCTGTTGAAAGGAGTTAAACCCAACTCACTCACTCACTCCACGAATGGCGGATACTTGAGCGGATGACATAAACAATCCACAGTCACAGAAGCGGATATATTTTGTGTCAGTTCAGCTTAATACTGTGGCGTACCGCAAGAACCGTTCCAACATTTCAGTCTAACAGTTTTACTTTATTTTACTAAGGTATCCAACGACAAGTTTCAACACATACCAGAAACACGTACATGCAAACAGTGCTACACTTCAACCTATTGAGGTATTCCACAACCGTCTATAATATACTCAGTCAAACGAACATGCAGACAGTGTTCAACATACTGGAGCGTGTAACGATATCCGTCCACACATACCAGTCACACGAACATGCAGGGTTGCACTTCACCTTATTGGGGCGTACAACTAAATCCCCACACACATACCAGTCACACGTACATGCAGGGTTGCACTTCACGTTATTGGGGCGTACAACTAAATCCCCACACACATACCAGTAACACGTACATGCAGGGTTGCACTTCACTTATTGGGGCGTACAACTAAATCCCCCCACACATACCAGTCGCAAGTACATGCAGGGTTGCACTTCACCTTATTGGGGCGTGCAACCTAAATACCCCAACCACACATACTACATACCAGTCACACGTACATGCAGGGTTGCACTTCACCTTATTGGGGCGTACAACTAAATCCCCCCACACATACCAGTCACACGTACATTCAGGGTTGCACTTTACCTTATTGGGGCGTACAACTAAATCCTCCCCCCACACACAAACTAGTCACACGTACGTACAGTGTTGCACTTCGAATTATTGAGTTGTACAACTAGATCCGTCCACACATACTAGTCACACGTACGTACAGTGTTGCACTTCGACTTATTGGGTTGTACAACTAGATCCGTCCTCACAGGCTAGTAGTCATACGTACATACAGTGTTGCACGTCACCTTACTGGGTGGCACAACTAGATCCGTCCACACATACTAGTAGTCATACGTACATACAGTGTTGCACGTCACCTTACTGGGTTGTACAACTAGATCCGTCCACACTTACTAGTCATACGTACATACAGTGTTACACTTCAACCTACTGGGGCGTACAACTAGATCTGCCCATACATACAAGTCACACGTACATACAGTGTTACACTTCACCTTACTGGATTGTGCAACTACATCTACCCATACATACCAGTCACACGTACATACAGTGTTACACTTACCAGGTTCCTCCACCTGAATCGTCCACACATACCAGTCCAATTGTCCCACGTCCCTGTACATTGGCACACGCTGGTGGTCTTGTTCACACAGGCCTTGAAGTCCGGATGTTCACACGTGTATGTAGTAGTTCCATTCGACACGTGTTTTCTTGCACCTGTCACATATGTCTGATTTCCACAAACTCGAGATTCTGCGAAGGAAAATCATTCTATACAAATTTAACTGACAAGAAGTTTTTGATGCAAATATTGAACGTCAGCGTTAAAGAATACCCAGTTTTGACTATGTTCAGAAATAAATTTCGTTTGGTGTAAAGGGAAAAATAACCGTGAAAACTAATTGAATGGATCAGTAAAATACAGCGATCACTCCGGGTGTTCGCCAAGGGTTAAGCATGTGCATACCGGTAGCACCCGGAATTCACAAACAGTCTGTCAGCTGCCAGCAACGTTTGAAAAATCATCCATTCAGCTTCTCGATAAGTTGAACGGGAAGGCCAAGTTTCGATTCCAAAAATGATGTAATGCGGAACCTCGTTTATTATACCATAACAGTGCATGCATAGTGATGACAGCGGCATAAAACAACACTACCTACTTGGACCAAACAAATCCTACCGGTAGCACATGGAATTCACAAAAGCTGACCACAAATGGAAGCCCTCCTTGCCTGACAACAAGCAACACGGTGGCAACACAGTACCATGCCTTCAACACACATATTAAATGTTCTATAATATAATTGTTAATCAGCACAAGCATTAGTAAAAAAATGCTGGTTTCAATCCTATTTCCTATATTTCACTTACACCGTGATTAACTATTCTGCGAACACATTTTTCACATACTGAATTTGAAAGCTACGATGTCTCAATATTAAATGAGCATAGAAGTCATTTCTAGGACCCTATCCACTACGTGTTCGTAGTACTACGTAATTTGTAAGCCAAAGGTATAGCAAAGGGCATAGGATACGATAGGTCGTAACCTTACGAACGCTGTGTGGATAGGGACCCAGGGTCCTAATATATGTGGCATATTTTCCAGTACATATTAATACACATACACCTTAACTGAATTATTGAACAAAATTTGAAATGTATCAATATACACCTATTCAATCAACCATACAGCCCATGTGACCCCCTGATAATTAAACAACTATTATAACAACGAAGAACATCATTATCGTCGTGGAATACGTGTTACGACTTCCTAAACATTTAGCTGCGTCAACATTTAATCAAACAATAGCTACCATAAACATCATATCTTGTTGACAGTCTGTCAGCTGCATGAGTGAATGAGTGAGTTAAAATTTAAAGTTACATCGGCAATATTTCAGCCATATCGTGACTAAAACAAGTTATAAATGCATGAGTGAGTGAGTGAGTGAGTGAGCGAGGTTAGTTTGACGCCGCACTCAGCAATATTCCAGCTATATGTAATAATCGAGTCTGGACCAGACAATCCAGTAATCAACAGCATGAGCATTGATCTCCGCAATTGGAACGGATACCATGTGTCAACCAAGTCAGCAAGCCTGATCGCCCGATCCCGTTAGTCGCCTCTTACGACAAGCATTGGTTGCTGAAGACCAATTCTAACGCGGATACTCACTGGTCTCTAAATGCATGATAAATACAGAGTTAAATAATAAAAACGTATTGTTCACCACGAGAAGATCACAGATTTAGATATAAAGTAGTTTGTAAATCTAAAACTTTCATACTATTAATACAATACAATATAAAACAGACTATATAGATCGCCAACAACTGAGAGTTCGTTTCCCAAAATAGTTAAGCCTAGAAGTCCCTTATCACAAATATGCATTGGAATTACTAACATGAGTGAGTGAGTGAGTTTGGTTTTACGCCGCTTTTAGCAATATTCCAGTAACATCACGGTGGGGGACACCAGAAATGGGCTTCACACATTGTACCCATGTGGGGAATCGAACCCGGGTCTTCGGGGTGACTAGTGAACGCTCTAACCACTAGGCTACCCCACCGCCCCGATATTAATTATAGTCCGTTTGGCTCAAAATCGGACCGATGAATTGCAATCTAACTCGAAAACTACTAAACATAGAATTCTCAATGAAACACTGATCATAACCAAAGCATCAGACCAACTCTGTGATTTTTTTGCAGAATTTATGTCCTAAAAATAAAAAGTTGTTTAACAAACTATCATAAAAATGTTGACACAGTTCACTATTTGTTACGAGGGAGGACTGCAAAGAGAGGAACAGCCATGTGTTCGTTGAGCACGTGCACACGTGCCGACAAAGTTATTGAATCATTTATCTGTGCTGTGCTGTCTCCATCCTTTCTCCAACCTGGCTGTTCCTCTCTTTGCAGTCCTCCCTCGTAACAAATAGTGAACTGTGTCAAAAGTCCTGGATGACTGTCTTGAGTTTTACGTATTGCACAGAGGAGTCACACAAGGACCGATTATAAAGCCCATTCTGGTGTCCCTCGACGTGATATTGCTGGAAACTTGGTAAAAGCGGCGTAAAACTAAACTCACTAAAGAACTATAGCATTACCTGACACGTATGGGTGAAGGCGTCGGAATACTTGACTCCTGAAGCCATAGCTGAGTGAACATTTGTCATCTTGACACTTGCACTAGCAAAAACAAAAATCATATGTTCATTAAGATTTACGTTCATTTAACTCGAGTTCATCGTAACATTCGTAATCTTCCAAGAGTTGGATCCAAACTATTCACGTCGTACCATGTGACATGGGCGGATCCAAGGGGGTGGGTGGTGGTTGTTGAAGATTTTTTTTTTTTGCGTTGGCGGAGCCAAAGGGTGGTTCAGGGGGTTCGAACCCCCTGAACCAACCCCCACCCCCACCCCTTTTCAAAATTCCTGGATCCGCCCATGTGTGTCGTAGCTTACTTCGGAATACGGGCGGTGGGTTAGTCTAGCGGTTAAAGCGTTCATCATGCCGAAGCTCCGGGTTCGATTCCCCACAATGGAATTATGTACAATGTGTGTAGCCCATTTCCTATGTCCCTCGCCGTGATATTGCTAAAACTATTGCTCAAAGCGGCGTAAAACTAACTCACTTACTTCGGAAGATGTGTTATGTCGAAGTCTGTTTGTCGGAGCATGTGTTGGAGCTTATGTCAGAGCATGTGTCGGAACTTATTTCAGAGCATGTGTTGGAGATTATTGCAGACCATGTGTGGAAGATTAACAGACCATGTGTCGGAGCTTATTTCATAGCATGTGTCGGGGCTTCTGTTTCAGCATGTGTCGGAGCTTCTGTTAAAGCATGTGTCGAAGGTTACATCGCAGCTTACGTTGGAACATACGTCGCATTATATTTACCTAGCACTCTGAGCATCATTTCCTCAGAATAGATATCATTTTTGACTTAGTCTATTATTTAACGCCTCATATACTCCATGTGTCAGGTTGATGAGGGGGCAAAGACCGAAGTGATGTATATGTATGATTCTGGGATTCGAAACCACGATCATAGTTTCCTGGCACACCAAGGGGATGCAACTCTGACCTGTACTGAAAACCACCGTGCGTTCTCGTTGATATTTTTTAAGTTCTACACCATTTGAGCCCTCATACCATAACGACGAGAAAATTATTTAGAACGAACAGAATATACAGGAAGACCTACCTTAGCGTAGGCTATATCGTTGTTCCCAGGAATTGTATTTCTGAGAAGACAGATGCGAGACTGAAGATCGTAACTGAAAGAGACGCAGTCTACATTCAAGACACAGGCTGTGGCACAACTGCGTGAAGAAGGCTTCAAGGACCTCATATCTTGATGGTTTTCCACACCAACATGCTCCAGCTTTGCATCTTCAAAGGCACCACTGCAATCAGCGAGCTGTATGTGCACCCATATAAGTAAACCTATTTTACCACCGACACCGAAGGTTTTCATTTCTACGAATACCAAAACGAACTTCTCTGTAGCTTTAACCTAAACCTTGTACAGTTGCTTGTTCGCTAATCGGATTGAGTTCGTTGTTACAAGGACGTAGTGAAATGTCTGTATCCAGTTTTTTATGACCAGTCATGAAGTCATTTGAGCGATCTTGAGATAAATATTAACGAATAAAATTAGATTACTAATATCTAAACTATATCACATTTCAAGATCTAAAATCTTTCAGAGGAAACATCACTGCTTTATTTCATATTTCATGTTCATTGACCTCTTTTATGTCAGGCGAAAAAGGCGTTTGAAGTTTGTGTATTGTTCAAGCTTCCCAGTAATGACAAAACCAATTATCAGAATCAAGGTAGTTATTTTGTTCCAGACAAATTTATATTCATACATTCTTGATTATTTATAAGTCAAAGTTTAATTTGATTCATTGTTTATAATCTGATGACTGCGTGGATTAAATGAATCTATTTTGTATAGGAGTGTGTCAGGTTTCCCTCAATAATTACTCCTCCTATGTTGACATTGTTTTGGTTGGTTGGTTGGTTGTTGTTTAACGCCGCACTCAGCAATGTTCCAGCTACGTGTAAATGGCGACTTTCTGTACACAATCGTGTCTGGACCAGATAATCCAGTGTTCAACAGCATGAGCATCGATCTACGCAACTGACACACGGCGAAAACGTCAGGTGTGTACTTTCTTTAGTACGTCAGTTTAGTTCGATTTTTGAATGATGGGTAATTTTAACTATAAGGAAAATTCTTCAAAATCGCATTTACCTGCAGGTCAACCATAGTAACATGTGTTATAAAGCTCTACGCGTGAAGCTGACTGACAAAATGGCATATTCTGTGGTCTGTGTCAGACTTCCTGATTGGTCGGTCATATTGATGCACTTACAGATGGCGACACTTTCATTCTTGCTCGTATCGTTTCAGTCTATGTTTTTCAGTCCATGTTTTCCTGTCATAATTCTTTATTTTGTAAACAGTGACGTTTGACCTCCTATATTTATTGTCAGCGCACAATGTCGTCATGGCTTTCACGTGCATTTTTTTTTTACTTTCCTTTCCAGGATACTTTCGTGCAGTCCTATAAATGTTCTTGTTTGAAGCTCTAAGCTCCAGGGGCGATGGGGTAGCCTAGTGGTTAAAGCGTTCACCCATCACACCAAAGACCCACGTTCGATTCTCCACATGGGCACGATGTGTGAAGCCAATTTCTGGTGTCCCCAGCCGTAATATTGCTGGAATAATGCTAAAAGCGGCGTAAAGCTAAGCTCACTCACTCACTCTTAGCTCTAACATGTGACCTTATGGTTGGGTGGGTTGCGTTGGTTTGTTGGTAAACGCCGCACTCCGCAATATTCCAGTTGTATGGCGGCAGTCTGTAATTAATCGAGTCTGGACCAGACAATCCAGTGATCAACAGTATGAACATCGATCTACGCATTTGGGATACCATGACATGTGTCAACCAAGTCGGCGAGCCTGACCACCCGATCCCGATAGTCACCTCTTACGACAAGCATGGGTTACTGAAGACCAATTCTAATCCGGATCTTCACGGGTCTGTGACCTTAAGGTCGACCTGAGTAGCATCTGTGTCTTTTTATACAGCTCAAAGTTTTATTTGTCCACACTGCTGTTAAATGGCTCGACAATACTCCGTTGCATTCAAATGTTTCAAGTAATGGCGGACGTTACCGTGTTACAAGTAACATACATTAATTATTCCATTGCAGTTTGTAATGATTTCAACATTAATGCTATTGTTGCCTTAAGACACAATCGTTCATCAAAAAATAGACTTGCATAAACCCCTGTAGAATTGCTAGTTCAATATTAATTTGTTAAAGTCTAAATTTCTTTCAAAGAGCAAACAAATCTCTAATTCATAAACAATTAAATAAGAGTAGCTTCAAAAGAGAATTCTTTTTTGAAGCTAATCTTAATAAATTGTTTATGAATTAGAGGACCGCGAACAAAATCGTTCATCAAATTATCTTGTCATAAACCTTTGTAGAATTGCTTGTACAATATTTGTTGAAGTCCTAATTTATTTTAAAGAGAATACAAAACTCCAATCCACTATTTCTTTAGATTATAGATAGATGAACCGATAAAGTTAACAATGGCACAATTGAGAATTTCTACAGGACAATACACTTTATTTTCAGTGAGGATTTCAGGCATAATGAAATATTGTGTAGAACAAAAACTCTATTAAACTGGTGTAGTCCCAATATATGCGACCCTTGAAGATCCAATTTAGTTTTTCAGCAACCCATCCATGCTTGTCGCAAGCGGCGACTAACTTGACTGGGAACTCGGGCACGCTGAGTGAGTGAGGGAGTTTTAGTTTTACGCCGCTTTTAGCAATTTTCCAGCAATATCACACTTAATCTCTTGTTGTTTTCTGCTGCATTTGGTTGCATACAATCGGCGTTATGGATTCAAAATCGGCAAATTTGGCAACAAAAGATGTTGCTGTTTGTTTGTTGTTCCTGTATACCGAAAACATAATTATTTGTTTACACAGGTCTTTTCTTTTTTCTCCAGATGCAGATTTTTTATAGCCCTTCTAAAGAGTCAAAATACAACAAAATCGAAGCATATGTTTTCCCTAGCTTTCTGATGTTGATATGAACAAACCAAAACAATTTTTTTTTCAAACCGACCGGTCCAACTTTATTTTGTTTGTTTGTTGTTTAATGCCGCACTCAGCAATATTCCAGTTATATGGCGGCGGTCTGTTTATAATCGAGTCTGGACCAGACAATCCAGTGATCAACAGTATGAGCATCGATCTACGCAATGGGGATACGATGACACATTTCAACCTGTTCCTGACGTGTTAATGGTGATAACTTCCAGTGCATATCGTTCCCATGTGTTTCAGATTGTGTGGTCCAGACTCGAATATTTACAGACGGCCGAGATACATCTGGGATATTGATGAGTGCGGCGTAAAACTAAACTCAGTCACTCGCCCATGTGTTTCTGCATTAGTAATGGGGCCATGATTTTTAAACGGATATACCTCCCATGAATAGTTCCAGGATCAGTACACTGGGGATTCCACCAAGACTCGTACACTTATCCGTAGTCTTGAGTTTCAAGCATCAATTTGGGGGACTTTCATCCAATACTAACCTGACACGACTGATTTGTTTGTTGTTTAACGCCGCACTCAGCAATACTAAGCTAAATAAACGAGCATGAACCATACAATCCAGTGATCAACAGCATGAGCAGTGGTCAAAAGCATGAACATCGATCTGTACAGTTGAGATACGAGAGAGAGAGTTTTGTTTTTCGTCGTACTCAGCAACATTCCAGCTATATGGCAGCGGTCTGTTGACAACATCGAGTCTGAACCAGACAATCCAGTGATCAACAGCATGAGCATCGATCTAAGCAATTGAGATAGTATGATACGAGTCAAAGATGTCAGAGTTACTGGAAACCAATTCTAACCCGGATCTTCACGGGTAGACAATATGAGAAAGGCTCACTAATAACCAACATCAGCTGAAGAACGATTTTGTTATTGGAGATGTACAACAAACTTGGTTTGAAAAGAGTGAGTAAGTGATTATGGTTTTACGCCGCTTTTAGCAATATTCCAGCAATATCACGGCGGGGGACACCAGAAATGGGCTGCACACATTGTACCCATGTAGGGAATGGAACCCGGGTCAACCAAGTCACCGAGCCTGACCACCCGATCCCGTTAGTGTGCCTCTTACGACAAGCATGGGTTACTGAAGAAGACCAATTCTATTTTGAGCATATCAGCGTTTACAGGTATTGGGAGGTTATCACACGGTAAATATTTATGTTATCAGTGACAAGGGTTAATGTAAACCCGACACTGATACAGCCGACAAGGTTATACTTCATCTGTGTCACCTGAGACTGTATATTACGGACAGCTGGGGCACGAACAGCAAGGTACTAGTAATTAATTAGTCGTCAATCTCATGGACATTGTCGCGTTGTCGCTTTTATTCTTCTGTGCATATTAACATTGGTCCAAAGAAAACGCGACCATGCGACAACGCGACAATGTCCCATCTGGGATTCCATATATATGTATGTGTGCTTGGTGTTCATTTAGGATGACTGTGGGTCAGAGGGATTAGCTTTATATGATGTTCCATCCTCGATTACATGTGCAAATAAAATTTACACATTCTCTGTCATATAATTGTTACGGAAATGACGTCACCATTGCCCCTGTCTCTAACGTGGCTCATAATTTCGTACGCGCATCTACAAGCAATTTCGTTTCGAATCGGGCTCCAAACAAATGTTTGTTTGATAGTTGGCTGGCCTATTAGCAATATTCCAGCTATATGATGGTGGTGTGTGAATAATTGAGTCTGGACCAGACAATACAGTGATTAATATCATGAGCACCGATATATGCAATTGGGATATGATGATAATTAACTAAATGAGCGGATGGCAGAAAGTTATTTTGGAAAACAATTAAAGAATACAGATCACTAGTCATTATCTAAAACAAAACAATATGCAAACAGTGGACGGAACTCTTTACAAAACTTCTTTCCGTTGACAGCCAGCACAATACTCAGGAACTTATTCATCCTCTCTCACCTACTACAGGGAACACTCAGTCTATAAATCAGTCTATCTAGCATCTAATCTTGACCCATTATTCAGAAACCTGGACCAGATGGCATCGCAAATGAGTCCCTTTCAAACAATTCACTATTTCACTTCGCACTACTCTCTTCAACAGAACAGATGACAATGGCTGTTTTCCTTCCATTTGGGATAAAAGTATTAAATGTTCGTTGTATAAATCCGAAGACCGCCCGTTCCCGTTACTCACCCTTTACGACAAGCATATGTTGATAAAGAGCAATTCTAACCCAGATCTCCACGGGTCCAGAAACAAAGTTATCACAGCGAGTGGGTCCAGAGTATTTAATACACTTTATAACCACGGATAAAATCTGGGAATCGTTTCCGCCCCAAGCCTTAATCCATTTTAAAATATATTGTTAACATAGACATTCGTATTTTGTGGAACCGATTCTAAATACTGTTTTTTAAACGGTCTTCTATATATCACTACAGGAACGTTACCATGGCAGCGTGGTTTATTTACCTGTTAAGTATTTTGGCGTGTGCGTCCGATCACGTGACAGGAGAAGTTCCGGCATGTTACCACCCGAAGTTTGACGAGGGTGTAGAAGAGGTCAGGTAAGTGCAACATGTACTTCTCCATACATTAAAGTGATCACTGGATTGTTTGGTCCAGACTCGATTATTTACTAGAGTTGTGAGGATTCATCGATACGCATCGATACATCGATCCATGGGCCGCCAATACTGTGAATCGATACAAATCGATTTTACATTGTCGTATATCCCGATACGATACATACAAATGGGCCACGATACATCGATGTTTTACTTTGAATATTGCCGAATCGCGATATCTCTCAAGAAAGACTTACTTTTGTTTGGTGATTAAAATATATGCATGCTTATTGTCCCATCATAAGTTTCTCGGAAATTCTTGCGTCAGGAACTGTGTCAAACATAGCGCTCGCATTTTATTAGCATTCACAAAGTCCGTGTATAAACTTAATTATCTCATTTCCGAATGAACATTGAAAAACGCTGGCGGAATTTGACGAAATACTTTATAATGGTTTTGTTTTAATCTTAAGATGTTTTATAAATTAAAGATTTTAGTACGTATCGTATCGCCATCCCTATATCGGGATTCGTATCGTATCGCCACCCCTATATCGGGATTCGTATCGTATCGCCACCCCTATGTCGGGATTCGTATCGTAGCGCCACCCTTATATCGGGATTTGTATCGTATCGCCACCCCTATATCGGGATTCGTATCGTAGCGCAGCTTCAGCGCACAATACACTGGCCATGTATCGTCATGACTAAAATTGTAGTATCGTGATGTAGCGTATCGCAGGTTGTATGCCAATACCAGCACTATCATTTACAGATCGCCGCCATATACCTGGGATAGTGCTGCGTGCGGCGTAAAACTAAACTCAGTCACACTATACATTAAAGAAGGGGATCATACTGTAGAGATGTCCCTGTAGGGTGTGCGGGATGTTACTGGATGAGTTTGAGCCGAAGGATGTAACACCCTGCACACCTTCTGGTTGATGCATAATGGTTGCAAACAGCAAGCTCAGCAACATTTATACGATGGCGGTCCTGTACAACGATGCGTAACATAGGCGTACCAGGATCCAAAGCGATCGTTGCATTTTGGCTTTCGTAACTTTAGCATAAACGTACAACAGTCGCTTCGTGGAACGGGCCCAGGAGCTTATATATCGGCTTCGAATCTCAGCATGTACTGAGTGGTTTGTCACCACCTTATCCATTCTGGGAGTTAAACTAAAACGGTAAACGTCTTAGATCTGAATTACTTTCTGTTTGGTCCGAGACTTTGACACAAATATTACCCTCTTCGTTTCTTATAAGCATCGGAATCTCTGAACCTCTAAACAACAGTCGCAATTAAAAATTATCTAACTGGGTTGATCACTTGTCTGGTTTGTTTAGAGACGGCGACACAGCAGGCAAAAAAACCTCCCATTTTAGGCGATTTTAAACAATGGATGTGTGTATAGGTGGTGCTACCCTTTCGCAAACACCTGGTGTCATCATATCCATTCTCATATACTTTTCACGGCTGTATTTCCCTTCACGCCAAACGAAATGTGTTTCTGAAGGTTGTAAACGCTGGTTTATTTTCCAGACTGACGATCTATATTTCTTCCCGCATGAGTGAGTTGTTTTAGGCCGCTTTAGCAATATTCCAACAATATCACGACCGGAACACCGTAATTGGGCTGGGGAATCGAACCGGTGTGACGGGCGAACGCGTCAATCACTGGGCGACCCTATCACCCCTATTTCTATATGAAGCTGCAAGTCGTGACAGAAATGAAATGTTGTACGACGTTAAACCCAACTGCGAGATGTACTGAATTCGTTTGTTCAGAACGAAGCCCCGTCCCTCGGACTACATGAATTTGGCTGATCTTCCCAAGGCCTGGGACTGGAGAAACGTCAACGGCACCAACTACTGTAGTCCCACTCGGAACCAGCACATCCCACAGTGTGAGTAGTACTACTTGTCATCCGAGAAGGTCCGGGCTTCAATTGATCTTCAGTAACCCATCCTTGTCGAAAGAGGCGACTGACGGGATCCGGTGGTCAGGCTCGCTGCCTTGGTTGACACATATCATCGTATCCCAATGCTCATGATGTTGGTCACTGGATTGTCTGGTACAGACTAGGTTATTTACAGATCGCCGCAAAACAGCTGAAATATTGCTCAGTGCGTTGTTAAACAACAAACAAACAAAACATGTTGAATATCCATTGCATTGTTGTTGTTAGATAGCATAACTGAATATTTTGCTTTCGTTCCATTTTCTTTCTTTTGTTCCTACTCCTGAATGCTTGAACTCTGTATGATGACGGCCTGTGTATGATCGAATCTGAAGATAATGATGAGGATTATTTGGGAGCTTTCACGTAGCGCTCTCCGACATGAAGCGCGTTTCGCCCAAGCTGGAGTCAAAAATGGTTCAGACAAACATGCGGTTGATAATATAAGCCACTCACTTCGCAATTAAGTCACCGAGTTGGACCATCACATCAGTAATTCGCCACTTATGACGGCAACAGGTTGCTAAGTATCTCTTCCACTCTGAATCCTGACGGACCCATGAATATCTGGGTTAGAATTGGTCTTCAGTAATCCATCCTTGTCGTAAGAGGCGACTAACGGGATCTGGTTGTCAGGCTCATTGACTTGGTTGACACATGTCATCGTATCCCAGTTTCGTAGATCGATGCTCATGCTGTTGATCACTTCTCATGCTGTTGATCACTGTATTGTCTGGTGTAGACTCGATTATTTACAGACCGCCGCCATACAGCTGGAGTATTGCGGCGTTAAACAACCAAACCAGTCTCAGAGCTATTAATCTTGTTTTTCATTCTCAGTCTGTGCGTCCTGTTGGGGAATGAGTTCTACAAGCTCATTGGCTGACCGCATCAATATACTCAGGAAGGGGGGCGTGGCCATCAGCTTACCTCTCGGTCCAGAACGTGATTGACTGTGGAGGGGCGGGGTCTTGTGAAGGAGGAGGGGACTTGGCGGTGTACAGATACGCCCACAGAGACGGTATCCCCGATGAAACGTGCAACAACTTTCAAGCCAAAGATCAGGGTAGGCATGTTCACTTGTCTCACAACAAAGATTCGACGTCAGTACGTCAAGGGTTTTGATACACAACGTTCCTCCATCACCCGTGAATGCAAATGGCCGGTTGTTATTTTCTACCAATTAAGCAAATTCCTGGTTAAAGGAAACAGCAAATGATCTGGCCAATGAGCGCGCGTTGCCTCGATATAGGACAAAGTTAGGATTCGAAGATATTCCATGCATGGAGAAGGGTTCATTTGACGTCCATAATTTAACTCGTTTAATTGCTTGACTCAAGGACGCACGTAATGTGTCGACGTGAGATGGACTGGTGGATCGTTGACGGTAAAGACGAAGATGCTGGTAACACGAACCTTGAGGCATCTTAAGAACTTTATTAATTGGCGTCCAACTGTTATTACATTGTACTGTTCATATTCTAAACGCGTTCTTACTTTGTTGACATTACCTTGTCAGTCCATAACACTGACTGAGTTTAGTTTTACGCAGCTTTTAGCAATATTCCAGCAATATAACTGGGGTAGAAGAAATGGACTTCACACATTGTACCCATGTAATCGAACACCTATTGAAATAGCCTTATCTTACTGGCAAACATTGATACAAGCTTATAATGTTACGTATTGCCTAAGTAGTTCTAAGAGAAGTTGTTGCAGAAAATTGGGGAAAATAGTTTGTTTCACACCCTCAAAAATAATCGTTCACTGGACTTTCTGGTAAGAAGTTGTATGTCCCTAAAATTGGTTTTCTTTTGAACTGCTACATATCGCAGTTATATACGTTTGAAATTATTTTCGAAATTATCCACGGCTATGAGGTGTTACATCTATAATGTATAACCGTCGAGATATATATACAAACACTGTACAATCGATCTAGGATGGTGCATAGTACAAAAGAGAAGCGCAAGAACACCCGATTGTTTCATATTGCTGTAGTTATTCAGTTGTGTAGAAAGATAGGATTGTGTACGTTTAAGTAGAATGTGTATTTGAACATGCATTCTTGTCTATAGAGTCAATTCGAATTTGAAGCGTGTGTAAAATATTTCGCAGAGACTCTGGTCCTTGTTTCTTCGCAGTGTAAAATGTTTTGCTCGGAGCATGCTTGTTGTTAAAGACAGAAAAGAGATGTGTTCGAGAATAAATATATCTTTGTTCTTATAAAATGAATTTATTTTTCAGAGTGCAACCAGTTTAACCAGTGCGGCACATGTCACAAGGACACTTGCGAATACATTCAGAATTACACGCGCTGGTATGTTGGCGATTACGGCACCATCAGTGGCCGAGAAGTGTTGATGGCGGAAATATTTAAGAATGGGCCAATAAGGTAACTATTTCTGTGCTACTATTGCAGAACAACACTACATAGAATCGCTTGATCATTTTTGACATGAGTGAGTTAGGTTTCTGTCCGTTTTAGGCAATGTTTAACAAAATCATGGAAAGGTACCAATTAAATCCGTACTTTCGGTGCCATAAGCGAACACTTTAACCACAAGACTATCCTCCCGACGTCCAGCTGGAGTTTAGATCAGTCTCTAGATCAGCATGACGCCCATTTCTGGTGAACACCTCCGTGATATTGCTGGTTTATTGCTAAAAGCGGCGGAAAACCAAACTCTCTCACTTACTTCTCCAAACTCCAGGATCCGCCCCTGTTGATCCTGGAACTATTCATGGAGGTACAGCTCAAAGTCATGGGAACGATATGCATTAGAAGTAATCACCATTCACACATCAAAAACAGGTTGAAATTTCCTACTGAAAAATGCCTAAGACATTGTGATCGAATGGATGTGTTAATAAGGTCAAAGGGATCTGTAGCATATGGATAGTGAGTGAGTTAATATTTAACGTCACATCGGCAATATCTCAGCCATATCGTGACGAAAACAATTTATACAATAAAAAGTGAAAATATTTTGAAGATTAAAACCTGTCGACGATGGACAGTAAAAATACTAGATAATCACAGGTATAATATAAAACTAGCGAACAAAGGTAAAACATTCCAATTAAAGAAGACAATACAATATAAAACACGGGCTATAGATCGCCAACAACTGAAGGTAGATCACCATACTAGGAACCATGGGGACTTTTGCTACCTGCATGGACCCTAGCTGGATTTACACCGTCCCTTCAGCCGCTGGTGATTGTAGGATAATTAAGCCGAAATGTAAAAGAACACAAATACTACGTTTGAAGGCTTGGTACGTGAAAATTTTACTTTGAAAGTTTTGGGGACTTACGTACCCTCTCAGGAGGACAATAATTTTACGCTACTTCAACCCCCTTTGAGGGTACAGCCACTAACAATCTCAGTTACTAATCTAAACTACCAATAATGAAATATGTGTCTATTTACAAATCAGTTAACAAGTCTAATTTTTTTAAGAATGCAATAATTAAATGAGAACTTATATTACTAAAAAGATCCTTCATAGTTTGGGATTTGAAATAGATATCCCTTGTGATGGAATATTCCACACAGTCAAGCAGGACATGTAGCATATGGATAACTCGCAGTTATAAATGTGTTATTTTGCTGGTGAACACCCATGACCTATGTGATACGATACCTTTTGGGGATCACGTTCGAAGGGCACGACACCAAAAAATTGTTATTCAGTTCAGGAGCGGGGAAATGTTTGTCACGAAAGAGATTGGACCGATGAGGTTGTTAGCATATATTCGCTTCAGAAGTGGCCTAACTAATTCATTCATGGTTAATCCGCGAAGATACGGGTTAGAATTGGTCTTCAGCAGCCCATGCTTGTCGTATGAGGTGAATAACGGGATTGGGCGGGTGAGGCATACGAAGGGAATTGGTTATTTGACGGTCATTCAGTGATAACGGATCATCGACATCCCTGAAAGTCGTTTACCAGTTTACCTTATTCTGATTTTTGACAACCCTAGCAGAAAATTCTGTCTCGTATGCGTAAACAGATCCGTAATGAGGGATGGGGATACTAATCTTTAGTCTGAACCTTTCACCCCGAAATGATACGTGGATGTTATCAATGACGAAGTACAGCTCATTGTTTTCTCAGATGACATTTGTTTTCATATTTGACAAGTTATCCTGAAGATATGTTACTATATCTTTGCTGATCACATTTATTAAGGTGCTTGTAGAAATATCCCCGGAGTGTTTGTTTCCTGTTTACAATAATAGTTATATCCTATTACGGTTTTGAATATTATATTGTGTTAAATCTCATTACAGTTGTTCTATCGTCACAACAAAGAAATTCCACGCTTATACAGGAGGAGTCTTTAGTGAATTCAACTTAAACCCGCTGGTATGTTGAAAACGTTTTCTTGATTTGTCTTGTCCGTGCATTTCTGACTTGGCACTATAACCTATAATCAAGCCAATCTTTTCTTCTGGAATTATGTTTTGAACCAAGGCATAATTGTAGGCGAGCTACTGGTTTGGAGGGTTTGGAGGGTTTGGCGAACGCCTCGCATGAACACGTGCTGGGTATCGACTGTCTCGACTGTTTCGCTGGTGAAAAATATGTCGATCGCGACAACTGTGTTTTAACCCTCGATCTGAGGGGAAAGGCATATATAGTTATACAAAAAATATTCGTCCGTCTGTATTTCCGGCGTCATGTTTTTGTACGACCTATAACTAACTTCTTTTCAAACTGGGTCGGTAGGGTAGCCTAGTGGCTAAAGCGTTCGCTCGTCAGGCCGAAGACCCGGGTTCCATTCCCTACATGGGTACAATGTGTGAAGCCCATCTCTGGTGTCCCCCGCCGTGATTTTACTGGAATATCGCTAAAAGCGGCGTAAAACCATACTCACTCACTCACTCTTTTCAAACCAAGTTTGCTGTACATCTCCAATAACAAAATCGTTCTTCAGCTGATGTTGGTTATTAAAGTACTGTCGGAAATAGAAAAAAATGTTTTTTCACATTTATATCTACAATTTAGGTAGTTAATATGTGAAAGTGTGAAATATCTGTTAAACTAAGTTCTGCCTAACTACAGTCGCAGTGGGAGGGAGATAGGAAACGTAAAATAAGGATTTTACTGAGGAGAGATTAGTGCAGAAATGAGCAATGCGGGTTTTTTGCGACCTATTCAGAACAGACCATGGCTTTCTGCAAATTAGTGTGCAATGATATTGTATTACAAAGGACACTTTTTAAATGATCATTTTGAAATTAGACTAAGCTTCGTTATAAACGATAGCGGACGTAAAAATAATAACTTTAATACTGAAACTATTAAAGATGTAGCTACCATGGCGTCTCACTATCACTATAAAAAGAAACAGGTAGGACGGGTGTCGCAGACGGTGGTTGGGGGAACTTTTTTAAGATAAGATAATCAATAGAGACATATTCAATACACATGAAAAAACAAAATATCTTTGAGATGACCCCTTGTGCCTGCCGGCAGCACGTGCATTTCATGCCATGTGAGTCGACGGTCCGTCGTCATACCTGGCTGAGCCACCTAATTGCCATCTATAGTCTGATCTATTGTTTTCAGCGGCTATTCGTATTTTTTCTAAGTTTTGCCCGATTTTACGAGTAAACATGCTTTTCTGGATATCGTATTACGCATCCCACTGAACGCCCAGTTAGGCCGAAGTGGGTTATTTCGACATATGCTGTTTGCAATTGTGTAAATTTTAGTGATAAAGAGTAACAGCCTAAAAACAGTTTTTTTCTATTTCCGACAGTACTTTGGTGAGCCTTTCTCATATTGTCTACCCGTGAAGATCCAGGTTAGAATTGGTCTTCAGTAACTCTGACATGTTTGACTCGTATCATATTATCCCAAATGCGTAGATTGATGCTCATGCTGTTGATCACTGGATTGTCTGGTCCAGACTCGATTATTTACGGACCGCCGCCATATAGCTGGAATATTGTTGAGTGCGGTGTTAAACAACAAACTAACCAACTCATATTTTGTCTATATTCAATGTTTTGTTGCCCACTCCTAATAGAATGCACAACGCACACCTATTATATCATGTTTCTCGTGTTAATTAAAACCTCCCACTTATTTTACAGAGCAATCACATGATAGCCCTGGTAGGTTGGGGAGTGGAGGAAAGCACGGGCACCGAATACTGGATTGGTAGGAACTCCTGGGGGAGAGCCGTGGGTAAGTTCCACCCCTCAAGCTACAATACATGGATACGATAGTCAGGTGGGGCACGCACACACACAAAATTTATGAAATCTTAAAATTTAAAAACGATTTAACCACGCTTTTTCGGACTTGAATAGCGTTAGCAGTGTTGGTGCCGGTGGTGTCAAAGGTTATAATGAACATAATTGAGTGTATTCAATTTATTTCTATATTTATTTATTTTAAATCGCAAAATATGTTTTTACACCCTTATAGAGTGTATTGGGGCGAAGGTCCCCAGGTTTTATCGCGAATGTGTTTTTTAACAAAAGTGACATTTTCCTTGCACATTCCTATCAGCCTCTTTTAAGATTTATAGCCGCCATATAGCTGGAATATTGCTGAGTGCAGCGTTAAACTAAACTCACTCACTCACTCTATTAAGATTTATGCTTTATTATATTATATTTAAGCATAAGAAAATCAACCTGTCATGTTGTCAATAGTTCATCCATCATCCTCACCACTCTGCGCCATTATTAGGTGGAGTGAGAAATACACAAAGCCTCTGCACAATCGCATCTCCTCAATGACTCATATACACTAAAACCTACAAAGATTACACATTAATCATGGTGTTTTATTATAATAGTGTGTTGAAGTTATTTAAACTAGTGCTCAAAAGAAAGCATACTGTGTTAGATCAAACTTGAATAGATGATTTCCGATGTTCCAACGCCGTGATATTACTGGAATATTGCTAAAGGCGGCTAAACTGTACTAACATTCGGTGTTTCAGCGGTGTTTTTATGGCGAAAGTGGTAAGCGTGCACACATTTTATGATTTCCTTCCACGTTAATTGGATGTGATATAACTGTAATGCAGTTCAAAGTGTATATAGCCAACGTATTCGTTTCAAATATCCAATAATTCAGCTGTCATTGTTCAAATATTTCAGGGCGAACACGGATGGTTTAGAATTGTGACGAGCACTTATCGGGATGGCCACTACAACCTTGGAGTGGAGAACCGGTGTAATTTTGGCGACGTAATACTTCCGTGAACCAGGTTAAGAAACCTAATTACGTAAATATTAAACTTTCATAAGAAATCGAGCCAAATGCGAATAAATATTTTATTGTGATAATTGTTATTTTTTAATGGACGACTAAATTGGGCGTATTTTGTCAAAATAAGCATTTAGTGAGTGAGTGACTTAGTGCCGCATCAGACATTTTACAGGCTTCACTGCGTAATATAAGAATTTATGGAAATATTTTATTTCTTATTCTGTGAGACAAATATCTGACATGCTGTGTCGATTTTGTGTACAACTTGTTGGTTAAGGACACCTGGTGTCCAGCAAAATTAAGACTCAAAAACAACTCACATGCACCCAAGTCTACACGAACAGCTTTGTTGTTTTTCTGTGCAACCGGAAGCAAACATCCTTTTTCCATTTGTATCAGGAAGTATTTCTGTGAATATTCCTAACTGTAGCTAATTACTGTTGATTGTATATTTGGGTTACCTTCTGAGGAATTTGTTATCTGAAAACATCCAAAAGGAACCCATGAAGGGCCACCTCCTCGTGGTGGGTGCTGGGTCACGCTAAGCGCCCTTCAACCCCCGTTGTGGACCCGGGGAATATTAGGTCCACCAACCCGTTTGCCGTGGGTTGCGCCCCTGTGTCGGTGGAGGACGGGATTCTGGTGGTTGAGGGCAGGGTTCCAGGAACAGCGTTCCTTTGCCCAATACACCACTTCGACCCTTACTCACCTAGACGGGTGGTTGAATGGGCCCGGTTCAACCAATCGGCTGTGCCAAGCCCTGTGCATTCTATTTTCTATTGCACAAATTTGATTTATTTAAATGATCCTGTTTTGGGCTTTGGAAAACAAAAACATTTCTCAAATTTTGAATTGACTTTAAATGAGAACGATTGTTCCTTTTTGCCTAGAGTCGTATGCCCAGAAGGCGGTGGCTCATGGGCCAATTCAGTGGAATAATTAAACTTTTAGTTTTTCTGCTGGAGTATATCATCCGAGTATCCTTGGTGCTGCAAGTCGGATATCCACTTGTTTTTAGCATTGTCTTTATGATACTCCATGGCGGGTGGGGAGCTCGGATGATGAACCTTCTACGCTTACTATGGACTACCAAAACCCCCAAAACGAAACAAACGTCAATTGACAGTGATGATGATGACCAACGACCGTCTACCTCAATTGAATATTGGCCACGATTTTAGTTCTCGAGACTCTTTGACAAATCTCCTTTAAAATTAAACCCTTTTGCAGTGTCAAAGGGTGTACATGGTATTGCAGGTGAGGTCCGCAATATCAAACGATTGCGCTCAGGCTCTTTGCTCATCGAATGCAGCAGGAAAACGCAATCAACAAATTTGATGTCAACTCAGCTGTTTGTTGGAATACCGGTTTCGGTATCTCCACATAGAACTTTGAACACAAGCAAAGGAATCGTCAGAGACCGGGATCAACTATTTGCAGATATGAGTGAATTGGACATCGTCTCTGAAATGAAAGAACAAGGAGTGACATTTGTGAAACGATTCACAACACGGAAAAACTCTGAGACTAAACCAACAAACACTTACCTATTCCATTTTTCTTATCCAACTGCTCCAAAATCAATTAAAGCAGGGTATTGTCATCTCAACGTTGATATTTATATTCCCAACCCATTGAGATGTTTCAAATGTCAAAAGTATGGTCATGGTGTAAACAACTGCACAAATTCTATTACATGCGCTCACTGCAGCCAAAAAACCCATGTTACTGAAGATTGTGATAACAACGTTAAACAATGCACTAACTGCTCTGGTACTCACTCATCTTTTTCAAAAGAATGTCCAATCTGGAAACAACAGATGGCAATTAATAAAATTAAATTCACAAGGAATCTTAGTTTTGCTGATGCCAAAAAACTTGTTGTTCAGACACCAGAACCAAATGAGTCTTATGCTTCAGTTACGAGATCCGGAACACATCAAAATGTAACTTCTATTGTGTCCACTTCGTCAACACAATGCCAGACAAATTTGACATGGGTTGACTCTGATGCACCCAAGCTCTACTCTCCTGACCAGTCAACACAAACCGTTGTATCAACATCCACAACAACTGCTAGAGCAGAAGTTGAATCTCGGCCATCTTCCCAGGAACAATCATCATCACAGTCTACTTCCAAACTTCCGTCTGGAATTAATGGGAAGCAAGTGTCGAAACAGAAAACAAACCAATAAACGAATCGTCAAAAAATACCATAGTGGCAGAGTCTCAAAAGGGACAGAAGACAAAATCCAAATTTACAATAAGTTTGATCTCTCGAAGACATGGATGTCTCTGAAAACATCCAGTACAGGGCTCATAGCTTGTCGCCCCAAAAGACAAGGGGTAGATCTCCAATCAACCCACCAAAGACATAGTTTCTTCACGTATTGTCCAATGGAATTGTAGAGGACTAAAGACCAACTTCAATGAATTACAGCTATTGATTCAGGATTTACAACCATCAGCTTTCTGCTTACAGGAAACCTACCTGAAGCAGGTGGACAATTTTAATTTACGTCAGTTCATTGATATCATTCTTTTCTCCTCCGGGTGACAGGGCCACTGGAGGATCTTCAATCCTTGTTAAGCAGGGTATTATCCATAGTCCTTTAACGCTTAAAACTAATCTCCAAGCCGTTGCAGTGCGGATTACGTTTCACGTGGCTTTTTACATTATGCTCGCTGTATATTCCGCCTTCGTCAGCAATTCATCTTGTTGATCTCCAATCGCTCTATAATCAACTTCCGAAACCCTGTGTTATTGTGGGTGACCTAAATGGTCATAACCCGATCTGGGGTAGTACAAACACTAACACTAAAGGTAAACTAATAGAAGATTTCCTCTCAGATAATGATCTCTGTATATATAATGATGATTCTCACACTTACCTCCATCCTGCAACCGGCACTTACTCTTCTTTTGACTTGGCTCTGGCTGACTCTAACCTTCTCAATGAATTTGATTGGTCAGTCCATAATGACCTTTGTGGAAGTGATCACTTCCCAACTATACTTTCAGAAATAAACCTTAGCTGATTCTCCATCTTACACAAGATGGAATTTTTCCAAGGCTAACTGGTCCTTGTATGAAACTATGTGTAAATCAAAACTGAAAACGCATTTTTCAGTGATGTAGCTGATCCTATTCAGGTATTTTCTGACGCTTTAAATGATATAGCTGATCATTGTATACCAAAGTCCTCTACGAGTCCACATGTGCGGAAACCATGGTTTAGTTCAGATTGCAAACATGCTAGAAAAGCGAGAGAAAAAAAGGCAGAGAAATATTTTCGCCATCACCCAACTGTCCATAACTTGAATAAATTCAAAATACTTAATGCGAAGGCACGTCGTACTTTCAAACAAAACAAACGGCAGTCTTGGCGGGACTATGTGTCCAAACTTAATTCTCGAACACCTATGTCCAAAGTTTGGAATATGGTGCAAAGGATAAAAGGTAAAGGATCAAGATCTGGTGTTCATCATCTGAAGGATGGTGACACACTCTTAACCAGTAAATCTGATATAGCAAATAAATTGGGAGAAACGTTAGCTCAACATTCATCTTCATCAAATTTTACACCGAAATTTCAAAAACTAAAGAACACAGAAAAAAAAGAAACTCAATTTTGCTTCAGATAATGGGGAGGACTATAATGAGGTTTTTCCATTCATGAGCTGCATACTGCCTTGGGGCAGGCTCATGATACTGCTACAGGTTCTGATAATATTCATTATCAGTTACTTAAACATTTACCGGATTCCTGTTTAGAAACTTTATTAAATATATTCGATTACATCTGGACAACGGGAAATTTTCCTTCATCATGGCGTAATGCTGTCGTCATTCCTATACCGAAACCTGGCCGCGATCACACTGATCCTTCAAACTATAGGCCAATATCGCTTACTAGTTGTGTTTGTAAGACCATGGAACGAATGGTCAATAACAGACTAATATGGTACTTAGAAACAAATGAACTGATTACCGATATCCAATGTGGGTTTAGGAAAACAGAAGTACTATTGACCATTTGGTTAGACTGGAAACTTTTGTGAAGAATGGTTTTATTAATAAACAACACACCGTATCTATATATTTTGACCTAGAGAAAGCTTATGATACCACCTGGAAACATGGAATTTTAACAGATCTTCATAACATGGGTTTGAGAGGCCGTTTGCCAAATTTCATATCACAGTTTTTGACAAACAGGCATTTCCAGGTTCGAGTGGGATCCACCTTGTCTGAATTTTACGATCAAGATCAGGGTGTACCACAAGGCAGCATATTGTCGGTAACGTTGTTTAGTATAAAAATCAACAGCTTATCTAAAGTTTTAAACGACTCTATTGATGGGTCGTTATTTGTCGATGATTTTAATGTTTCATGTCGAGGTAAAATATGCGCACAATTGAGAGACAGTTGCAAGTCTGTCTCAATAAAATCAATGATTGGTCCGAACAAAATGGCTTTAAGTTTTCTAAGTCTAAAACTAACTGCATCCATTTCTGTCGTAAGTATAAACCACATAAAGACCCAGACTTACATTTATCGGGTAACTCCCATTAAAGTAGTTAAAGAAGCTAAATTCTTAGGTATCATATTTGACCATCATCTTACATTCCTACCTCATATCAAATCTCTTAAAGCAAAATGTCTGAAAGCTTTGGATCTCTTGAAAGTTGTCTCTAACTCTAAGTGGGGAGGTGATCAGTCAACCCTCCTACACTTGTATAGATCGCTGATCCGTTCCAAGCTTGATTATGGTTCCATCGTCTATGGTGGAGCTTGTAAAAGTAATCTCAAAGTGCTTGATTCTATTCACCATCAAGGTCTGAGACTATGTCTTGGATCTTTCCGATCTTCACCTATTGACAGTCTTTACATTGAAGCTGACGAGCCTTCCCTAAAACAACGCCGAATTAAACTGTCGTTACAGTACATAACCAAGTTATATGCTAATAAGTCTAACCCTGCTTACAATTGTGTGTTTAATCCTCTGTATGAAGATCTTTACGGTAAAAAGTCATCGCTAATTCCACCCTCTGGGAATACGAATTCAACCTTTATTTCAGCTGCTAATATTGCACTCACTAACATATCTCCTTTCCGCCTGCTCTCTTCTCCACCTTGGCAGTTGGTCCAGCCAAGAGTTGACCTGACATTAACCAAACTCAAGAAATCAGAAACAAATCAGTTACAGTATAAACAAGAATATAATCAATTAAGAAGTACATATAATACATATAAATCTATATTTACAGATGGATCCAAGGATGGTGGTGCAGTTGTGTGTGCCACTGTCATTGATCCAAAACATTATCAACTAGATTACCAGATCACGCTTCCATATTTACAGCAGAAGCAAAGGCCATTTTAACTGCCCTCAGATATATCAAACAGTCTAAACATAAGGACTTTATTATTTTTTCGGACTCGTTGTCTTGTCTTCAAGCAATTAAAAACAATTCATGTCAGCATCCTGTTTTACTTGACATAATAGAACTACATAATAATCTTGCTACTGGCCAATGCGACATCGTCTTTTGTTGGTTACCCAGCCATGTTGGAATCACTGGTAATACAGTGGCTGACTCTGCTGCAAAGTCTGCTCTCAACAAATCTGTGACACCACTTCAAATACCTTATAGTGATTATAAACCAGTTATAAGAAGTTACATCCGGGATCTTATGCAGAAGAAGTGGGACACCCAAGTAGGTATCAATAAATTACATGCAATAAAACCCTACATTGGTTACACCTACTTGGGTTGTCGGTCCAGATTTGAAGAGGTCATTATGCGACGATGTCGCATTGGCCACACTAGATATACTCACGAATATTTACTTAAAGGTGAGGATCCTCCGTTGCATCCCTTTGTGATGAAAGAATCACAGTCAAGCATGTCTTGCTTGACTGTGTTGAATATTCCATCACAAGGATAAGCATTTTAATATCAAAACATTGAAGGATCTTTTTACTACTGTTAGTTCTCGTTTAGTTATTGCCTTTTTAAAAGAATTAGATTTGTTAAGTGATTTGTAAATAGATATATATTTTATCATTGGTAGTTTGAATTAGTAACTGAGATTGTTAGTGGCTGTACCCTCAAAGGGGGTTGAAGTAGTGTAAAATTATTGTCCTCCTGAGAGGGTACGTAAGTCCCAAAACTTTCAAAGTTCACTTTTTGCTTACCCGATTTTTAATCGTAGTATATTTGTTCATTTAAATTTTGGTTAAACTTGTCCTACAATCGCCAGCTGCTGAGGGGATGGTGTAAATCCAACTAGGATCCATGCAGGTAGCGAAAGTAATGTAAGTCCCCATGGTTTCTAGTATAGTGATCTACCTTCAGTTGTTGGCGATCTATAGCCCAATTTTATATTGTGTTGTCTAAATATTTTAGACTCTATTACTAGTTTTATCTGTATATGTGATATTCTAGTTGTTTTACTGTCCTCCGTTGACAGGTTTTTATAGTTTGCTATTGCTTATTATGCATAAAATTAATTGTTCTCGTCACGATATGGCTGAAATATTGCCGATGTGACGTTAAATTTTAACTCACTCACTCATATAAACATCCAGCGACGGATTGACACTTCTCTAGATTCTACCTTTAGACATCAGAGGATGTTGTTTGTCCAACCTTTAATTCCACATTTAACAGTGGGGGTTTTTTCAATTACACATCGAAACATGAGAAATGTTTGGCACCAGACATCCAGTAAATGACATCATGAGCATCAGACTACGTAACTGACGCACGTTGAAATGTACTATAATGTATTATAATGTATTAAAATAGTCACTGAGACTGACTAGTCGATCCCGTTAGTTACTTCTTAGTAGCTTAATGAGCATGAGTTACTGAAGATTTGTTCTATCCCACAGTTCTATCTGTTCACGAGACTTTGCCGACAGATCAAACATAATTTTGTTACTCACGACAAGTATATTGTGGTATTATTAATGGAAAGAGTTATACTCAAACAGAAAATAAATATTGTTGATTCTGGCACAACGTCATGAAAAATGTATTTCATTTAAAATGAAGTTGGTTTGACATTCGCTGAAGACCACGAGTTCCTACCTTTGGAATTTGCAAACAAGGTTGTTTTACTCACAAGGCACAAGTAACATTCACAGAAACACGTCATAGAAACATATCAGGTTTCGAATAGATCGAAGCAACAAAACCCTTTCCGCTTTCATAAGAAATCCCTGCTAAAAGCAGAGTCGATTGTACAATTCTGACAATGTTGCATTTGTTTCCGCAGCATTACAACTGTACGGTGGGGCTTGTGAACCATCGACACAATCCAGTGATTCACACAATGCGATAACATTCAAAGCATCCATCAATATTTCAAATTTCCACATCTATAAGAAATCTCTGCTGAAGTCTAGTCAACTGCTGACCTGAAAATAATCTGGAATATATGGTTAAAGTGAAAATAGGGAATTGCATCGGACATCAATTCTGTCACATATGCATCAAAGTAATTAAAAAAATGTCTGAGCGCCAACATTTGGCCAGTGTTGAATATCACTGAAGAGGAATCCCGATCTGTCGACAGCATTAGCAGTATCACTACTGTTACTGTTGAGTAGGCAGGTGCGTGTTTTCTTGTCAAATCCAAAGGACAGACATGCTGAGGACATCAGACATTCTGATGCACAGGTGTAGAGAGACTGACTCCAGAACTTTCTGAACACCTGATGTTCCATGTACTTGTCGTTCTGAACTACAGAATCTACGTCCAAACAGTTGTCACCACTGACTAACTTCGTGATTCCTAAAATAAGTAAAACAACTTCTCTCCGGTAAGACCACATTTTCACCACCGTGACCTTCAACTGTCAAGTTGCTACTGTCACTCCTTATTTTTGTTGAGTCTTTTTAACCCTGCCACTGCCTGTTCATGACAACCATTCAGGTTTGATGTTTGAGCTGGGAACATCGGTACATCAACAGTAATCACATGTGCCGAATGTTTTCCTCGACAACAATCAGTTCGTATAAAATGTATTCTATTGAAGTTAATTGAAATCTCAGAGCTCTTATAAAATCAATCCACTAGAAAAATAATGCATTTTTTATTTAACAAGTCAGTTAATTTGAACAAAGTAGACTGTGAATAATCAATCGACAGGTGTGTAGCTGCCTACAGCGGTTGTAGTGCATGAGACACATGTCCTGGGGACAAAATAAGGTTATGGCTGAAATACTACCCATCTCACTTTACAATTTAACTCACTCATTCAGTCGTCACTATTGGATCTTGATAATTACAAATTTAACACAAAGCTGTGTACTGTACGGAGAGCAAATATAATATACCTTAAGGTAATCTATGGTAAGTAATACAAGTAATATAGCTAACTACGGTAATGATTTTATAACAGTCGTCAAGTGGTATTTTTTTAGAGAGTTTATACACATAACTTCTAAACAGAAAACACAGTGTGATATCAACACAATAACAACATATAACTATAGTCCGTTTGGCTCAAAAGCGAACCGATGAATTGCAATCTAACTCGAAAACTAATAAACATATAATACTCAACAAAACGCTGAGCATAATCAAAACACCAGACCAACTCCGTAACTATTTTTTTTGCAGAATTTATGTCCTAAACATTTCTTCACAAAGTTATTGATTCATTCACCAGTGCTGTGCCGTCTCATTCTTTCTCGCACACCTGGCTGTTCCTCCCTTTCCACTCCTCAATCGTAACAAATAGCGAACTGTATCAAAATGTTAATGATAGTTTGTTAAACAACCTTTTATATTTGAGACCGAAATCGAAGCTTGATGTAGGAGAAAAGACGGTTTACATAATGCAACCGTCAGTCAAATTATTATTTCAGTTGATATCGACAGTGACAATGACACTATTTCAAAGCAGAAGTTTTGATAGATAGATAGATATTTAAAAGTTTAATAGGTGTACGGGCAACAGGGCTATTTACACCTTGCCAATCACAAAGGTTTGCTAAGATTCTTAACTTTTATAAAGTTGTAAAGCTGCCACACGCTTTAATATAAGTAAGAATGACATTCTGAACATCACTGCGTGTGATATTGTTTGAGCACATCAGTCCAGTTAATGAGATGTCAATATTGAGAGATGTTAGAGATTCCACCATCGCCTTACGTTGGTTTACATATTTTTGGCAATGCAGTAAAAAATGAGCCACATTATCTAGCTGATTACACACTGTGCAATTTGCAGAAATATCTTTATTAATAATATTTAAATATGCACCAAGACCACAATGCCCAAGTCGAAGTCTTAAAAAGGTCAAAAGGACCTCTTCTCTACGGTTGCATCTGGATAATTTCGCTTTAGTTACAAAATGCTCGATGCCATAGAGATGACGTCCTTTAAGAATGAGGTCCATCTCTGTTGCCATTTTCTTTGAGCATGAATCGTACTGACAGTGCATAATTCTGCAGGAGAGGGCAATATTATCTCATCCTGTTCTGATCCATCAAAGTCTAATGCAACTTTTGCCAATTTATCACCTTTTTTTCATTTCCAAATAGTCCAACATGAGCAGGTATCCATGAAAATTCAACATCTAAGAGATCTTTACATAATTCATTAAAAATGTCGGGTAAAATTTTGATCAAGTCTTGTCTTGCTGAGGAGACACCTGTCCGAATTGCTTGTAAAGAACTGACAGAATCACTGAAAACGACCGCTGATACAGGTCTCAAAAAATAAATCCAACGCAAAGCTTCAATGATTGCTGCAAGTTCAGCAGAGAATACTGATAAGTGATCAGCTAATCGTATATAAATTTCTCTTTCATCAGTGACTATGAAGATACCTTCACCAACACGACCAGACACTAGGCACGTGATCTCATGAGGGCACGATATAACAGTAATAAACACTTCCTGTCTGCACCCCATTTGCTACTGGAAATACTTCTCAGAAGGTTCAAGACTTTAGTGCACTTCTGAATCAAATAGTCTGTATGAGGTTTCGAGGTAAGCCTCTTATCAAACCAGAGTCCCAAAAACTTGACTTTATCCACAAACTCTAAATGAGAACTGCACAAAACCAATTTTGAATCATAAGAAATCTTCTCTCGAGTGAAAATGATTGCAGACGATTTAGAAGCTGAAATCTTAAAACCCCAATGCACATACCAATTCTGTACAAGATGGAGAGATTGTTGAATGCCATTGAATACAGCGTCAACATTACTGGACCGTTTCCACAACGCTCCATCGTCTGCAAACTGTGATGTTTCAACCAGTACTTCGAGATTCTCAAACAGGTCATTAATCATAACATTAAATAATGTTGGGCTGATTACACTACCTTGGGGTGTTCCATTCTCTAACATGTATATAGCCAACAGAGAAGTTCCAATGCGAACTTGTATAGTTCTATCCCTCAAGAAATCTATTATCCAGTCAAGCATGCGCCCACAAACACCAAGCTTATACAGTTTTATTACCAAACCGTCTCTTCATAACATGTCATAGGCTTTTTCAATGTCCATAAAAACAGCCATTAGATATTCAGTGCTTCCTAGTGCCTTTTTAATTTCGGTTTCAAGTCGCACTAAATGATCAGCACAAGATCTGTTTTCTCGAAAGCCTGACCGGACACCTGAAAAGAGACTGTTCTTTTCCATGAAGTAAACCAGACGGTTATTTACGATCCTCTCCATTATTTTACACATGTTGGAGGTAAGAGCAATAGGCCTATAGGATGTGGCTTGAGTAGGATCTTTACCAGGCTCTGGAATAGGAACTACAATTGCCTTTTTCCAAGAAATGGGAAGTTTGCTTTCAAACCAAATGTGATTAAACAGTAAAAGCATAGTTTCAAGGATGATAATTGGCAGATGTTTGAACATATCATAACACAATAAATCATCACCTGGAGAGGTGTTTTTTCGTCCAGAAATGGCATTCCTTAATTCCTGTAAACTAAATAAAGAGTTGTAGTCAGCGATATGATGTGTGGGACAATGTAAGATATCTGAATACTCTGATTCAAGTGACACTTTAATGAGCCGGAAGTCTGAATTAAAGTTATCTGTACTGGACTTTTTGAAAGGACTCGGCCAGTGCATTACTCGTGTCAATATTTGTTGTTGCTAGTGTGTCTTTACCAATATATGGAATAGCACGTTTGGAACATGAACTACCAGCAATAATGTTCACTTTTCTCCATACCTGAGAAAGAGGTGTATTTTTATTTATGAAACTTGTGTACTTAGACCAAGACAAACGTTAAGCTTCAGTAACAGTTCGTTTGAGGAAAGCAGAAGCACGCCGAAACTCCATCAAGTCAGATGGTAAAGCTGATTTTTCAACCATTTTCTTTGCCTTCTTCCTAGCACTATGTGCTGATTGACACGCATCCGTCCACCAACAGACTGGCGGTTTAAGAAGACATTTACTTAAACGTCTGCCTGTGGTTCTATTAGCTGCATTAATAATGTTAGAAACAAAGCAGTTATGAAACTGTTCAAGGTCGATCGAATTTACAGCTGGCGTGATAGTGTCAGAGCACAAAGCAGTAAATGCAGACCAGTCAGCTTTAGAGAAAGTCCACTGCTGAGCTGTTTCTCTTAATTCAATTATCGGGTCAAGTTGAAGGCTGAGTAAACACAGGATAATGATCACTGCCAAAAGAATCCCGAAAATACACTTCCCAATCACAGTGTGGAGCTAGTTGTGGACTGACAATGGTCAAATCCAGGGCTGAAAATGAAGCAGAAGCCAAGTCATACCGGGTCATAAAGCCATCATTCAGAAGGAAAAGATTCTTTTCATCAAGGAGTGTCTCAATGGCCTTACCTCCAACATCCAACTTAACAGATCCCCACAATGGATTATGACTATTAAAATCACGACACAATACTTTAAGATTATCTGACACATTCAAAAGAGAAATGTAATCATCGCTGGAAGCATGACCTATATTGTAGATATTAAAAATCGAGACCGATCTCGCATCCTTCAAATGGATAGTGACTGCATTCGCTTCTATTGTGGACTGTGGCAAGCTAAGTTCACTAAATGATAACGAATCCTTTATGAGTATAGCACACCCACCTCTTGACCCGATCGGACGGTCTTTACGTAGACAGACATAGCCTTCCCAACGGAATCGCTGATTAGGATTCAAAAACGTCTCCTGAAGACATATAACATCTGGCACCTGAAGACATATAACATCTGGCATGGGATCAAGACTGTTGACAAAAACTTTAAAACCTGGACCATTAGCATTAATAGATCTAGCATTCCACTGAAGGATTAAGAGAGCCATAATAAGGATTATGACTTCCATTGTTGACCCTTAACCATGCTCGTCAGATCCTCACATGACAACTTTAACCCCAGCAGAGAATGTGCAGCTGATGCTATCGTCTGTAGACCATCAGACTTGAAAGCACGATTTGTTCCAAGGTTGGCAACTATGCAAATAACAAAACTGAGAAAATCAACTGGAGAAACATTGTTGAACAGAGGTGTACAAGAAGTTTCATGCATAAGATCAGTAAGAGAATCAGTCTGACATTCAACCTCTTGGGTGTCAGTCTGCGTACTTGCTGTCATCATGAGAGGACGAGATACCACATCAGGAATGGGAACAGTCAAGACCGAACTATCAAAGTTTTGAGTTTTTCCCTGTGTTCCGCGATACCCTTTAGCTGTTCTGTTTATTGGCATACCCCCTTGTTACAACGGTCATTAAAACACAAACATGCCAATATCTGAAACTATAGTGACGAGTTGGTGTGGACAAACTTTCAAGTCATTTGAGACAATTTGTTGCTTTCCAATGTATATTTATTTGCCCACTCATCTTTCCGATTTTAAAGCAACCGAACTAGAGTCCTGTGCTTGGTGACAGATTAAATTGTGTGAGTATATCCATTGTGACTATAGTGCCTTGACACTGCCTTAAACGTGTTTATATCCCTGTTACCCTCATTGTGAATTGGTATCTAGGTGTAGATATTGTTAAACGACATCTATAATGTACGTAGGGCGGGAATATCTGGTTTCATTACAACTGGACAGTTATTACTATACATATGCTGATGATATAGTCATAATTGTACAATCGATGCTGCTTTTAGCAGGGATTTCCTTTAGGTATGGAAAGGGTTTTGTTGCTTTTTAGTACAGATAACTTTGTAGAAGGAAACTGTGAGCGCAGTGTTTTGAGGTGATTCTGTTTATTAACAGAGCGTAAATTATATGGGTAATTACAAAAATAACTATAAAAATGCTCTACGGGAGTACAAATGCCAATGTTATGTGTACAGATAACACAGTGTAATATGAAAACAGTAACAAACGTAACCACCACAGTCATACAATGGAAAGGACATCAAAAGGTCAATCCCCAGAGAGATTACAAGAATGTCTGAACGGCAGCTGAAGCAATGAACCATTGCACACACACGCCTTTCTCAATGTAAAAGAGGCAACTTTTCCAAGCTTCTATTATAATGAACTCAAGAGGAAATACATTTTTACAGTTACTTTCTGATAGGTCTGAAAGTTGAATTCAGCCACCCGACACACAGTAACTTCCTAGATGGCCGTTAGGGGAAAAGGAATTGTGTTCCAGACAAATTCTCATTTAAAATAAAGCAGACCAAATACGACTTGTTGAAAACAAATTTTAGCAAAATGCATGTTCTTGGAATAACATAATACTCTTAAGATCGAAAAATGTTTCAAAACAAATGAAGTGTCACAGACAATAGCAGACAGCAGTAGAACTTGCCTGCACAATTACCCATTCATCTCTTTACGTGTCGATTCCAATAAGTTGACCACAAATCAGTCCGTGAAATAATTTGATGTGAAACTACGACACAACGATGAAATGTAACATAACTGTCAACTGTACTTTGAAAGTAACTAAATTTACACATCTCTACAAATCACTTTAAAGGAATAACAACTGCAGTTCAAAATAGAGTGACAGTACATATTTAGTGGCATTACAAATCAAATGGCAATATTACATAATAAAACACTGACTATAATAATAAACACAGTGATGATAATATTCACCTCACTGCAAGAGTGGTCAAGCTTCCAAAATGGACCTAGGCTGAGAATCTGGAGTGAAAGTGATCTGCACAGAACTGCTGGTATTCTGGTAACGTGAGATAACGGAGACAAAGTGCGGCCCTTATATATAATATAACTGCTCACGAACGTTCCATCATATTCTGGGTTAGACAATGCTGGAAAGGTAGAATAAGTATATATGGATGAACAAATTCTTTATTACAACAGGAACGACGTTCAGGTGTAGGTTCTAATAGTGTTATCAAGCAAGTCATTTGCAGTGTATCGATTGAGAGGCACGGACGTGACAATCTCAACGATCAACATACTCACCAACATGGAGATCAAGTACATCAACTGTCATGCCTCTCAGTCAATACTCATCGGTTGATTAATAACAGTGTTAGAACCGGAAAGTCTATCCTATTGTAATCAAGAAGTTCCTTCCTTTACAGTACTCCTAAATTCTTCTCCAATAAGTTGTGTCAGTAAGGCCCATGCGGCTGTGACACCTTGAAGTACCTTTCAGAGTTCTCAGTCTAATATATCTAACCAGACTGATATCTTATTAGAGCTATTGCAAATAGAATGAATTAAGGTACATAGATTTTTATACATGTATGACCACAGGTATATATAGAGGAAAACACAACACAATGTTACACTATTGTTTTTGCTTCGTATTGGGTTATCTCCCGTGCACATTTGTATCCCTTTGGGGAAAAAAACTATTCTGCGTCTCCGTTTCATTACCCTGACAAAGTTTTCCAACACACTTTATCATTTTAGGAGTTTCGTCATAAACAGAAGCGCAAAATAACAACACATCATATGTCAAACACATACATTAAAAAAATCAATCGTCTGAAACAAAAATTGAAATCCACGAGTTTCCGTTACAATTACTAATAAAACACTATGTGCCCACAGACATTTAACAGAACGACTACAAATAGTCCTGCGGCCGTGAAATAACTTCATGTTACGTTTGTTGTAATGCCCATTTTGTTATTCTCATGACCCTTTGACAAACAATTAATTCTCATATCGAGTCAAAAAGTTGATGTTTAAATTAAACCTTGGTGTTAGTAATACAACCACTGTATTGTGTGAGACAAGAGATATCATTGGCCTAAGTCATCAAAGTTATGAAGACCACCTGTTGCTCTCGGGTTTTCCGGTTAAGACATCCACTCCATCATACTAACAGAAACATCGCCCCTCCATCATACTAACGGAAACATCGCCCCTCCATCATACTAACAGAAACATCGCCCCAAAATGAAAGGTGGTCAGGCTTTTGACCCAGGGTCTCTCGCGGTGAAGTTGTGAGTGCTGGCACCATCGCTTACTAACTGGAATAAACCGGCCCTTACTTTATTTTACTGTTAATGTTTTCATAATTTAACTTTATTTATTGTGAATCTACTGCTTGCTTTAGTCACGATATTCCTTAAATACTGTCTACGTGACTTAAAATCTTAACTCACTCACTCACATAACTCTTTGACAAACAATGATTTCTCAAATCGTCATTAAGTTAGATTATAAACTCAGTCAACCTTGGTGTTTGCAATACAATCACTGTCTCATATGAGACAAGAAAACATCTCCGTTGGCCAAAGGCACCAAAGTTATGAAAAACACCTGTTGCTCTTGAGTCGTTCGGTTAAGACATCCACTCCATCATACTAACAGAGACGTCGCCCCAAAATGCAAAGTGGTCAGGCTTTGCTCCAGGGTCTCTCTCCGTGAAGTGGTGAATGCTGGCACCATCGATTACTAACTGGAATAAACCGGCCCTTACTTTATTTTACTGTTAATGTTTTACCCGACATCGTACACAAAGTGAAAAACATGGATACAGGTATATATACTTGATGTTGTTTTCAGTATATTCAGTCTTATTACAAAGATAATCAATTTAGATATACTCCGTAGAGGTGCCAGCGTGATAAAGACAGTTTGTCACCCACTGGAATATCCAATCAAACTGCGGTGTATTCAATATTGTTCTCGGTTTACCTTCACTGATATGAATACCCTAATGTACCGGTTGCAATTTACATTCCGTGTATAAATCCTCTATTCTCTATAGCTTTAAGTTTACATGGAACTGCTATTTTAACCATGTACATATCCTCAGTGTTTGTCGTTTACATTCCATACATACCATGTATACTCCATCTTGGAAGGTTATTTGAATCTCCATTGTTTTTTCAACAGCCATTGCTAGATCGAAACGCTCCTCTGCTCCCCAATCACCATCTATTACCATGTTGATAAGTAACCACCACGTTACTTTCGCCATTAAAGCCTAAGCGAAAATCAGAGTAGAATAATGTGTCAACTTGTTTCTTTATCCTGACACTCCATCTGCAAAGGAATGTTAAAAGAAGAAATGAATCAGTTCATATTTGTACACTAGTTCACCTACATACTTTATATCTAACGATCTTACTACTGGCCAATATACATCATCGTCCTCTGTTGGTTACCCAGCCAGATTTTTCCATTTTCCCATTTTTCCAGGGATAAATATTTCAGTGTCAAAACAATTAAGGGTATTTTTAATAATGTTAATTATCATTTAATAATTGTTTTTTTAAAGAAATAGAATTGTTAGAAAAACGTTTAAGATTATCTTTTGTAATAGATCAAAGGTATTTTTATAACTGGTAGAATGAATTAGTAACTGAGATTGTCAGTGCCTTTATCCTCAAAGGGGGTTAAGGTATTGTAAAAATATTGTCCCCTTAAGAGGGTATGTAAGACCACGTCTTTCAAAGTATATTTCATCTGACCACATTTTTCATCGTTGTATAAATGTTCGTTTAAATTAATGGCTAGATTTGTCCAAATTGCCAACAACTGGAGGAGTGATATAAATCCAGCTAGGGTCCATGCAGGTAACAAAAGTACCATGGTACCCTGTATGGTGATCTACCTTGAGTTGTTGGTAATCTATAGTCTGTTTTTACATCGTATTGTCTTCTATAGTAAAAATGTTTCAGATTTTCAAATTAGTTTTACATTTATATCTGTGATATTCTAGTTGTTTTTATTGTCGTTTGTTGATAGGTTTCTTTTACTTAAATATATCGAATATATATTGAGAATGAATAATTTGTTTTAGTCACGAAATGGCTGAAATACTATTTGCTGCTAGCAGTTACTTATTCCCCACGCAAATTATAAGACGCATTGTATTACCAAATATAGTTCACCTCTGCTATGCGCTATAATTCGTTTATTATGCAATGTTCTTGTTCTTGTTCATCCGTTTACGACATCTTTACGTTTCAGTTTTGGTCAGATATACAGACGGCGGTTGAAACAAATAACTAAATGTGTAAAGAATAACATCACGAATTTAATTCAAAGTGTGCAGTCTTTACTTTGTAGCTTCTGTCGGTATCCCATGGATTAAGAGCCGGAACTTGCTAGATTGACCACACGGAAATGAATACGTGCCCTTAATCGGCAACAGACATACCAGTACATTTCATAATTCGCTATTTCACATGTACAGATGTGATTTTGTTGTGTATGATTGCTTGTGTGGGATCTGATTTAATTTAACATATATTCGATGTATTTTGTCAAAATGATCGGAATTACTGGAACTGGAAAAATAGAAATCAGACTGATATCTAAATTTGTGTGTTACGCCGCTGTTTAGCTAGCCATGTCAATACAAGACAAGAAAAACAAAGGGTTCCTTCCGGTTGCGCTGTCTTCATGAGTAGACGCTAGGTCTGTTGCTCTCTCCAAACCAAGTGAAATAAAAAAGAACAAAATGTCCGCAAGAAAGGAAATAAGTCCAAACATAATACTGAAGCCTCGCAACGCTCTGCATCTTCGAATATGGAAGAATATATACAGACAAGAGCTCGTACAATCTCCGACAGACCGTCCGAGTCAGTCAACATGCCGACCACGCCGTCTGCCATTAGTCTCCCGGCCGACATGGACAGGACCGAACTCAAGAGTCTCATTCAGGAGGACCTCACAGAGCATACACACACACACAATTGTGAGTAGAACTGATGCAATGAGTTCCGAGATTAAAGAGCTCCACACTAAAATTAACGACATACTTGAGTCTGTATCGTTCAACGCGGAGCAAATTGAAACAAAAACAAACGAAATTGAGAAGTTAAAGTAGGACACGAAGAAACACTTCGAATTGAAGCTCCTGACGCTAGAGTTGTATTCAAGGAGAAATAACCTGTTGCTTTATGGCATCCCCGACGACAAGGACCGGAAACTGTCGCTAGGGAAGTGTTTTCATCACTTAGTGTGATGAATTTAGAACTAGTTTCAGTCACGATATGGCTAAATATTGATGTGACTTAAAATCTTAACTCACTCACTCACTCATCGCTTACCCCGCACGACTATTGATCCTGCCAAATATAGAGCTGATATGCCTAAACCAATCATTATCAAATTTGTCAGAGCAGGAGATAGACAAGTTGTTTTCAACGCTTCCATCAAGGGCTGGGCCTCTGTCAGGGCGAGAAAAATCAGTATTCGTACTGATCTCCGGGTCACCCTAAAGAAACAGAGGGGTAAACTTGCAAACCGTGCTTTCCAACTCAGGAAAAGCCACAAAGTTCAAACCAGGATCTGTCAGAAAAGAGTTGATCTCTCACTACATATAAGGAAAAACTCTCAGGATCACAGGAGGAGCGTTGAAATAGACGAGGACATCAGTGTCAGCACCTCATCTCGCAACATTGTTGGTTGAAAATATGCAACGTTTCTCGGTGAAAACACCGGTTTCTTTCTATTTCCCATATGTCACTAAAATCGACCCTGGTTGTGATTATGCTTCAACAGCTATCGGACGATCAGTACCTGAGCTATGATTGCACAACGGCTAGTTCTACCTCCGATAATATTCCGAATATGCCTCCGATCTCTTTAATAACATATGCGTGGATGTCTATAAACAATAACACGTGTTGTGCTATTTATAGTTTCTTTCTCACTGCGGAACTCCATTCATAAAACCGGATGTTTGGCTTGGGAACTGTAGACGAGTGTTGTGTGCGTTGACGCGTGAGTAACCATTGGCTTTGTGTTATAAACAAGAGTTTCTTTACACTTATTCTCATTGCTATGTGGTTATACCTTTATTATGAACATGTTAGTATGCATATTTAGTCTGGTAGCACCATCTCAGCCCTAGTATTCGGTATGAACAGTACACGAGGCTTACTCATAACAAATTGACCTGCGATTTTTCGTTCACGTTATGAAAGTTAGTAACGTATAGACTGGTTTTGGGAGGAGAGGGGATAACGTCATATATTTCTTTGTTTTTACATTCCTTTTGTGTGTGTGTGTGTGTGTTTCTTTTGTTCTTATTTTGTAATGCAAAAATGTTCCCATCTGTTACGCTTGTAAGACACCACATTTACGCTGAAGGGGTCGTTGTCGGCACAGGTACTACAGATACGTACCCCAGGTACGTTTCTGTATACAGATATGTACCCTAAACAAAGTCAAAATACAGAAACGTACCCGGTACCCTAAAAGGCGGACGAGTCCATATTCCGCAATCAAAAACCGAAACCGTATGTAGTTGTTCCCGTTCAATTGATTCCGAGTGGTATTCAACTTCAAGTGCATCGCAAAATATCCGTTACTGTGTATTCTCATTACTTACATAACGCAATCAAATGTATCTAATACAACAGTATGACAGTTCCAGTCAAGAATACGACACAATGGGAATGGAATCGTCCTAGGGTACGTGTCTGTAACGTACTTGGGGTACATATCTGTAGTACCCGTGTCGACAACGACCCCTTCAGCCACATTTACCATATTGACTTCTCATGTTTTATATGCCACACTCTTACTACCTATTGCGTTCAATTCCAAACTACCATGCCATTTATCAGCATATATACTCAGCAACAAAAGTTCTTATGACGGTATTAAAAATGGTGTAGAAAAACACATAAGAAAACGAAGTTAATACAAACACTTTTATTGCATAGAACAGACATTTGAACTGCTAATGACAACCTTAATTTCGGATTAGTGACCATTTCAAAGGGTAAAACACCAATCTGAATGCTTAGGGGGTAAAACTAAAAGTCCCACTCTAATACCGGGTATGAGTTGTCCTGCTGAAGCGTCACCCCTGGTCCATGTTGCCGTATGAACAGTAAAACGGCTGGCTCGAGAACCTCATCTCGATATCGCTGCCCTGTCAGATTACCAACGATGATGAGAAGGTCTGTTTGTGTGTAGCCATAATTCCGCCCCAGGCCAACACGCTACCGCCTCCAAACCGATCAATTTCCATGACACAATTGTCAGCATAACGTTAAACTCGCACACGGCCATCAGCTCTGTGAAGCGAAAATCTGGACTCATCCGTGAAGAGGACACGATTCCACTGACGTTAAGTCCATCTCACATGCTGTCTTGCCCACTGTAACGTCAAAATCGGCCGTCTTGATGGGCGTCGTGCGATGATCCAAAAACGCCGTAAACGTCGAAGAACGGTTTGTGGTCATATCCGCCTCAGTCCAGGGATTGTTGCTGCCGTGACTGTTGCTGGCTGGAAGCTGTTCCGGAGGTGTGTCTGTCGAATCCAGCTGTCTTGACGTCGGGTCGTTACCGGGGTCGACCACTACGAGGACGGTCTCTGACGTTATTTGTCTGTTGGTGCCGTTGCCACAAGTTCCATACTGTGTTTCGATGGACATTGAATCTGCGAGCAACTTCTCGTTGTGGAGTACCGGATAGGAGCATTCCAATAACTCGCCAACCTTTATTGTATGTTAGCCTTGACATAACAATTGTTGAATTCTGCTGAGAAATTTGATGTTTTTTTCAGGTTGCACTCCTTTAACGTGTCTTTATCGGGAATGAAACATTCTCTCCACCTCCCAGGTTTAAAGATCCACAGTCTAACACATTCTTCACAAAATTCCTGGTGCAAAGTCATTTTTTCATGATTTGCAAACATTACCTTGACAGATGCGTTTGGTTACTCTGTCATAGTGCCGTGAAACCGTTTTTTGATGATTTGTATACAAAAGTTAGCATTCATTAAAAAATATCCGTGTCACAAAAACTTTTGTTGCTGAGTTTATTTTTATCTTAGCGCCTTATTGCTTCCACAACAAAATCGCCATTTGAAATGACCAAGACTAAATAAATTATAATGATTTCATCAAATTGCAGAGGTTTTGGAATTTAGTCTTTGACCCATCAGTAGACTCAGAGAATTATAAACACATCAATAACCCAGAGAAGTATTGAACTCTCTTGAATATAACAAGCTGTTCGATATTTGGAGAGAATTAAATAAAAATGAAAAGAAATATACGTAGTGGAAAAAAATCCAAGGCAACAAGCTAGAGTACATTTTTTCATTATTTCACAAGATATTTGTGACCTAACCTTGGATTCCAATATCTTACCAGGATATAAATATGATCATTCTACTATTTCCCTATTTTTTCAAACTCTATTAACTAAGAAAGAGGGAGAGGTTATTAGAAGTTAAGTAATTCCTTGCTTCTAAACCCAGATTATGGAAACTTAGTTAGAAATACAATGAAAGAAACCATTGATGAATACACAATATCCCAACCAGTCAATTATGATAATCCAAAGGAATTACAGCTTAAGATTGATGATAGCTTATTTCTAGAAACCCTGCTACTGAATCGATGGATTTCCAATTGATTATTTTTGGAAGGAACTCAAAATTTGGATCTTTAGATTTGTCAATGATATTTCAGAAAAAAATCAAATGCCTATAACTATGAAAAGAGGAGTAATAACTTGCATACCTATACGATATGGCTGAAATATTGCCGATGTGACGTTAAATAATAACTCACTCACTCAATAAAAGATGAGCATGAAAATTTGAGTATGTTGTTCAATTCAACTCATATTCAACGTTGCTTATTTGTGTGTGGTCTTGAGAACGTACAGAATCGCTCACATGAGGCAATATGATCTTTACGTTTAATAGTCTAGAAATGACAATCGTTAAACATCTGGAACATGTTATTTCACTAACATATTTTTATGAACCACTGGTCTAGCTCAGTCATATAAGCACTGTGACAGGTGACCTTGTAGGTCATACTGGTCTCACTCAAACATGTTTGCACTTGACCTAGAAGGTCAAGCCAAGGTACACGAACATCTTCAACATCTGAGAAATCAGTTTCAACATACATCTGTTTCAAATTAAAAATATTAAATAAAAGCTTATTAACAGAATCATTTCTTCGCATTGTTTTATCTAATTTCAGTACACAATTCTGGATAATCGGCGTTACACCTCTATATGGCTTAAGGTTAGGGCAGAAGAAGTGGGGCACCCAAGTAGGTATTAATAAATTACATGCAATAAAACCCTACATTGGTTACACCTACTTGGGTCCAGATTTGAAGAGGTCATTATGCGGCGATGTCGCATTGGCCATACTAGATATACTCATGAATATTTATTGAAAGGCGCAGATCCTCCGTTTTGCATCCCTTGTGATGAAAGAATCACAGTCAAGCATGTCTTGCTTGACTGCATTGAATATTCCATCACAAGGGATAACTATTTCAAAGTAAACACTATGAAGGATCTTTTTAATAATGTCAGTTCTCATTTATTTATTGCATTTTTAAAAGAATTAGATTTGTTAAGTGATTTGTAAATAGATATATATTTTATTATTGGTAGTTTGAATTAGTAACTGAGATTGTTAGTGGCTGTACTCTCAAATGGGGGTTAAAGTAGCGTAAAATTATTGTCCTCCTGCGAGGGTACGTAAGTCCCAAAACATTTCAAGTCAGTTTAAGTGTACCAGGTTTTTAATCGTAGTATTTTTGTGTTTTTAATGTATGGCTTAATCTCAGTTTCAACGCCAATGGCCGAAGGGATGGTGTCAATCCAGCTAGGGTCCATGCAGGTAGCAAAAGTAATGTAAGTCCCCATGGGCCTTAGTATGGTGATCTAACTTCAGTTGTTGGCGATCTATAGCCCATTTTTACATTGTTTTGTCTTCTTTAATTGGAATATTTTAGCTTTGTTCGCTAGTTTTATATTGATATCTGTGATTACCTAGTATTTTTACTGTCCTTCGTCGGCAGGTTTTTATAATAACTATATATATTATATTTCAATGTCAAATGTTCTCGTCACGATCTGGCTGAAATATTGCCGATGTGACGTTAAATAATAACTCACTCACTCACTCACTTAAGGTTAGGTTTTTCATAGTAATGCAGCTGTAAGTCACATAAACGTCAGTAAAAAGGCTGTTCTGCATCACTTTCGCTGCTCTCGTCATTTTAAAGGTCACATGCAACGTAAAACACAACTTTGCAGATTCTGATACCTTTCGGTATGGACTGACCGAAACAAATCGGCAAAAATGCAAATTCAACTTATAAAGTTGAAAAATAACGCGATGAAAAAAAACGCGCGAAATCGGAGTTCAAACGTTTCACTAATTTTCCCCAGACTTTTCTGGGGAAAACGGGTTTCAACAGCTGGGCTGCGCTCATAGCACGTGCGCAAGTAAATAGGTTCGCGCAGCTTGGAAGCGGGTTGTCGGGTGAATACTCGGTGAAGGCTTTGGTGTGAGCTATTTTTCTAATGTTTTGTTGATATCTCACAGGCGCGAGCTTTTATATGTTATGACAATAAATTAACTGTTTATATAATTTCATTTGTCTATTTCAGCATACGTTCTTCTTACCGAGACACTTTCTCAGTTCGATACTTAAAAGCAATGTCATTATTTAGCGTTGACAGAATTTCTAACTGTGATATAGATATGTCGTTGTCACAGACAAAACTCAATGTCTTGTTTTATTGACACCTGTGTGTCTGCCTGCCTGTCTGCTAATGACAGTATTCAATACACAGCTGCTATCACTGACCACATGCAATTTGAACTTAACACTAATCAGGCTATACACCATAAACAAAATGCATTGATTTATGGCCCGAGTTCTGTCTCTGTCACATTATGTAATTACACAGACAGGCAGGTGTGATAGTTGAACACATGACATGTTATAATGTCTGTTGATTGCAAAATGTTATACACAAAAAATGAGCATGTATTTACAAAACCCAACATCTCTATATATACACACACAACTAGCCGTGAGGGCGTCTGCAAATGAACCAGCCGTTACACTTGAGTGCACACCCAACCGCTCTGACTGGGTTCGGTATCCCGGCTGCTTCGTTTCTTGGGAAGTAAACCGAAGTACACAATTTTGCACTTTTGATTTGCGATTGTACGCTTATAATTTTGTTTATATGTTTTTTCATAACCAGCAATGTATATTATATGTCATGAATAAGTGATAATTGTGTTTTACTTATGTTTGATTTTTTGGTTGCATGTGACCTTTAAGAACTGAAACAGTATTCTTCTGACATACAGTTGTACGCACAAGTACGTGTTGTATTGATCTCTAGCAAGCTTATCGTAGCTTCAAGTCACTAGCTGAACACGAGCAACGGGGAGATCGACTTTGGGTGATAACAATACTGGTTTGGGTACATAGGACTGTTTCAAAACAATCGATTGTTATTGAGCTCGTTTCATAGGTACATAAAAGGCATCTTCAGTTGTGATAATTTGGAGGCAAAAAGCGTGGCATTCTTAGCTAATATTTTGTTCTTGTATGCCGCTTTCAGAAATATTCCAGCGTCGGCGGTCTGTAAATAGCCGAGTCTGGACCAGATATTCCAGTGATCAACAGCATGTGCATCGATCTACGCAGGCTTCAATGTCACCAGCAAAACAGCAACTAAAGCAATACCATTGCCATGCGACGGCAGTCTATAAACAAACAAAAATCAAGTGATCGATGAACCTGAATAGCAATGATAATGTTGAATTTTGTGACTGTTTTTCAGTGAAGTCATGCTGGTTTGATGGTTATGTCATTTGAGTGCTTATATATGACAATCTTATCAGTAGTAAGTTGTAGTGATCAATTTGTAGTAAGCTGTAGTGATCCATTTGTAGTAAGTTATGGTAATCCATTTGTAGCAAGTTATAGTGATCCATTTGTAGTAAGCTGCAGCGATCCATTTGTAGTAAGTTGTAGTGATCCATTTGTAGCAAGTTGTAGTGATCCATTTGTAGTAAGTTGTTGTAGTGATCCATTTGTAGTAAGTTGTAGTGATCCATTTGTAGTAAGCTGTAGTGATCCATTTGTAGTAAGTTGTAGTGATCCATTGTAAGCTGTAGTGATCCATTTGTAGTAAGTTGTAGTGATCCATTTGTAGTAAGCTGTAGTGATCCATTTGTAGTAAGTTGTAGTGATCCATTTGTAGTAAGTTGTAGTGATCCATTTGTAGTAAGCTGTAGAGAGGTTTGTAGATGGGCAAATGGCTAGACTTGAGAATGTTGATAAAGAGACACAGGTCGTGAAGAGTGTCGTGAAGAGAGAGCACGAGAACGTGAGTATATTTTAGCATTAGAGAAGGAAAAGACTGTGTTGGAGGTTAAGAAGTATGAAAGTCAGATTGCGCAACAGAAGATAGAGGAGAAAAAGATAGCACTAGAATAAATAGCAAAGAATTAAGCTCGAGGAGGATATGAAAGAGACAGATCAAGAGCAGAAGCTTGAAATCCTTGACCGAGAGTTAGAACTGGAGAAGATAAGAGGATCTAACTTGAGCCAATCTAATGTGATAAACTCTTCAATATATAGCCATAGTTCTGTTCCTAAGGTTCCTAAGATGCCAGCCTTTGATGATCGCATTGACAATATTGATTCATATTGCATCGGTTTGAGCGCACTGCAGTAACCCGAGGATGGGAAGAGGAGCAGTGAGCATTACATCTTAGTAACCCCATAAAAGGTAAGTTCTTAGAAGTGTGTTCACGTCTTCCACCAGAGGAAGCAGATGACTACAACATACTGAAGACGGCCCTCCTCAAGCGTTATGAAATGGCAGAAGAGGGATTTCACAGAAGTTTTAGGTCTTCAAAAGTGGACAAAAGTGAGACTTTCTCTCAGTTTGCTGTTAGATTGGAGAGCTATTTCACACGGTGGGTGCACTTAAGTGAGACTGAGGAAAGCTTTGCTGGAATCAAAGATTTACTTCTCAAAGAACAGATCCTTAATGTGGCCGAGAGTGTATTCCTGAAAGAGAGGAAATGTAAGACTGCTAGAGAGACGGCTAGATTACCTAAATTCCTGGAGGGGTTTTAAGTGGTAGGAGATGGGTTACCTATATCCATCTGTCCTGTCTTTGTGAAGCATCGGCAACTTTGTTTTTGTTCTGATAACGTTTCAACAGACGGGGCTGAAATGAGGGTGTTTCCAAGGGAGTAGAAAAGCACAGCCACCAGACGTTGAGACATTCTCCCACAGACCATCAGCCTCATGAGGTTGTGCTGTCGTAAGTCGTGGCAGGAGGTGCGGAGCATAAGCCGTTAAATAAAAACGATCAATAACGGTCAAACTTATGTCGACAGCAGTATTTGATATCAAGATGTTCCTGGCCATTGATCTCGATGCACATGCACAAACGGGTTCCACATTCCCATGCCGAAAGTACTGACGTCACAAAAAGTTGACGTGCATATGTGCTAAATTCATTATTCAACAGCTCATTATTCAAGTTCTAGTCAGTGATGGGAAGATGGCAGTATGCTCTCAACAAGACTTGTGATCCTGTTATATGTAGCGTATTATAGAAACTCGAGCGTTTAGTGTAAACACCAAATCAGGGCAACATAATAATCTGAAGAAATTAGTGTCAGCTCTTCAGTAGATAGATCTGCTTTCCACAAGGTGTAATGCTACTGATTCGCCAGATTCAAGTTTACCAACAGTGATCTTCTCGCCGTTATATTGAGTCCTGGCGAGCAAATGAAAATTTGTTGGCTTACTGGATGATATGTGCAAAGCGACGAATTCAATGACTTCATAAAAACTGTCTCAATTATCTTCTGGAACACATTTGAATTGACGTTAAATGTGCATCAGATCAACGTAAAATACCTTCCATCCATGCAATTCACTTTTGAATCTATGTGTACCCTTTATGCGTTTGGCCTTTTGGAGTGAATACAAAGACATCAAGTACTTGCCACTAACATGGCAATATCCCTCGCCGGAAATAAGGTCAAGGTCACCCTGAAATGGCTGGAAACAGCGTAATCACCTAAAGTAGGTTGTCGACATAATTGAAGACATTGCAGCGTTTTATGAGATATCACATTTACATAAGAGTTTGAAAAGTGGGCAAAGCGTCATGGCGACCTTGAAGATAAGGTCAAGGACCAACAAGTACCATGTTTTAACGTCTTTTGGTTTGACGAGGCAGGGATCGAACCCGCGATGTTCCGCTCTTCGGCGGACGCTCTAACCACAACACCACGGAGGCAGATACCACTCCAGAGAGACTACAAGCATGGCTGAAAGACAGTTGATGCAATGAGCCTCGCACATTCACCCCCTTCTCAGTGACAAAGAAGCATCGTTACCAAACTTCAAATGTAATGAATTGGCACCTTAAGGTTCATCCTCGATAATCTCCAGGGTATACGTTACGATCACTCTCCACTATACCCTGGCTGCATCCACGGCTTGGCCCGATGATTTTATTACCTCCCTTTGCTGGCTATTTATCCAATCAGGTGTCTACGCTGGGAAGTTGAGCGAATCAATCAAAACTCACTTTCGCTTCTTAAATTATCTAACTGTTTAAACTTGGCAACACAATTGATGCAGAGATACTCTGAAAGAGGTAGAAGGAGTTCTTTCATATATTTTTTTAAAGTTTCAGATGTGTCATTTTGTCTGTATGATTTCCCCCAAAATATGAGTGGCACTGCGAACAAACCTTCGCGACTGCGACCGCTATCTTTGTTGACACTGGCAAGCTGGGATGTAACGGCGGCTTAGCTGATTGGCTACTGTGAGAATGTGGAGCCAGCAAAGGGAGGAGAATATAATTATCGGGCCAAGCCGTGGATGCATCCAGGGTATAGTGGAAGTGATCGTAACGTATACCCTGGAGATTATCGAGGATGCTTAAGGTTACGTCTACTGATTTGTAAGGCAATTGACTGAGGCGCTCGTAGGAGTTGTGATAGTGGTTGGTTTTATAGGTTTAGGGCGACGTTGGCCAGTAAGAGGCCTATTTGCGCCCATTGAGATAGTGACCTTGATTTGGAGTGACCTCCCTTTCTTGTTTGCAGTCCAAACTCATCACCACTGCTTGGCGCCATCGTGACCCTCCCAATGAAGAGCTGCAAGGCTTGATTTACTTGCACTTATGAACTTCCGGCACGATATATTGCCCCAGACGTGTTTAATCAATGCTTCATCATCAAAGACTTTCCTGAAAGTTAATGGCAGACGTTAAGAATAATTGTTCAATATGACATTTTGTTTGTCAGCTAGTTTTCAAACATCACTTTTCAGTGGCAGTGGAAGTGGAGTGGATCAGGTAGTGAGGCAAAGTGACTGGGAGTGTGGATTACGTTTCCGGAGCACTGCTAAAAATATGAGACACTTTTCATCCAAACCGCGTACATGTATTCACCACGGGTTGAAGCGGTGGCTGTTGCTATTTAGGAAGTTTTAGAAAATGAATTTGTTCCCTGTTTCCATGGCAAAACGTTTGACTTTTACTCTATTCATTGGTATTTCTTCATGAAATTGTGCACACGCAAAGACCAGGTTGTCAACTGCTGTCTTTTGCTATTTGTATTTGCTAACATTTGTATTTTTCCTTTGACGTTGATACTGGTGTGTACTTGACATAGAAGTATAAAGTTAGGATTCCCAGTTCCATGTTATTTTCTTTGATAGCTTAATATCTACTATTGTATACGGACAGAAATTCTCTTTTCAAGTTGGACTTTAGGTAACTGTCAGATGATGTGTTCTTTCACTTTTGTGGCAGCCGGGGACATTTGTCATCTTTGATGACTCTTGTTTAGTGCTGGGGAACGTTATACTATGCAAAGAGAAAGAAAACTGTGGGCGTAGTGTTTTGAGCCGATTCTGTTTATTAGTGAGTGAGTGATTTTAGTTTTACGTCTCTTTTAGCAATATTCCAGCAATATCACGGCGGGGGACACCAGAATGGGCTTCACACATTGTACCCATGTGGGGAATCGAGCCCGGGTCTTCGGCGTGACGAGCGAACGCTTTAACCATTAGGCTACCCCACCGCCCGATTCTGTTTATTAATGTAGCGCAAATGATAAAAGTACTCACAAAATGACTGTAAAGAAGCTCTACTACAATACAAACAGCGACACAACAAATGCCAAGGTTATGTTTCAGATAACACAATGTGATATGAAAACTGTAACAAACGTAACTACCATAGTCATACAATGGAAATGACACCAAAGGCTCCCACTCCAAAGAGATTACAAGAATGGTTGAAAGGCAGCTGAAGCAATGAACCGTTGTACACGCACGCCTTTCTCAATGAAAACGAGGCAACTTTACCAAGGTTCACATATAATGAACTCAGGAGGGACATGCATTTTCACAAGTAACTTCTGATAGGTTTGAAAGTTACATTCAGCCACCTGACACGCATTAACTTCCTAGATGACCGTTAGGGAAAAAGCAATTACATGTATGCTACAGACAAAGTCCAGATAAAGTAGACCGAATATGACATGTTGAAAACAATTGTTACCAAAATACATTTTGCTATGCATATTACATGTAAGATCACAAGACTTTTCAAAACAAATGAAGTGTCAGAGACAGTTGCATTACATTTCTGTACAATTATCCATTCATCTCTATTGTTAACTGTTGATTCCCAAGTTGAAACGATAAGTTGACCAGAAATTAGTCTGTGAAAGATTTGGATGAGAAACTGCCAATCAACGAAGAAAGGTTATATAACTGGAACTGTACTTTGACAGTAACTAAGTTTACACATCTTTACAAAACACTTCAAAGTAAGTGCAATGGCGGGACAAAATAAAGTGTCAGTACTTATTTAGTGACATTACAAACACAGTGACAATATTTAATAATAATATATAATAAAGTGTCCATTTATATAGCGCCAAACTCCACACTAGGTATGCTCATAGCGCTAACAATCAATAGCACAGCACATTATCACCCCGGATAACCCAAGCTGCCTGTTAGGCGCTAGGAGGTTATAGACATATGACTTTTTTCCACCGGGTACCCATTTTCCTGCTGGGTGAACAGAGACAATTTTGAACAAACTCACTAGCCTAAGGTGAGACCACATGTGTCACATGTGCGACAGGACTCAAGTCCTAGAAACTCTCAGGAGTCAAGCTGCCAAACACGGTCACCCATCCAAGGACTCTCCGAGCTCGACGCTGCTCAACTTCACCGATTTGTGACCTGAGCTTTGAGCACAGGACCACGCGCCACCATTTAAAAAGAAACAACAATAAAGACAGACATGATGACATTCACCAGTTCAATTTCTTCCCAATTCGTCTCAAATAAGTTATGCTGGAAAGGCATATGCGGTTGTGATACTTTCAAGTACCATCCAGAGCTCTCGGTCTAATATGTCTCTATTACAAATAGCTATTACAAATTGAATGAATACAGTTATTAAAATTGTACGGTTGTGATACCTTCTAGTATCTTCCAGAGCTCTCAGTCTAATATATCTCTATTACAAACAGCTATTACAATTAGAATGAATAAAGGTATATACATTGTTATATTGCAACAGGAACACTCGTTCGAATGCTACAAATAGGACCGAAAAATAACACCACATCGTATGCCAAAAAATATGCTTCAATAATCAATCGTCACAGACAAAAATTGAAATCCATTAATTTCCTACACAATTACGGATAAAACCCTGCATGCATGTGCCCACAGACATGTAATAGAACGACTACAAAATGTCCTGCGGCCGTGAAATGGCTACATGTTACGTTGTTTTGCCTATTTTGTTAATAGTAAATATAAGACAAACACATCTTTATTTACAAATTGGATGGTGGCGCTGTTGCTTGTGCCGCTGTCATTGGTTCCAGAGCGATATCTTCTCGATTACCAGATATTTGACATGTACCAATTTTGATGTATGGAGGCAAAATATGGGGATATAAGGAAATGAGTCAACTAGATATAGTACACCGATTACTTTGCAAATTTATCCTGAATGTCAGTGAATCCTTCCCGAATGCCGGTATGTACCGTGAATATGGAAATATCCCCTTGCATGTCAACTCTTATACGAATTGTATCAGATACTGGTTAAGAATATTAATCATATAGGCACCCAAAACAATGCTATGTTATCTTGAAACAAACGTGTCATAGACAACGTACAAACTGGGCTTTTTGTGATTATGAAAGTTCTGATTCTAAATACTCTTTATGTAATGTAACCGAAGATGAAATCGATGTTATATATGTACATGTATATACTCTTCAAAAAAATAAACTTGACATAGGTGTAAAACCACTTTTATGAAAAGAAATTTTCACAAGCATTAAATAAAATGTGAATAAAAGTAGGCAAACATAAGGCTGGTGTTTTCAAACAACCGCCGGAACACATCCGAAACACATAAACGTAGCGTTTGGGGAACAATGTTACCGATTCACCCAAACGCCAACCGGATGTAAAAACGTGCAGCACAGGATACTGGATTTATGCATGCAGGCCCCCCTGCTAAAGGGGTGTAAAAAGCCACATCAACGGGAGCCTTATAACGGCAGTGGACGCAATTACAGAATACCAAGACTGAATACAGCTCAATGTAACAACGCCATTGGCAGATTACAAGTTGGAGCAACTCAGCAAGATGTGGCCGGGCACTTTGGCGTATCCCTACTTACAATCTCCGCATTGTGGACCCGGTACAACCACACCAACAGAGTTGACGACAGACCAAGGTCAGGGAGACCAAGGGTGACAACTACAGCACAAGATCGATACATCCGGCTGCGACGACACCTGCAAGACCGAACTACGACAGCGACGTTTACAACTACGGAGATGCCTGGGTTACGCAGAATTTCAGATCAAACAGTACGCAACGGGTTGAGAGATGCCGGACATTTTGCACGAAGACCTGTTCGACATCATTTATTGACCCCACGCCATCTGGCGGTCCGTCTGCATTAGTGTCAACAGAGGGTGAGATGGACACGTGCAAGGTGGAGAAATGTACTGTTCATTGATCAGTCACGTTTGCTTCTCACATTTGGTGATGGACGCACACACGTCTACATACGTCGGGGCGAACTTTACGCCCCCAACGTGTGCAGCGGGTTGTCCCATTCTAATGATTATAATTTCATGTTAGGAAAATACTTATACAATGTGTTTCGAATACAAGAAGAATTCCTTTGATACGCATGAAATTTAATTGTTTGAAACTTTTTGATAAATATGTTTTGTAAATATATAAATAGTACAGTCGCCAACCGCTGAAGTCGCAAATCCAGCTAAGGTCCATGCAGGGAGTAAACGTACAATAAGACCCAATATGGTCCTTATGGTGATCTACCTTCAGTTGTTGACGATCTGTTTCATATGACGTGTTGGCTATGGTTTTAGACGATCTGTTTCATATGTTGTATTGGCTATGGTTTTAGACGATCTGTTTCATATGTTGTATCGGCTATGGTTTTAGACGATCTGTTTCATATGTTGTATTGGCTATGGTTTTAGACGATCCGTTTCATATGTTGTATTGGCTATGGTTTTTGACGATCTGTTTCATATGTTGTACTGGCTATGGTTTTAGACGATCTGTTTCATATGTTGTATTGGCTATGGTTTTAGACGATCCGTTTCATATGTTGTATTGGCTATGGTTTTAGACGATCCGTTTCATATGTTGTATTGGCTATGGTTTTAGACGATCTGTTTCATATGTTGTATTGGCTATGGTTTTAGACGATCCGTTTCATATGTTCTATTGGTTATGGTTTTAGACGATCCGTTTCATATGTTGTATTGGCTATGGTTTTAGACGATCCGTTTCATATGTTGTATTGGCTATGGTTTTAGACGATCTGTTTCATATGTTGTATTGGCTATGGTTTTAGACGATCTGTTTCATATGTTGTATTGGCTATGGTTTTTGACGATCTGTTTCATATGATGCATTGGCTATGGTTTTAGACGATCTGTTTTATATGTTGTATTGGCTATGGTTTTAGACGATCTGTTTCATATGTTGTATTGGCTATGGTGTTTGACGATCTGTTTCATATGATGTATTGGCTATGGTTTCAGATTTACATGCTGGTTTTACATCTGTGTCTGTGATTTTCTGGTTGTTTTAATGTAGTTCGTAGACAGGTTGTGTGTGTGTGTGTGTGTGTGTGTGTGTGTGTGTGTGTGTGTGTGTGTGTGTGTGTGTGTGTGTGTGTGTGTGTGTGTGTGTGTGTGTGTGTGTGTGTGTCTTCCATGGTTAACATGTTTAAATGTTCATACTGGATTTACACTTATATCTGTGTTATTAGGTTTTTATGCTTTAGTCACGATATTGCTGAAATACAGTCGACGTGACTTAAAATCTTAACTCACTCACTCACATAACCTATTTGACAAACAATGACTTCTCATATCGAGTCAGGAAGTTATGAGTATAAACTAATTCTACACGGGTGTTTGCAATACAATCACTGTCTCATATGAGACAAGAAAACATCTCCGTTGGCCAAAGGCACCAAAGTTATGAAAACCACCTGTTGCTCTTGAGTCGTTCAGTTAAGACATCAACTCCATCATACTGACGGAGACGTCGCCCCCAAATGAAATACTGTCAGGCGTTGCCCCAGGGTCTCTCTCCGCGAAGTTGTGAGTGATGGCACCGTCGATTACTGACTGGAATAAACCAGCCATTACTGTATTTAACTGTCAACATGTTTTGCCCAACATCGTATATGAAGTGAAAGACATTGATAGAAGTATATGTTCTTGAACTTGTTTTCTCCAGTATAATTCTATCTCATGGCAAAGAAAATCATTTTCAATATACACTGTATAGGTGGCACAGTGATAAAAACAAAATGTCACACACTGGAATATCCAATGAAACTGCGGTGTGTGATAACGGGGCTACTGGGTAGCCTAGTGGTTAAAGCGTTTCGTTCGTCACGCCAAAGACCTGGGTTTGATTCCTACATGGGTACAATGTGTGAAGCACCATGATATTGCTGGAATATTGCTAAAAGGGGCGTAAAACCATACTCACTCACTCATTCAATGATATGAATACCCTAAGACACTCTTTGCAATTTACATTCTATGTATAAATCCTCTACAGCCTTACGTTTGCATTCAACAGCTATTTAACAATGTATATATCCTCACTGTTACACTCCATACATACCCTGTATTCTCCATCTTCGAGGGTTAATTGAATCTCCATTGTTTTTTTCAACAGCCAATTTCAGATCGAAACGCACCTCTGTTCCCCAAACTTCATCTATCATTGTGTTGATAACGACCACGTTACTGACCTCATTGTAGCCTAAACGAAACTCTAAGTAGAATAATGTGTCAGCTTGTCTCTTTATCATGATCCTCCATCTGAAATGAATGATAACAGATGAAATGAATCAGTTGGTTCTAGTTCAACTGCTTAATTTAACAAATTTCACTAATGGTCAAACAAGAAATTGTTTCGCATTGTCCATAAACATACTTTTCAAAATCTTGTCATCATGACAATGAATTAGTTACTCAATCGTTGAGTTTCTTTGCTGCTTGTAGTTACTTATTCTTCACGCAAAGTATTTGAACCATTGTATTGCTATATATATTTCACCTTTACTGTGCGTTACACTTAGTTTATAATTCGCTCATAATTCATTGTTTTGGTCCTTGTTCATCTATTTACGGCATCTTTGCTTCAAAGTGTGCATTATTTACCTTGTAGCTTCTGTCGGTGTCCTATTGATTATCAGCCGGAACTTGCTTGATGGACCACAGGGAAATGAATACGTGCCCTCAATCTGCAAAAGACATACCAGCATATTTCATAAGCTGTTTCACAAGAACTGATGTGATTTTGTTGTGTATGTATGCTTTTGCGCGACTACCCCTGATTTAATTTAATATATATTCGATAAATTTTGTCAAAAGATCCGTATTACTGGGCCTGGTAAAATAGAAATCAGACTGATACCTAATTTGTGTGTTGTGTTACGCCGCTGTTTAGCCAACCATGTCAATACAAGACAAGAAAAACAAAGGGACCTAGCTTGACCAACGGTCAGATATGTATGTCGCAGGGTACCAGAACAAGGACACAGGGTTGGAGGTGTGTAGGGTCTGTGTTCATGTATGCCACGGCTGTGAAAGATCCTAAAATACTCAGACGAAAAATTTATCTTACCGGATCGTGCCACCTGTACTGTCCACAAAGACCGGCTAAACTCTCCCATGCTCCAGATGACTGACAGGTGCTGGTGACAGTGTTGTAGCAGGCTCTGTAGTCAGGGTCACAGGAGTAGGTCGCCACAGCTCCCTGGTAGTGACCATCATACGTGATGTTGCCGCCAATCACTTCCGGGGGATGACCACATCCTTGGAACTCTTCACACAAACAATTATTTAGCATAAACAAACAATCCAATACAATGTCAACAGTCGTGTTTTTGGAAATACAATTTCTCATTATGAATGTATTCGACATAATATATTAGTTCGACTAGAAATCAAAGTAGCAAAACACAAAGTCCTGAAGGGAATATGTTTCCAATAGCATTCCGAAGTTTTCATTACTCCAGGAATGTTTAGAAGCCGCAGAACACCTCAAGGAGATGTTCACATTCACATTTTTGTTTCGATGAAACATTGCAGCTTTGCCATTCTACCCATGTTCGATGTCTTCACACTGCATCTGTGTGTTGCCTTAGCAATTGCTTGTCTTAAAATGTTGTGTAATTGTACAAAATGTAACTTACTTTTATCATTTTATCGGAAACGCAATAAGGCAATTTAAATCACGTACAGCATCGCCAACTGGACGTTTGCAAAACTATCCTCCTATATGCATCTGTTAAAAGTAGTTGAGGCACTGGAGGAACATTGGTTACCTGGAACACACCTTGCAAGACCCCGTTTAGTTACTTCACAGCGGTTGTTGGGGCATATCCTTTCAACGCATCGCCCAGAGAGAGACTAGGAAGAAAAGAATCCATTAACAAAATATATTGACGTCGTTCAAACAACAAATGTTCGCGTTGTGTTTTCCAACGTATATAAATCCAACGACGGATGATATTGATTGTCAACCTTTAATTCCACTTTTAACAGATTTGTTTTCAATTACACATCGAAACATTGGCACTAGACATCCACTGAGTGAAATCATGAGCATAAATCTACGTAAGTGGCACAGGATGAAATCTATTGACCAAATCAGTAAGGCTGACCACTCGATCCCTTTAGTGACGCCTTTAACCAGACATGGCTTCACGGGGCCTTGGCAAACAGATCAGACATAATTCTGTCGCAGAATTCCAAAACCTACGACAAGCATATTTAGGCGTTCTTAATGGAAACTTGTATACTCATTCGCAAAATAAATAATGTTGCTTTTTCCACAACGTCATGGAAACTGTATTTAATGTGAAATGAAGTTTGTCTAAGTATCCTTGATGATGTCCACATGTTTGGCATCGACAAACACGGTAACACAGAAGAATATAAGTTTTCCAAAACATCCCACAATATTTCTAAATTTCATATAAATGTATCCAAGAAAACACTTTCATGTTTACAATAATAGCAACAAAACCCCTCCACATCCACAGGTAATCCTGCTAAAAGCAAAATCGATTGTACATTTCCGGCCATATCATGGGCCTGTGTTTATGAATCATTAGGAAAGTGTGGTCTCGGGAAGGTAAGCGCATTCTGCACCTTCGATGGCACCCTGCATAAACAAATGGAAGTCTAGTTGTGTTTTACCTGGGTGAAACACGTGAAAGTATTATACTAGTCAAAATAAGGATTAGCATAACACAAAGTCACAGATGGAAATGTCCTGCACGTGTCTTTCATTTGACATTTCAGATTTTTTTTTAAACTTAACTGAGGCTTGAGTGTAAGAGTCATATGACGATATTTGAAATCTTGATGAAAAGAGCGGGTTCGATTGTAACTCAAAAGTTGTGAAATAGAAACATTGAAGGCTGTAGCTCATGGCATATTGCTCGACATTGGGGGTAACGTCATCCCTACTGTCATACAGCCTTGTTTTGTCTCTGAATGTATGTGAATAGATCTAAATAGAATACACATGCGGCAGTCTCACTCGTACTCCGTAGTACTTTGTCACTTTTATTGTGAAGCAGAATGATGAACATATTAATGAAAGCTTTAGCTGCCAGCTGAATATTATTATCACTGACTTTATTTCCCTTATGGATGCTATTACATCTGTTCTATCTTATGCTGCACTTGAAGTTATAATTCCGTTGAATTTGTACCGCCACTCATTCACTTCCTGTTATTCCTCTGAGTAATTTTATTGTTTGGGACACGTAGTATATTTTATGATGCACTTGTTAAGGGTATGCTATTCTTTGCTTTATTACTTGTTTAATAAAGTCTTTTAAAGGCATTTAGAAGTGATACACCTAAAGGCGAGAACTTATGGATGTCAGCTCCTTGTGGAACACGACGTTTCAGAATGTATTCGTACTCCTTCATCAGGTGAATGTTGTATGCTGGTTTCAGGCCAAATCCTTTTACATACAGATATCCCAATCACTTGGAACGGCAAAAAAGCTGGACTGTTAAAACGATGCGTGCTCAAAATGAAAGGCTGAAATATTACAACAGTTAAACAACAGGAAAACATGACTTAAGATAAAGGACGGTGATATTACCCTCAATGACAAATAAACTAAACAAGACGTGATACTTTATGTCCCAAACATTACCATGTAGAACAAATTGTTGTCCGGTTTCTGGACGTAGTGAGCGTACACTAAAAGAGGAAATGGCTTTAAAGTGCGCTTGGTAAACGTAGCACGACGAGGTCACCTTTTTTATTTCACAGGGACTAGCAGATATAGATATAGATATTTTATTTCAGTAACGTAGGCCATTGGCCCATAATACAACATAGTGCAAATATACTAGCCACATAAAGAAACTGTGCACACAGAAAATTCCTTCAGAGTTGGAATACAACACAGAAAAGACGACATGATGTAGACACTTTATAAGCTGAAGTATCGGGCCTCAACAACATGTAAAAAGAACATGAACAATATCCGTAACGATGACGTCAGAAGTTCAAAATTGAGTCGGGGGTCACACGTCGAAGTCACGAAGTCAATAACGGGTATGACCATCATGCGCGTGAAGCACAGCAGTGCATCGACGACGCATAGAGGCTACCAAATTTTACAAATGAAGGCCTGTGGAATGGTTTGGGACGTGCTCACTGCCGTCTGGAACATGTGTCTGATACGAGTCACCCGCATCCATCTGTCCTATCTTGGGGTCGTTACTCGGGGACGCCCAGAACGTGGGTGGTCGGCGACGTCATTACTGACCAATGCAGATATCGTGTTACGATGGCATTGGAAATGTGCTGCCACCTGTTGTTGGCTCATGCCTGCTCGAACCATTCCAATGGCTTCATGACGTTGAGCACATGTTAATTTTGGCATGATGTGCATGTGACTTTTCATGTGAATTTGTGAACGTTTGAATGACCAAAGATCAAGCTTTCGACAGTGACATCAATTTCTGAGTTTCATATGTTGTGTACAGTTACACAGGCTGCACGTGCAGTAACACATTGCAAGTCCATAGGCCACCATCAATGACGTCACGTCGCCTGGCACCTGCATGGGCGTTTGATTGTCTCCAATACTTGCTATGTTCACACCTTTATTTATGTATAAAGACGCTGTCTGCCTATCTTTATATTTTCTGTGTGCACAGTTTCTTTATGTGGCCAGTATATAAAGAATACATACATGCTGGATGTAGGATATCGATTGAAATACAAGGTCAGTTGATTGTAATGGTGGGTTTACAGCAGAGAGGAATGTACGTACTTAATGATTTTAGATAATTTATGCTGTTGCAGGTAGTTAAACGCTCAAAGGTTTCGATTGTTGGAGGGTAGGTCTGGTGGTTTGTGAAACACTTCTTTCTTATTTCAAAATATTTACCACAGATAAGTAGGACATGGATTTCGTCTTCAACATAGTTTAGGCCAACAGAGTGACAGTAGAGGCAGAGACGTTGATCATAGGGTGTATTTGTATGACTACCAGTTTCAACTGCAAGTCTAAAGTTGTTACAGCGGAACATAGCTATAACTTTCCGTTGACATGGTTGGAGGTCACAGGTAAAGTTGGAGGTCACAGGGACTAGTCGTGTATTGGAACTAGTCCAGTGCAACATAGGCCCCCTCCTCGCATTCACAACAAAGCAACATTGTCTAATTGACTGCCTGACACCCGAGAACGCAGTTTTAGGCAACCTGCACCGTTGCTGTACCAACATGGCGCCCGGCTCTTGAACATTCTGGGTTTGACGTCTAAAGGCAAGAAGATTTCTTCCAAGAGCAACTCATGGGATTGAGGTCAGGTGATTTCGATGGTCACTAGGTGACGTCAATACCTATATTTTGCAGGAAGTTTAGCCATCTGCAGGTGCAACTGTGCCCAGCGCAGTTACGTTACCTTAAAACAGTGCATTGCGTGTATACGTTTTGTATTATCCTCAGCATTTGATCTGTGGCGATCATATGTCGTACCCCTTTGATGTTCACGAGCCCTGAAGTTGTGAATGGTCAGTCTACTGGCCGTTATGGTATATTCCCATATTGACTACCTTGACTACCTTTGATAGGTGATAAGAAGAAGACGACAGGACAGTATATATATGATTCCTGTCCATGATAAGTCCAGACGCGAGGGAGGGTTCAAACTGTAATGTCACGAACTCAATAACAGGTGTGCATATCACGAGGAACGAGATCAACCTATCAAATGGTCATGGATGGCTTTTGGAATAGCTTGCTATATTCTTAGAAAATCTGCGGCGAAAACACGAACGTTATCTTTTGGATTTGGTTCACGCTCAATTCAAGATAGCACTTGAACACTGGGCTGTTGACGAAATCATAGCAACCCTTGTTTGTAGAGAAAAATCTGATGTCAAACGGTTTAAGAAACTACTTGATGTGCATGGTTTAAATCAGCAGATCCGGCCACACGTTGGACTGGTTACTGTCACAGGAGGACAGCAATCTGATAGCAAATATTCATGTGGAAGATCTTCAGCTTTCAGATCACTTCCTAATTACTTTCAACATTAACATGTCGGCACCTGAACGTGAGCATACGATAGTTAAATATCGAAACCTGAAAGCAATAGATAGATTTGCTTTTAAAGCGGATCTGCTTAACTCAGATTTACTGAACAATCCACCCTCTGATTTGGATGAACTCTGCGACATGTATCATAAAATTCTCTCAGATTTGTTGAATGAACATGCACCTCCAAGGTAGAAGGTAAAACTATTTTTCCCATGGTATTCTAACATAATACGTTCAGCCAAGAGGGAAAGGCGTATTGCAGAGCGAAAGTGGTGGCAATCAAAATTAGAAGTTCACCGACAGATTTACAGATCCTGCAGAAACCGAGTTACATAACTCATCAGGAAATCAAAAACCGAGTACTGCACGATCGCGGGATAAGAGCTATGCACAAGCTTTTGTCGTATCTTCTTGGAAAGAAGAATGATGGTTGTCTACCAAAATCAGAGAGTTTATCTGATCTCGCAAATAGTTTCAGTCAATATTTTTCAGCTGAAAAAATATCTAACATACAAGATCATGTTAGAAGTGAGATGAAGGACAATCAAAACCTGTCTACACGCCAGTTTGATGGTTCTGTCATGGACTGTATTCAACAATTCACAGAAGAGGAAGTTTTCAAACTGATTAAGGATAGTAAGCCAACGACATGTGACTTGGATCCTATGCCGACCAAATTTCTGTTGGAATTTACTGATGTTCTTATTGTTCCAATAACTAAACTGGTAAATTTGAGTTTAACTTCAGGCGCGGTTCCTACAAACCTGAAGGAAGCGGTCATCAGAACATGGATCAAGAAAGCAGGATCTGATCAAAATGACTTGAAAAATTACCGTCCCGTCCCCAACTAACCCTTTCTATCCAAATCTGTTGAAAGGGCTGTGAAAGTGAGACTCAACTCCCATCTTACTGCGCACGGACCTATGCAAAAGTTCCAGTCTGCTTACAGACCACGTCATAGTATGGAAACGGCACTCATTCGTGTCGGTTTGCTTTGCTCGGTTGACGGTGGAAAGATTGCCCTACTTGTACTTCTTGACCTGTCGACCGCTTTTGACACTCTTAACCGGAACCGGAATGGCACTATCATGGTTTGTTTCATAAATCAGCGATCGACAGCAGTCAGTTATCATCAAAGATCATGCATCCAAAGACAGCCTTTTATCCTGCAGAGTGCCACAAGGATCGGTTCTAGGTCCAGTGATGTTTACGCTTTACACCAGAGATCTTGGAAATATAATCAGTATACATGATGTGGGCCACCATTTTTACGCAGATGATTTGTCCGATTCCCGCAATCCCAGTACTGCAGAGCAAATGTGTGAGCGACAATCAGAGCATACAAGTGACGTAAACACATGAATGACAACACATTTGCTCAAACTGAATGAGACGAAGACACTTCGGCACTAAGAAGAATCTTCATCAAGTGATGACTAACTCAATCACAGTTTGCAACACTATCATTCCATTTTCGAAAACCGTCAAAAATCTTGGACTTCATCTGGACTCTGATCTCTTTTTCAAAGGTCATACTGACAGTCTGCAAATCCTCTTACTTCCATTTGCAGAACAGAAGCAGCATCAGAAGCTTCCTTACTACAATGGCAGCGCATGTTCTTGTGCGATCCCAGGTTCTTTCAAAGATTGACTACTGTAATAGCATCTTCTATCAAAACTCAAAAAAGTACAAAACTTGAGAGCCAGAGTTGAATTCAAGGTCCTGAGTCTTGCCTACCAGTGTTACCATTATATGGCTCCAGACTACCTTGTTGAGCTATTCACCAAGCACAATCCTTCCAGAATGTTAATTTCGGCAGATCAACACTTTCTCACTCGCTCCTTCAGCTATGGTGCTCCACAGTTGAGAAATCAACTCCCCACTGAACTCAAAATGTCTTCCTCCACTGATTCATTTAAAAGTTCGCTGAAAACCCATTTTTTCAGAAAATACTACAATCTATAACTCCTGATATTTTTGCCCTCGTTCTACCATAAACTTTGCTTTACTTTGCTTTGTAAATATTTGCTTTTATTTCACTCCATGTAGCGCTTTGAGCATGATATATGTGTGGTATTCAGCACGTTATAAATGCACTAAACGACAAAAGATACGTTACCTTCCAACCTTTATGAATTACTTAAGAACTATCAAAGATAGGTTAGAAGGTATTACTTTACAAGAAAGCTTAACAACACTGCTTTATGCAAGTCACGAAAACAAATTCTCAAATGCATTCACATTTAGATGAAATGCATCTTTTTCAGAAGAGTTAAAGTGTACTATTTTCGACCATGACGAAATAAACCAATAACAGTGATTTAGATGTCCAAAAGAAAGGTTGAAATAAAATTCTGCTTTGAGACAACGATAAACCATTTAAAGTCACCATTTTTTAACTATTATAACAAGGAACAACTTTTGTAGAGTGTGCAAAGTTGTAAAAGAATCATTCCTATGATTTCACTCTTTTTAAACATTTTCTCCTGATTTGCATTAGTGAAAACAAGTACAACGTGTCTTTTATATTGAGAAAAAGTGTTTAAGAACATCTAAAAATTATCTTTGTTAACATTGTTGCTTGCAAAGTTACATTTTTCCATTTTCTGTTTACACATAGCAATGTCAACTGCCAAAACGTTTCAATATTCAAGCAGTATTTGCATCAATTTCACATATTGAATGATTCTGTAGGGTACAAAGAGAACCTAGAATGCATGATATGACACACAAGTACGAGAACTATGCCACGATTAACAGGTGAAGAGAGAGAAAGAGCCATTGGGATGGTGCAGATGGGGTCGAAAAATAACACTGTTGCCAACGCCCTCGGATGCCACCGCATCACGGTTTTAAGACTTATTCATGGCTAAAGACAGACTGGGGTAACCGTAGACAGACCAAGAAGTGGAGGTCCACGAATCACAACGCCAGCTGAAGATAGATTTCTACCTGCGACGTCGTCAGCAAGGACAGCTCTGGGACGTCAAATCAGTATGACAACAGTTAGTAGAACACTTCGGGTCCAAGGTTTACGGTCGTATAGACCAATCCAGGAGATACAGCTGACGCAGCAGCACCGTCTAAACAGGGTTGCGTAGGCACGTAATGTCCGACGTTGGCAGAACCAGAACTGGCGGCGAGTGATGTCCAGCGATGAGAGCAGTTTTATGATCCACCATGTAGATAGGAGAAGGAGCGTGTACCCTCGTCGGGGTGAAAGAGAAGCCCCATGCTGCGTTCAGGACGTCATTCCACTAGTTTGAGGCAGTGTGATGGTTTGGGGCGAAATCAGGGACGACGTTGCCACCAAACTTGTCGTCATTGACGGCAATATGGCGGAACGAGCCTACACTGACCAGGTCGTCCAGCCTGTGGTTCTCCCTTTCTCGCAGCGCCACCCAAACACGCTTTACCAACAGGACAATGCACCCCCACACAAAAGATTGACGACAAACTTCTTCAACGCCAACAGCGTCAACGTTTTGCCATGGCCTTCAAGATCGCCAGACATGAACGCCATAGAACATTTGTGGGAATATCTAGATCGCATGTCAACAACAGCCCCACACTCGTCAGCAACTGATCACTGCTTTGAGGGAGGAATGGCGTCGTATTCATCAGACGGTTGACATTTTCTGTTAGGAGACGTATTCTAGCATGTTTGCATGTCAATGGTGGCCACACTAGATATTGAAAAATTCATGACATAACATAAATATGAACTTTCATTGCTTTGTTGTCTTTTTGTGTGTGATCGGAAACTGGACTGTGTAATTAACCTAATAAATCATTGCAGAAGCAGAAAAGCACCCAATGTTCTCAAATTTTAGTGACCATATGATTCCGTATTGTTTGGTTATAAAATGCAGCAGAAGGTTTCATCCTCACTTGAGTAGATTTTCAGATATATACCAAGGAAGGAGGGTAACGTATCTTTTGGCGTTGCGTGTACACATATTAATATGTTTTACAGATTAAAAGTTGTATGTAGCAGAGAGGGTTTGGGTGATGCTGGCACAGTCAGGCTGGTAAGGCTCAACATCAGCTCAGGGCCCTTGCTCCCTCTACACGCAGCCCAGACAGTGAATGGGACTTCTCCCAGAAAACGCTGCCTGGTCGAACCCACCAAGACCTTTACGGAGAATATGTTGACTCCCAAACACTGCAGCCTTCATTATCAGAAGGGCTGTTCTCCTGGAGGAGAACCCGGGCACTATCCTGATCTGCGCCAAGAGATCAGGAGGTACCAAACCAAGGGCACCGAGAACAAAGGGGAATCTGACGACAGTGTACTTGGAATGCAAGCGAGACATTTCAAAGGCGAGGTCTGCATATTTAGAATGTTTTTCCTGAATCTTGCCAATTACGTTGCTGTCAAAAAGGGACAGAAAAATAATTGATATAAATATATTATATTCATTGGCTTTATAAAAAAGGACAAGATATTATCGACGCGAGGACGGTATTATCCCGTGGGAATGTCAATCCTTGGCCCTGATGTTGATGAAACGGAACTGCCACTGGGCCTAGAATCTGATCTCTGTTGCTCACAAATTGCCCTGAACAACAACTAAAGGAGTTCTCTGACGTGCACTTATCCCACCCCAAATCATGATGGAACCACCCTCAGTGATTCCTCCCCATGACTTGAGCATAACGCTCGAACATGACATCGGTAGACATATTGACTTCCGACTCTCATGGTAACCTTAGACTCATCTATAAAAATAACAGTCCTCCATCACAACCGAATCGTCTGAGCAATGATCATTGCAGTCTGAAACCGCTGTCGGAGGTAGGACACAATTATTCTTGTTCTGGTGGCAGTGAAAATGTGCAGCCACCTGAAATTGAGACATTCCACCACGGACCAGCCCCCAAACTCCATGTACAGTCGACCGCCTCCGTGGTGTAGTGGTTAGAGCGTCCGCCCGGAGAGCGGAAGGTCGCGGGTTCGATCCCCAACCGCGTCATACCAAAAGACGTTAAAATATGGTACTTGTTGGTCCCTGCCTGGCGCTCGGCATTAATGGGTACAACAAGGACTGGTCGGCTCTGAGTCAGTATAATGTGTCTGAGTGGGGTATTCATGCTTCACTACGGCATGGTATCACAGTGGGCTAGCACTATAAAACCAGCTTAAGTCTGGGCTAGTACAAGCAGCCGCACACACACATGCACACGCATGCACGTCGTCATATGAGCGAAATATTCTCAAGCACGACGTTAAACCCAATTTCAGCTCACCTCCATGTACAGTCGTGAGGCATGGGACAATATGCGGTTATTTAGCTGTTTATTATTTATTACGATCAAACGTCAAACAATTAAGCTTCGTCAACAGATTTTCCAATTCATGTTCTTCGTGCAGTTTATAGAGATGCACATGCCCATAATGCATTGCGTGACAAATGTAATGGCAGTTGGGGAGTGTTATATTTGAGTAATGCTTTCAAAGAATATTATGACACAACAAGACGACATGGTCATGAATAACCCTCGCCACAGTGTTCTCCACCACGACATTCATGTCCTGAAAACACATACCACATTTGGTTTCCCTATCTATAACGGTCACTGGGAAAATCTGTTCCCATTGGGGATAACGTGCACTAAGTCAAGAAACGCATGACAAGGGTCACATCTCTGTAAATAATTGTAACACAGTTTCCGTTTTCGAACTACATCAAGGCATTTATGTCCTGAAAACACATACCAAACTTGGTTTCCCTAGCCATATCGGGTTTTTTCAGAAAATCTGTCCCTATCATCTCGGGTGGACGAAGCTCAAACAAATATCCTCCTCCCACTTCGTGGCGGGAGATAACAACACATTGTCATCATGAACCTCATATGGATCCAAATGTAACGCATTGTTTGAAGCCACGTTCAAATATCATCACCACACACATCTGTTGGAGTGACTAAAATATATGAAAATCACATCTTTTCGCAACAACAAAAAATAGAAAATTTAATATTTAACGATGTAACTCACGATGTTCTCTGTATGACAGAGTTTAGATTTGCTTTAAGTGAGTTTTTCTTGGTCTTGTGATTTTAAGAAGATTCTACTTGTACCTATACACCAGATAAATTTAGAACACTTGACATTTGTACGATTTTATCACAAAACTGATTGAATGTTTATACCTTCAAGAGAATGGAAAACGTTTATTGCAGACATTCAGAAGCCACTGAGGTAACATGGGGTTTGCAGAATGGCAACAACATAACACCCTCAAACAAGAAAGCCTGAAATAAAAGAAAAAAATCTACCGTGAACACCTACCTTTGGCCAGTGTTGAATATCACTGAAGAGGAATCCCGATCTGTCGACAGCATCAGAAGTATCACTACTGTTACTGTTCAGTAGGCAGGTGCGCGTTTTCTTCTCAAATCCAAAGGACAGACATGCTGAGGACATCAGACATTCTGATACACAGGTGTAGAGAGACCGACTCCAGAACTTTCTGAACACTTGGTGTTCCATGTACTTGTCGCTCTGAACTACAGAATCCACGTCCAAACAGTTGTCACCATTGACTAACTTCATGATTCCTAAAATTAGGAAAACAACTTCGTGGTGGTAAGAACGCATTTTAGTCCCTGGACCATCAACTGTCTAGTTGCTTCTGACAGGCCCCAGATATACTAAGCTATTGTAACACTGGCAACCGCAATGTCTATTAATGTCATCCATTACGTGTTCAAATGTTTATACTTGGAGAAAGAAACAACCTGTACCGAATTCTTTCCTTCACAGCAATCAATATATTGTAAGGCATATCAAATCTATTGTTGTTCGACTGTATATCAAAATACACAAGCATGTCCTGCTTCGCTGTTTTGATTTCTCCATCACAAGGAATAAGTATTCCAATGTAAAAACTGTTAAGGATCTTTTTACGTCTGTTAATTTTCATTCAGTTATTGATTTTTTTTTAAAGAAATTGAATTGTTGCATAAATTTTGACATATTTTTTGTAAATAAATAACTATTTTTTTATATAACTGGTAGTTTAGATCATCAACTGAGATTGTTAGTGGCTGTATACTCAAAGGGGGTTAAAGTACTGTAAAATTATTGTCCTGAGAGGGTACGTAAGTCCCAAAGTCTCAAAGTCAACTTAAACGTACTACGTTTTTAACAGCAGTATATATGTCTTTTTAATCTATGGCAGGATTGTCTAAAATTGCTAATAGCTGAAGGGATGGTGTGAATCCAGCTAGTGTCCATGCAGGAAGCAAATGTATTGTAGGTCCCCTTGGTCCCTAGTATGGAGATCTCCCTTCAGCTGTTGGCAAAATATAGCCTGTTTTCATATTGTATTGTCTTCTGTAATTAAGCTGTTTAGAGTTACATACTAGTTTTATATTCATATCTGTCATATTCTAGTTAGATTTATTGTCCAGATTTACAGGTTTTTTAAAAAATTACTGTATTTTTTCTAAAGTTATTACTTGTTTTTAGTCACGATATGGCTGAAATTTTGGCGATGTGACTTCAAATCTTAATTCACTCACGCACTATATCAAAATACTAGGCACTCAAAACTATGCACTTATGAGAACATACAGATTCATTCATATGGTACAGCGGAGGCGTGACTGTGTTTGTTAAGAATATATTTATTGATAATAATCTCGTTAGCCGTGTGTATGAACATTTCCAGGACTGTGTAGCTCTCATCTTACATACATCTCGCTTGCAGTTGGACCGTGATATAATTCTCCTGTTTCCATACATTTCACCTGATAACTCTCCTATATATGGTAATGTTGGCTGTGATGGTATTTCTCAACTGGAAGACTACTTCCATAGAGTGAGATCAGATTACCCAACTGACCATATATTTCTAGGATGTGATCAGAATGCAAGATTGAAGGACTTTCTTGATTACATTCCAGACTATTGAATATGTTTATGATATAGATGATTATCCAGGTGATATGTTTGAAACCCCGAGGAACTCTAAGATGAACAGTATAATAATTATGGTATGAAACTTGCAGACCTATGTCGTACATTTGGGATACACACTCTGAACGGTCGACTCTATGAAGAGAGTTTACATGTGTCACCCACAATGGGGCCAGTGTTGTTGATTACATGATGGCATCCTCATCACTGTTTTCACATATTAATAACTTAGTCCAGTAGAAATTGTATGAAACCCGGACATTTAGTATGACAAGCAAATTTTATGACTAAATGAACCTAAATGGGTACTTGATGACCATCGTAAACCCAACCAAAATCTACCTTGGGGAAATTGTCGTTTTGGGGCAAAATCATCAAAAAAGATGGGAAAGTTGTTAAATAATTTTAAAAAAGAATTACAATCAGTAAAACAAGTACATTTTATGACTAAATGAACCCAAATCGGGTACTAGTTGATCTTTTATAATCCAACCAAAATCAACCTTGGGGAAATTGTCATTTTGGGTCAAAAGCCTCCAAACAGATGAGAAAATCGTAAATTAACGTACTAAAATTGTATTCAATCAAATCTTGGTTTTCACACAAAATTTGTGTCAGTTCGGTAGTGTGAACTGTGTAAGGACATTGAATCAGTTATTGAATTGATTAATGACAGTTATTTGGGTGAAAACCAAGTGGAAAGTTAACAGCACCACATTCACATTTTCTGTAACAGTTAATTTCAAGGTAACACTTTAAGAGAAACATTTTCAAAATTTATAATTTTGTAGTATCTTTGACACAGCAACATACATTTAACCAATAGCTTACAACTACATATTTGAAAATCATCCATAATTTACATTGTACATGATGTAAATTTAAAATACATCAAACACATTGGCAAGAACACTTAATCTTATGCTTTCCAGTGGTGAAACAAGGCTATTTCACTTTCCACAGTTACAACTCTAGCCTCATCATCAGAAGCAGTATGTTGGTAAGGGGAAGCACTAAACAGTATGTTGGTAAGGGGAAGCAGTAAACAGTATGTTGGTAAGGGGAAGCAGTAGACAGAAGCACTAAACAGTATGTTGGCAAGGGGAAGCAGTAAACAGTATGTTGGTAAGGGGAAGCAGTAGACAGAAGCACTAAACAGTATGTTGGCAAGGGGAAGCAGTAAACAATATGTTGGTAAGGGGAAGCAGTAGACAGACAGTATGTTGGTAAGGGGAAGCGGTAGACAGTAGAAGCACTAAACAGTATGTTGGCAAGGGGAAGCAGTAAACAGTATGTTGGTAAGGGGAAGCAGTAGACAGTAGAAGCACTAAACAGTATGTTGGCAAGGGGAAGCAGTAAACAGTATGTTGGTAAGGGGAAGCAGTAGACAGTAGAAGCACTAAACAGTATGTTGGCAAGGGGAAGCAGTAAACAGTATGTTGGTAAGGGGAAGCAGTAGACAGTAGAAGCACTAAACAGTATGTTGGTAAGGGGAAGCAGTAAACAGTATGTACTTAAGGGGAAGCAGTAGCAATATGATGGTGAGGGGAACCCTGGAAAAACTTAAAGTCTTTCCACAATCTTAGTGTAAATGATGTAAACTCCCATAGATGTAGCTTCATTTACTCACCCACTCAATATGGAGGCACAATGTCTCTTTTGGGGGGACTCTTTTCCGACATGACATAAAATGTCAGGATTCTTTTGACGGTGTTTCAAGTTAAGGATGATTCAAACACCAGTGTTTAAGTGCAAGTGACTTTTTGTATCAATGTATTTTAGAAATGGTAAACTTTTTTACTGAACAATTTTGGCAAAGGGATCACAGTTTTCACTCACTTGTTTTCTGTATTTTTTTTCTATTAATTTTGGAATTATTAAAACTTGGAAATCTACTGTTTGGACAATATTTTGCAGGTGTAAACATAACTGCTTTTCATTGATACTTTGTGAACTTTTTAAACAAAAAGACAAACATAAAATGAATGAAATATCCAAATCCTAAAAACAGTAGGAAAAGCATAATATTAAATCATTGATCAAAGTGACTATTTGAAGTTATTTCTCAATGCCGCATGTATTTAACAATTGTCAAAACTTATTTCCCTATGGAAATATTTCTTAAAAGACACAGTATTTACCTTGTATGTCATATTTCACCGCTTCCAAACTTCTGTTGTCATAACAATGTCAGCCATATTGGCTGTTGCTAAGAAGGGAGATAACTCAAATAATCTTAGTCATACAACTGATGTTATATTTAAGAAATATCAGCACATCATTGAGGTACCTTTTCAAGTGGTCATAACTTATTCTGCCCAAGGTTGATTTTGGTTTGGGGGGGGTTTCTCAGCATCACAGGAACCTATAAATCATTTTAAGACACAAATGTGCTTGTTATACTAAATGCCCGGGTCAGCTTAATTTAATGTCGATTTCTACTGGACTAACCTTGGCATAGTAACTCATGATTTATCTTGCTATTTCCCATTATATTGCTCTATTGCCATTTCTGCTGACTGTAGGCCTAATGACACTGTGCCTGATGAAGTCAATGAATCATGGATCAAATATGTGTGGTCAAAGGACACAGAAAATACAGACACTTTGAGTATTTATTTGTTGAATTTCTTGTAGATTTGTTACACCTATTGAATATATGTGTTGATGACTCTGTATCTATGTTTGTAAAGTTACTTCATCAAATTGTGTACCCTCCTGTCTGTAAAGTTGATTATGACAGGGAATAGCCCCCAGGGTGGGATCAAGAATTAGAGGAGTTAAAGCATGATAAGCATGGCTCTTAGAGCTCATAGAGAGCCAAAGTCTTGATATTTTCAGGTATTTTAGAAATTGTTTTAAGCATGTTTTCAGAGTTAAGAAGGAGGTCTATTTCTGTAAACAAAAGGAGAAGTTGGTAACTGCTAGTAAGGATTCTAAGCTATTTTGGAGGATTTTGAAAAAGTGTAATTCTTCCAGTGGTATTTCTCACTCTATAACTAATCAGCAGTGGGTTAGTCACTTAATGTCTTTACTTTGTGCAGATAAAGATGGGTCTTGTCTTTGAGATGAGGATAGTGATGTTTATTTGTTAGCTCAGAGATCAGAAGGGCTTGATGATCCTATTACTCTGCAGAAGTTTTACGTCAGATAGTCAATTCTGCTCATAATAAATCTCCAGGGCCAGATGGTGTTGCTGCTGAATTCTTAAAGGCTTCTAGTCATCGCATTGTACCATATCTTACTCAGCTTTTTAATCATATTCTTGATAGTGGTAAATTTCCATCTTGTTGGGGTAAAAGCATTATTTGTCCTCTTCATAAGTCTGGTTGTAGAGATGATACTAATAATTACAGATGCATTTCTCTCGTAGATCCTACTTGTAAAGTGTTTATGTCTATTCTTAATCGTCGCCTTCAACGATGGTGTGAGGTTCATAGCAGGTCCTGACTTCATTTTTATGGATGATAATGCCTGTCCAGATCGAGAAAGAGTTGCTTATAATGTTGTTTAGATCAACAACATCACACATATGGACTGGAATGCAAAGTCACCTGATTTTAATCCAATTGAACATGCTTGGGACATTATTGGAAGTCATGTTTATGGTCTCTATGCTCGCCCCGAGACCCTGGCGTTACAGAGAGAATGGCAGAACATTCCACAACAGCAACTTTAAAGGCTCCTTTGGTCAATGCAAAGACGTTTAAAAGCTTGCATTCGTGCTCATGGTGGTCATACGCGTTATTAAACACAGCTTCACTGTCCCAAACTGACTTGAAGCTTAATGTTAACATTTTCCTCCATCGATGCAGCATATTTTGCACGACTGTTTCACGGGTATATGCTTTTGATGATTTGTAAGTTTATTATTGCACACTACCATTTCATATCAGTTTCTTCATCGTGTGTACACACGTTTCACCTTTCTAATACATCATTCCATGATTTGCAATTTCAATAAATGAAAATGTAATGAGACAAAAGAAAATGTGTTGCTTAACTTTTTGTGAGGAGTATATATTAGCAAAAAAGGGGTATATTTTATTGTCTCTTTGTAGAGTTTGTCAAGTCTTTTGATACTCTAAGGCATGATGTTCTTCTAAAGTCACTCTATGAAGCTGGTATAGGAGGTAAATTCCTGTTAATATCTATGTAATGTTCTTTATCAGCTTCAGTCAGGTCATCTAAAGGTGTATCAAATAGTTTTTCTTGTAAAATCGGTACTCGTCAAGGCTGTGTTTTGAGCCCTCAGATCTTTATTATTTTCATAAATAAGTTATGCAGTCTTACGGAGTTTGAAAGGAGGTCAAGGTATTACAGTTTCGTCTTCTATTAGCAATCTCTGTTCCCTTATGTTTGCTGACGATGTGTCAGCAATAGCTGACACCTGTGCACAGTTGCAAAAAAAAAGATTAATGTACTTAGTAAATTTTGTGAGCAAACTGGTATGAGCGTGAATTTAAAGAAAACCAAGATTATTGTGTTTTGAAATGGTGGTCCCTTGCGCTCATATGAAAATGGGTAATGGTAATGTTATTGACACTGTACCATTTTACAAGTATCTTGGAATTATGTTCACCCCTGACTTAGCCTGGAGTAAATCTACATCTTGTCTTGCATCACAAGCTAATAAGGCAATATTCTCTGTCCTATCACCTATCCTATGTTATTGGTCTGAAATATGTAATACTATTGAAATTAAATTTTGTAAATATGTTTTGAAACTTGGAAAATCTACCTGTAACAATATGGCCTTGGGTGAATGTGGAAGAGTGCCTTTACAGTTTATTTATACAACCAATGCTGTGACATACTGGTGTAGACTTCTAAACATGCCTGTTAGTGGCTGTATCCTCAAAGGGGGTTAAAGTATCGTAAACTTATTGTCCCCCTGAAAGGGTACGTAAGTCCCAAAACTTTCCAAGTAATATTTCAACATACCAGATGTTTTAAACGTAGTATTTTTGTTATTTTAAATTTCGGCTAAATTTCCCTACAATCGCCAGCGGCCAGGGTCCATGCAGGTAGCATGGGAACTGTAAGTCCCCATGGTCCCTAGTATGGTGATCTACCTTCAATTGTTGGCGATCTATTGCCCGTGTTTTATATTGTATTGTCTTATTTGATTTAAATGTTTTAATTTTACATGCTAGTATTAAATTAAGAGCAGCGGTACTCTAGTATTTTTACTGTCCTTCGATGACAGGTTTTTACTTTCTAGATTTATTGATTTTAATATTGATGTAAATGAAATTGTTTTCGTCACTAAATGGCTGAAATTTTGTCGATGTGACGCTAAATATTAACTCACTCACTCTGAGCATGCCTGATTATAGATTACCAAAACAATGTTATTTCATGTTATTACCTTTTGACAGGGTAGAACGAAATTCATGCATATGGGCATTTAAAATTAAAAATATTCTTTTGCAATTTGGTTTCTGGTTTGTATTGGATAAGCTAGAAAATTGGTGATCACAAAAAAGTTATTGAATCATTTAAACAGAGATTACAGGATAATATATTCCACTCTTGGCAATCATCTTTGGATAGAAGCCATAAATGTTTTTATTATAAGCAATTCAATATTTTTTTAAATGTAGAGAGCTACTTGGTAAATAATGATATCCCTCAATATTTAAAAATTATACATGCCCGATTACGGTGCTGCAATTTTAAACTAGCAGTTGAACCTGGTAGATATATTAATGTTGCCTATAATGAAAGGCATTAACCTGTTTTGTTAATTAAATGATATCTTCGTTGTTGAAGGTGAATGGCATGTGTTTTATATCTGTGATGCATATTTTCATACCGGAAATAAGATCATATCAAAATATTTTAGTAAATGTCCATCAATTATTAATTTATATCAATATTACAGAGTAAAAATGTTAATATCATCAAGGATGTATGTCTATATTTATACTTTGGTGACAAGAAACACAAATCTAAATGAAATGCATTATATGTGCTCTGCTTATCCATCAATTTATGTTTATGTATTTTGGGCCGGAGGCCTGTTACTGAAATATAATTCCGTTCTGTTCTGTTCTGTTCTGTTCTGTTCTGTTCTGTTCATATGTGTAATTTTACAACCTGCGTTTGATCACAATGGCTTCAAAGAGTTACCAGCGTTTCTCATTCGCATGTCTTTGTAGTTGACTTTGTATTTGTGTGTGTCTGTGTAAATTTACAAACTGCGCTTGATCACAAGAGCTTCAAACTGCGTTATTACCTGACGCAATGATAACGGTAATATATGTTATGCTCGCCATTGTCATATATCTTGACTATTTGATAGTGATTTGTGATCTAGTCAGAGTTTTACAATGGACTTTGTTCTCAGCAGACTGTCTTAGGAAAATGAACAGGGTGACTGGGTCAATCATGCCCATCGAGGGTAAATAGGGGAATGCATCCCATCGATTGGATTGATTTCGTAGCCCGGGGAAGAAAACTGATTCAACTATATTATCGTCTTTATTTATGCTTTTATTTTAGGAATACAATGCCTGTCTCAAATGTCACGAAGATAAGACTCTCAAGTGATTCGGTTCAGGATATGAACTCCACCATGCCAACAGAGACGTCGCCCAAGATCTTGATGTGATTGGGTTTTGCGCCAGATACCCTTTCAGTCATGTTAGAAACGCTGGCACCATCAATTACCAACTGAAATAAATCAGCCATTTGTATAATTTCTGAAAATGTTTCAACCATAATCATATACAAAGTGCTATAACATGTGTCAGAAAAACAAACTCAAATATATATAACGCCAAAATATGTTCAAAATAATGAAAAATAATTCATATGACAAATTGAGTGAGTGACTTGATATTTAACGTCACATTGGAATTTCAAATATACCATGACAAGAACAGTTTTCACTTTAAATTGAATAAAATTGAAAAATAAAATTGGTCATGAATGAATCGGAAGCCATTTCGTGACAAAAACAAGTTATACATTCGCGACACATAAACCTGTGGACGAAGAACGGTAAAACCAACTAGAATATCATAGATGTAGATGTAGAAATGTAGCCATAAATCAAATAACGCATTTTCTACGATCCAAACACTTGCAGAGATAAATGCACTTTGGCTATCAGGGAGACAAGGGGTGGTGGTGTTAACCTCGAGGTTAAAGCGTTCGCTAATCCCTCCTAAGACCCGGGTTCGATTCCCTACTATACATTGGCACAATTTGTGAAACCCATTTCTAGTGTCCCCCGCCATGATTTTGCTTGAATATTGCTAAATGCCGCCCAAAACTAAACTCACTCACTCACTCAGTGGGACAATAAGTTACGTAAAATAATATTTTATAACTTGTCAGTTAAAATAGGCCCGCCAATTCTATTTCTTTTCATAAGTATTTGAAAAATAACATTATTAAAAGATCCATCATGGATGAAACGTTAAAATAGTAATTGTGATGGAAAATTTAATACAGTCAAGCAGGGCATGCTTGTATCTGCATTGGGCAATACGGCATCGTCTTAAAACGACCTATTCAATTTTGCAAATGACAACCAAGTAGGTTTAACCGCTGGACTGTTTTCATACAGTTTTCATACCGTCTTGGGTGTCCCACTTGTTTTGCTTTAGATCGCTGACGTAAAAAAGCTGCTTCTAATACATGTAAGGTATCAGAAGTGGTGTCACGAATTAGGTGAGTACTGCCTTAGCAGCAGAATCAGCCATTGTAGTACAAAACTTCCAACACGGTTGGGTATCACAGAAGACGATGTCGTATTGGCTTGTAGAAAGATCGTCAGACAATTATATGACACAGTGAAACAAAGTACTGTGTATCAACCACTGATCTATAGTACACTTTGATAGACATACCCTGTATACCCCGTACACATGTTTGCAACATACATGAAGGATATAAACCTGTTGTCTATATTGTATGAAGCTACATTCAACTGATATATCAACCCCCAAAGTTTGCCACCTTGAACATACCATGTACAATCCATTTTGAAGTGTAATGTCGACCTCTGATTCTTGTCCAACCGTCATTGATAGATGAGTATATATCTCTTCACCCCAAGTCCCATCAAACTTAGTGTTCACAACGATCACCATCCTGTGTGGGTGATAGTAAAAGCGGAAGTCGGAGTAAAACAAGTTATCTGCTTCCCTCTTTATCTCGATACGCCATCTGTAATGGTGAGGTAAAAGAAATGAAGTTTGACACAGAACAACTTTCACATGCAGGTGTACAGTAATGCCAACAAGGATATATTACGATTTTCTTTATCTTTCATATTCAATAATTGTTTGTATTTAGAAACACTGACACAGCATCTTAGCATCCTTCATGTGGCAGCCACAAGAAATGCAGCCTCTCACTTAAATTAGATTTAAATAAAGATCATTAAAGTTTCTGCAAGAACCCGAATTCGAGAGAAGTTATACAGTCAAAAAAGGTATTTGGAGTGAGTGAGTGAGTTTAGTTTTACGCCGCACTCAGCAATATCCCAGCTATATGATGGCGGTCTGTAAATATACCAGTCTGGACCAGACAATCCAGTGATCAACAGCATGAGCATCGATCTGCGCAATTGGGAATCGATGACATGTGTCAACCAAGTCAGCGAAACTGACCACCCGATCCCGTTAGTCGCCTCTTACGACAAGCATACTCGCCTTGTATGGCAAGCACATGGGTTGCAGAAGACCTATTCTACCCCGGATCTTCACGGGTCAAAGGTATTTGGAAAGTGTGGTTCAAACACATAGGTACAATCAAAGTAAAACTACAAAATAGCTTTGAACGAATGACAATGTTTGAGATCACGGTTAACTACACATAAGCCAAATTGAGCTGGTTATGAACATAACATTTATGGATAGAAACGACAAAATCCTTTCATACATCTTTAAAAAACCTCTCCTAAACTCGATTTGGAGATTGTATAATTTTAGTATGTATATGTTTGACGCTGCATTCAACAGTATTACAGCTGTACAACACAGTCTGGAAATAATCGAGTCTGGACCAGACAATTCAGTGATCAACAGCATGAGCATTAATCTCCGCAAGTGATACTATGACATGTGTCAGTGAGCCTGACCACCAGATAACGACAAGCATTGGTTGCTGAAGACCAATTCTAACCCAGGTCTTCATGGGTATTATTTTTTTTCCAAAGAGTGGCCATTCTGGTGGTCATTATAATAATGGATTCAAATGGTCATTGTAATATATGGATTCATGACGTGTGGTCATTAGTTTAGACAATCCATTGATCAACAGCATGAGCATCGTCCCACGGAATTTGGACACCGTGGCATGTGTCAGTGAGCCTGACCACCAGATAACGACAATCATTGGTTGCTGAAGATCAATTCCAACCCAGGTTTTCCAGGGTATTTGTTTTGGTTTTGGGGTTTTTAAAGAGTGGCCATTCTGGTGGTCATCGTAATAAATGGATTCAAACGTGAAGTTTCAACCTCATCGGTATGGACAGCAACATACCGATGACAGCAACAACTGCAAACACATGTATCGATGTGATCACAATATCCATCCCTGTCGTCATACAGTTTAGAATGCAGCAATAAACAACTGTTGTTTGTAAGTAGTGTTTGATTCTCATGTGAATATGTTGGCAGCTAAAGATTGAAGTGCCCTTAAAATATCATGGTCAGTGATCTGTTTGATTAGCATTTTACAAGTTGGTGAATAATAGGGAAGGTATGATACTTTATGGATGACAACTTCTTTATTGTATTATGATGCAACGTTTCGGTCACAACGAGATGTGGGACGGTGGGGTAGCCTAGTGGTTAAAGCAATGATCGTCACATCGAAGACCCGGTTTCGATCCCAGATGGCTACAATGTGTGAAGCCCATTTCTGGCGTCCACGTAGTGATATTGGTGGAATATTGCTAAAAGTGGCGTAAGACCATACTCACTCACTCACAACGAGATAATAACTATACCGAGACGATGCATCATAACATAAAAAAGAAGTTGTCGTCCTTACCTAAGTATCATACCTTTCTTATTATCACAGGCTGGATCTTAAAGGCGGTCAGTGGTCGCGGGTACTTTAGAGTTTTCCACCTTTAAGCAAAAATATTAGCCATGATCACTTCAGAAGGTTTGTGACGGGATACCTTCAAGAATGCTGTCTGTACACACATAACAATGACAATCCAAAGCCTTTTCACATTTGACATGCGTCTTCTTGCCAAGTGCGGAATGGATGCCTTGGTTGTATATACTTCTGCAATAATATTGATTCAAGAATTGAGACTGGCCTGTTTCATGACACAGTGATACACTGAACATAGTTTCCCTGTGCTAAAAATACCATATGGTTTTTAGTTTTCTGTGTGCTAAAATATAGCATATGGCTTTTGGTTTCTGTGAACGAAAGTAGGAAGTTCAAAGACTATGTGAAGTCCAACATAAGACACTCTGGCATGCCTCACAAACAGTTGCGTGCTATGGACAGAACAGGCTGGCGCTTCGTCACTACCCAGGCGCGAGACAACTTTGAGGATAAGAGACGAGCTGATGTAGCTGAAGCACGTGCAGGAAGAAAGGCGTCAATCACTGACCCTGGCCACCCAGGACAGTTTCCATGCCCCCACTGCACCCGTGTCTGCCGATCGGGGATCAGCCTGAACATCCATCTCCGCACCCACACAAGAAACGGACTGAACACATGAGGACAGTCATCATTGGATCGATGGACGACCAAGGCTAAAGTATATCATGTTGATTTTAGTTTTCTGTGTGCTAAAATATGTCATAAGGCTTTTAGTTTCTGTGTACTGAAGTATATCATATGGCTTTTAGTTTCTGTACTAAAATATATCTTATGGGTTTTAGTTTCTCTGTACTAAAGTATATCATATGGGTTTTAATTTCTGTGTACTAATTCTATAACTTTCTGGCGTTGTATTCTATAACTTTCTTACTGATAGAAATTGATGGCAATTTGCATGAGGCACGAGGCATAAACCATGAGAGGATATTCTGTAGGAAGGTCACTATCAAGGTCAGCGATATACGAGTTCCGATCAGCAGACAACAAATACGGTCGGTATCAATAACCTTGTTTCTTGTGTCGGTGTCCCCCTGATCATCAGCCGGAACGTGCTTGGTGGGTCACATGGAAATGAAAACTGCTCTTCAATCTACAACAAACAAACACACACACAAACTTGTCAACTCCCAGTTTCTGAGGTGCCCAAAACAGATATAATGTTGTTTTGAACGATTGAAATCAAAATACCTGGAGGAGTAGAAGAATTCAGGTTCGCGGTAGAATATATTTCTTGTTTTAATGTGGTGAGTATGAGGGAAGTGGTCTCCACAGCGAAATATTTACATCGAAACATATTCCCGTTAATCGATCTGCGTTTGTTGAGTGGGAATGAAGCATTATTGCTGTGGTTTTGCCCAAGCGTGTTGGTTACCGTGACAGGGTTGATTTGAAAAGTGTTAAGTGTTTTTACCGACTTTCCTATTAACCTTTGTCTATGATAGGTAAGGGAGTGTTCACAGAAGGGTTTTAACGCAAGTTGTCCCGAGAAACACGAGATACTACAGGATATCGATTGGTCGGGAGATATGTGATTAGATGCTTTGTATACACCATTCAATAGGTGATGCAAATTTATCATTTCATAAATTTCGCCAAAATCCGTACAAATATTGGAGGATACTTTTCTTGTTAACAGAGGTCGCTTTGTTTCATATTGGAAGTTCAAATTAGTTGCGACAATATGTTGAACCTGTTACACATGCTCATTGATATAAAGACAGCTGGCAGCATTTATATAGAATTCTCAGAATGTAGAAGTTTTTTTCTATATTTAATGAGTGACAAAATGCGTAGGCAAAACTCAATTTCATACCGGATTGTGCCACCTGTACTGTCCACAAAGACCACGTAAACTCTCCCACGCTCCAGATGACTGACAGGTGCTGGTGACATTGTTGTAGCAGGTTCTGAAGTCAGTGCCGCAGGAGAAGGTCGCCACAGCTCCCTGGTAGTGACCATCATAGGTGATGTTGGCGTCCCTAACCTCCGGTGGTTCACCACATCCTTGAAACTCTTCAGGAAATAAGATAAATTGATTTGAATTAGAATCCACGTCATTATATCCACAGCAATGATGCTGGAAATATATAGTGTCAACATTAGAGAATGTACAGTTTCGATTGGTTGCTGTAAGAGATTCAAATGGGAGTAAAAGGAAAACCGGCATGAAGGAATGAAAGTGAAAGGAAAATCCATGACTGTGTTCTCAGGTTTTCCCCCTAGAAACCTGCTTGCTGGAAAACATTATGCCTTCACTGAAAAAATATATCTGTTAAAGGTCTCAGACCTTAAAACATCCGTGAACATCCGTTATTTTAGAAATCCAGAAACGTCACCTTCAAAATCAAGAACTGTTGTCGTATAAAGGTACAGAAATATACTGATTAATTATCAGTGGAAAAAATAATTATTTTAAATTCATCTTATAGGGACGACTTCATTGATGATATTCCTTCCTTTTTCGTGTGCATTTTATATTAGATTCTGTATATACAAGCCTCTTTCAATAATCGAAATACTTTTCAGATCACCAACAGGAAGTATGAAATATGTACTACAGTGTGTACTTCCCGATGCACTCTTAAAGATATTTCCGATGGTTCCGCAATTCCATCAACGGATGTAATCTATCTGTTTCAGGTGCTACATTATTATATCAAACGAATGTTCAGCAATGAGTAATCTCCCCCTGACATGCATTCTACATGTGGACACAGACATCCAGGAGCCCGTGAGACCTTTTGACAGTAAAACCTGGCAGACTATACAGGGAGTTGCCAAAAACAGACTTGAAAAATACTCTTCGTCAAAGTATATAACAGCGTGTACATACTTGCGAAATCTAGATGCCATTGATGATTCACATGGTTATCACACCACTTGCTATAGGAAATTCACCGCCATACCAAAAGAAAATGAAAAGCCAAAAAGTACATCATTATCTTTAAGATCACAACACCCAAGTGTGACTGTTACATCTTCAGGTATTTTTGAAACTCTGTGTATTTTTTGCCGAACTGCCACGAAACGGAATGGAAAGGAAAGAGAACGACTTGGAAAATGTGAAAGTCATGAGGCTGCAACTAATATAAAAACTGCTGCTAACATTCTAAGTGATCAAGATTTATTGACCCACATTAATGACATTGACTTTATATCAAAAGAGGTCAAATATCATCATTCTTGTAGGAGATTGTACCTGAAAAGGGCAGAGATAAAGTCCCGATCTACAGATGAAACTTTTGAAGAATCAGCCAGCGGTGCCCAAGACAGTCGACACAGTGAAGCTTTCCGGTCAGTGTCAACCTTGATTGAGGAGTATATCATTGAAAAGAAAGGTGCAATTTATTTAACTTCCTTGCATCATAAGTATGTTACATTGCTTGGAAGTGAAAAGATTTACACCGCACAGAAAGTGGAAGCAAAGTTACTGGATAAATATGCCAATAAAATCAAAAGTACCAAGTCGTCAAACAAGAAAGGGAAGGTGATTCATGCCCCTCATCTGTCTGTCGAAGATGCACTGCTGTATGCTGAAGCTTATGAAAAGTCTACCAAAGCAAAGTTAGTTGATGCAGCCCTGATCTTAAGGCAACAACTCCTCAATCAAAAAGACAATGCTGGCGACTTAGAATTGCCTTTAACAAATGCCATAAGAAAGGGTAATGGTCATCCTTCAGAGGATCTGATGGCTTTCTTCCGAACCCTTTTTACCGGCTCTTCTACTCTGAGTGAAGAAGGAAGTTACAAAGCTGAACGTCACGTACAGTCTGTGTCCAATGATGTTTTGTACATTGTAACAAATGGGGTTGTTAAACCAGCAAAGCATTTGACACTTGCCATGGGGTTGAAAAGTATGACTGGCAGTAGGAAGGTGGTAGAAATCCTAAATCATTTTGGCCATTGTGTTGGTTACCATATGGTGGAGATGATCGAAACTGAGTTGGCAGAGACAATTCAACAGTCTGACTCCTCTGTTCCAGACGGTCTTCTGAAACAATGTGGTCTACATACTGGAACAGCCTGGGACAATTATGATGAGAAATACTGAAACCCTATCAGGAGCTGGAACTTTACATGACAAATTTGGTATATGTTACCAAGATATTCCATTTATGCCCACTGGATCTGAAGCTTCCGAACCAAACGGTTCTCTAAAACCCGGCAAAGGAAAGAGATCATTTCAAGGTAGGCAGTATGACATTACACCTTACAGGAAGAAGCCTAAAATACAGACTTTTGAATACCAGGTAGCAGAGGATGTGGTGCCAGATAACTATGCAAAATACCTAAAGGTGGACATGTTGTGGATGATGGGTTTCTCTTGGAATCAACAAACACCACTTTGGATTGGTTGGAATGGCAGAGTAACAGCAGACTTGTTACCACAGCAAAAGATTGGTTACATGAAAAATCTGACACAACCACCTACACAATTGAATGTTGTTGCCCAAACCCTAAAAGTGTCCCAAGATGTAGCAAGGGAATGTGGAGAAGAAGTCAGCTTGGTAACCTATGACCTTGCTGTTGCGAAACTAGCTCTGAAAATCCAAGCCCAAGAAGCTCCTGTCTACGACAACCTCTTCATATGCTTTGGTAGCTTCGACATAAGCCTAGCCTACTTTGCATGTCTGGGATACCTCCTCGATGCCTCAGGCGGACCATATCTCTTGGCTGAAGCTGGTATACTTGCTGGTGGTTCAATGAATGGGTTCCTTTCTGGTAAACATTACAATAGGTGCAAAAGGATTCATCTCATACTGTCACTTGCCTTCTGGAAAATACACTTCGGATCCTTTTGTGACAAATACCCTGAATACATCACTGATGAGTTGAAGAATCTCATATGTGAACTTGGAGGAAAACCAACACCAGAGTCTGTTCAGTGTGCATTTGAGAATGAGGATCTCCAGAGAATCACACAGGCATATGCAGCATATTCAAGTGACACGAGAAATGGGCAGCATGGAAAAACTGGACAATTTTGGATGATCTATATTGATCTGATCAATCTCTATCTCATGTTCAGCAGGGCATACAGAACATGTGATCTGGATCTCTTTGTGCACTGTCTTGGACAGATGTGTCCAATCTTCTTTGCAATGAATAGGCCAAACTATTCACGCTGGATGACACTGTACTACCTGAAACTGGTGAACATTGACATTACACATCCCGGTGGAAGACAAATGCTTGAGAATGGCGGACTTGCAATCAAGAGATCTACCCAATCCTTTTCAAGGGTACCAGTTGATATGGCACTTGAACAAACAATTAATGCCGATGCTGCCTCCCGTAAAACAGGAATAGGAGCATTCGCCCGCTCTATGTCTGCTCTTAGTCGTTGGATGGTGACACGATCAGTGCGAACCACAGTTGTTTCAAACCTCCTGGAGATGGCTGATATCAGAAGCTGCGATGAAATATCCCATGACCAAAGACCATCACGTGTTCATAGGGACCAGGAGGATGTTGCAAAGCTCGAACAGGCCATTGAAAATAGTCTCAATCCATTTGGGGATAACTGTGATAAATCACAACTGTATTGCATCAGCTCAGGTAATCCTGTTCCTGAAGATATAGCCTGTGACTTAATCTCTGTCAGGGAGAAAGGACAGGAGTGGTATGAGCAGTTCAAAGATGGATGTTTTAGTGATGCTGACAGGTTTGAAAACCAATTCGAAGGCGTAAAGTTAAAAACTTTGCATCAGCTGGAGTAAAGGCTGCCCTGTCCGTTAAAGACAAGGTGGTTAAAGACCTGAAGTGTACAACAGATCTGTTTGGACGTTTACTTTACCTTGCAACAACATCAAAATTAGACCTTGAGGAAGTACTGAAATATCCACTAACCCCCGTGCCTCTCTGCCTCGGACACACTGATGGTTCCCTGAACAAAACTGACAAATCAAAGCTTTTGTCCTGTCTTGAAAAAAGATTGACCACAATCTGGAAACAATCACTCCCGATGCATGTGTCGTTGATGGTATGTATTTCATACAGTCACAAACACATTTGCCATCCACATATGGAGATGTTGCATTCACTATTCTTGGGAGACTATGTCAGATGGGCAAACGTGTGGACTTTGTGTGTGATACGTACAAATCTCCATCTATCAAGGACAGTGAAAGAAGTCTTCGTGGGAAATGCGAACTCAATACAACCATATCTGGCCCTCTTCAGACAAGACCGAAAGATTTCAGTCAGGCATTACAATCACCATCATTCAAGACCTCGTTTCTTCGCTTCCTTGCTGATGAATGGTCAAAGGACAAATACAGTTCAACTTTGAATGGACATGACTTATATGTTGCCATTGATGAAGTGTGTTACCTTTTCTGCTCAACTGCAAGTGCAGTTGTTAGGTCTGTTGTTCACCAACTTCAATCTGGACATGAAGAGGCAGACACTAGAGTCATATATCACACCGTCACTATAGCAAGTGAGCTAAAGTCTCCAACTATATCAGTTCGTGCATCTGATACTGATGTCCTTGTCCTCCTCCTTCATCACGTCCACCGCATGCCAAACGCCCAAGTGAGGATGGATATTGGGAGTAGCAACAACAACACCCGTCGTTACATTGATATTAGCTCACTTGCAAAAACTATTGGCACAGACATCTGTCAAGCACTTCCAGCATTTCATGCCTTTACAGGTTGTGATTATATCTCAGCCTTCGCAAGGAAAGGTAAATCTCGCCCATTTCAGATAATGGTGTCTTCTACAAGTTTCACAGGGGCATTTGCAAGTCTTGGCAGGCTAGAAGAGCCAACAGAAGAAATTGTTTCTAGAATTGAACACTTTGTCTGTACATTGTATGGGAAAGATGCTATCCATGATGTGAACAAAGCTCGGTACGGTGTCTTCAAAGATAGATATGCCCCCAAGGCAAACTGCTCACTTGACAAGATAAAAGGTTGTGATCCAAGTGCTTTTCCTCCTTCCAAGGATGTCCATTTGAGAAAACTATCCAGAGTGAATTACGTATTACGTAATTTGGAGAAATGCTCATATCTCCAATCCTGTTTCATCCAGCCCCGAGAAACATGGTTGGATGTTGGTCGATGGCAAATATGTGGTGTCATGGTTCAGCGGGAATCAAATGCCTACGTCATTCCAAATGGATTCCTGTATTACTGCATCAACTGTTGACGAAGATGATGATTCAGACTTATCAGATTTTGGATCTGATAGTGATTCGAGCAGTGATGAATCCTCTTACTAATGGGTAATGCTTTTCATGAGACCAGTGACCATGACTATACAACATTTACATGTGTGCTCACTTAAAGCATGGCTGACATGAAGCAACTATGTAATATCATTCTAACTGGTTGCAATCACTTGTGTAACATTTTTATTAGTGTTAAATGTTGTTTGCCAACTATTACTTTAAGTGGTAGAAGTAGTAGATGTAGTAGAAGTACAATTAAATGAAACTTTAATGGCTGCCAATATGATATGTACCAGACAACTATTTACATGTATTTCACTCTTTATGATCAGGATGTGTTGAACCTAAACTAGCTAGAAGAATTTTTCAAGGACACAATTTAGAAAATATTAAATATTTTGTTTACTGGAAAGAAAATAACAACAAATGTTTACATCCCTTAACTGGAACATCTGATCCAACATTATGGGTTTCCTCACCATGTAAATATTTTCATTAGTGTTAAATGTTGTTTGTCAACTACTACTTTAAATGGTAGAAGTAGTAGAAGTATAGTTAAATGAAATTTTTTCCCTAGCTATGTGTTAAGGACAAAAAATGTGGGATCTCAGAATGGAAGAAACAAGAGTTATCTCCCTTTTCCAAAATTCAAATTTGACACCTACCTCACAAAACATGGTGTAGATCCATTAAAAATTGATAGAAAGTTATAATTCTTGTTTCAAATGATTGACTATATGTTTGTCAATCCAAAATGAGAAAAACATACTCTTCAATGGTTTATTTGTATATATAGTGAAAAACGAAAGATGTGCGTTTTACCATTTTTTATGTAATTTCTGTCTTTTCTGTGTACTGACACAGTAGTGAGTTCAAAGATGTACTTAATGTTATCTTTTATTAAAGCCAAATGTGTTGGCTTTCATATAATATATAATATGCAACTCTTTATTTGTATTTCATACGCAAAAAATCAATATTTCCAGTAGTGGGGTAGTGGGTGAAAAAAATGCTGAGTCATGACTTCAGCGCCCTCTAGCGAAAAATTGGTCAAGTTTTGACTCGTAAGACTTACATATTCTGAAAATTCAGACATTTTCCCATAGGAACCAATGTTGAAACCTTTTGGACCTCTGAGGTAAATAAATCAGGCCTTATCTCTTGGACTATACAGAAATATACTGATGAATTATCAGTGGAGAACCCAATTATTTTAAATTCATCTTATAGGGACGACTTCATTGGTGATATTCCTTCCTTTTTCGTGTGCATTAAGTATCAGATTTTGTATATAGAAGCATCTTTCAATAATCGAAATACTTTTCAGATCTTCAACGGGAAGTATGAAATATGTACTACAGTGTGTACTTCCCGTAGTTTGTACTATAGGCCTCAACGGCCATTATCTACGAAAATAAAGAGTCTGAGTCTGAGTCTGAGTAAAGATATTTGTACCTGGAACACATCTTGCACGACCGAGTCGAGTCACCTCACACCGTCTGTTTTCTTGACATGTCCTTTGAGTGCATCCACCAGACAGTGACTAGAAGGAAAATCGATTGGAACTGAGCAGACGACATTGGTTGAAAGGGGTTGATTTTTTAAAATATCAAATCGTTCGATTTTCAATATGTATTTCAGTCTGATGACACAGACACGTTAACGATTAACCATAATCCTAGGCCTTAAAACAATGAAGGAAGGAACTTCATTTGTCAAAACTTATCTGAAACAATTGGAATTAACGCCATGTTTGATGCATGTGACCGTATGTCACTTGCCTACAAACCCCTGGATTGACTCGATTCTTTACTGACCATGTTATATAACGGGTATGTTGCTGCGTGCAATCACTGGATTGTCAGTGAGTACAACCGCCATCATATAGCGGTTGTACATTGCAGTGTTTAACAGCAAACATGTCCATGATGACTTAAAATGGCTTTTTATTTTAACTTATACACCAAATTGTTTTTTCTGCACACAAGTTTTTCTTATGTATCAATAGGAAACCCAAATGTAGCGATGACGTAATCGTGCATCATACTGTGGCTACAAAGCAGATACAGTGGACTCCCTGGAAACTGACATCCCTCTAATCCGACTAACTGGAGGACTAACTGGTAATTACTTGCTAATTACTTGTTCTATGGATTCGTAGATTGGTGAAATCACATGTTAAATGCTTGTTATGATTCACTGACTTTCAGATAATCTCAATATAGCAAGAGCATTGCCAAAGCAAAAACTTCTGACCACCCGCCAAAACACCATGACTGACTTCTTGGTTAATCATTAAACATTATTAAAAATTTCATCATTTGTCATTACACAGAGGATATTTGTTAAAAACGAGACAATGATATACACATTCATTTCACTGTATTTGTTCAATGTTGTCTGTGTGTGGTTCAATTTGGACTGAGTTTCTAACAACTCGCTCTAAACCGACATCCCTCTAAACCGACATTTTTCACCGGTCCCAAGCGATGTCGGTGTAGAGGGAGTCCACTGTATTTCTTTATTTAGATATGTTCTCCTTTCTGAGAAGATTGTACTGGAACAATCTAAAACACTTGACATTTGGACCACTTTTAACGACAGACAATCTTATAATTTCCGCACCTTAATGTAAATTAAAACACCCTTTCTTTGGGGACAAATATTGAAAACATTCAGTTGTAACTGTGGTAAAACGAGGTCTGTAGGATCGCAATTACATGTTGCCCTTCCAATGGTCTTGTGATTTAAAACAAACTAGAAAAAAATAGACTGTGCTCACCAACCTTTGGCCAGTGTTGAATATCACTGAAGAGGAATCCTGTTCTGTCAACAACGTTAGCAGTATCACTACTGTTACTGTTCAGTAGGCAGGTGCGCGCTTTCTTGTCAAATCCAAAGGACAGACATGCTGAGGACATCAGACATTCTGATGCACAGGTGTAGAGAGACCGACTCCAGAACTTTCTGAACACCTGAAGTTCCATGTACTTGTCGCTCTGAACTACGGAATCCACGTCCAAACAGTTGTCACCACAGACTAACTTCACGATTCCTAAAATTAGGAGAACAAATTCGCTATGGTTAGACGACATTTGCATCATCTTGATCTCCAACTGTCAAGTTGTGACTAACACTACTTAATTATGTTAACATTGCAATCTAATTGCCTAGTTACCGTGTGCCTTTAAATGTTTTGATGTAAAAGCTTGGAAACATCAATAAAAGAAGATCATGATGATTTCAGTATGCTGTTCAATCATATTCAACGTTGCTCATTAGTGTGTGGTCTTGAGAACGTACAGAATCGCTCACATGCATTCTACTGAGAAGCATTATGATCTTTACGTTTAATAGTCAAGAAATGACGATCGTTAAACATCTGGAGTATTCTGTTCAGTCTATTTTGCATCACTTTTACTGCTATCGTCATTTTAAGAGTTGAAACAATATTCTTCTGACATTCTGTTGCATGCACAAGTATGTGTTGTATTGATCTCCAGCAAGTTTATTGTCTTGTCTGACAGCGATCTCCGGACTCAGTCAAGTCACTAGCTGAACACGAGTAACGAAAAGATTAGATTTCGTTGTGAGCACAGGTTGAAGACTTCCATCGAAGGCTGACGATCCACGGCCAGTGGGTGATAGCAATAATGGTTTGGGTACATGGGAATGTTTCAAGACAATCAATTGATATTCAGCTCGTTTCATAGGTTGAAAAGGGCATTTTCAGCTGGTGGGAATTTGGTGGCAAAAGGGTACCGAGTCTACTTTTGTGTTGTTGTTTAATGCCGCAATCAGACATCTGTATGCTTGCACCTGATGAAGGAGCAAGCATACACACCGAAACGTTGTGTTGTTCACAATAAAGAAGTTGACGTCAATAAATCTTGCTTTTCGTAGAAATGCATACAAATCAGCTTGTAAGATGGCCAAGGGTAACCATGACGACAAACAATTTATTGAACTGAATGATACAATGGTTGATCCTAAATCGTTCTGGCAAAAACTGAAAACCTAACCGGTGGGGTTTCAACATCAAATAATATATCTCCAGAGACTTGGTTTAGCTATTTTCGGGACCTGTTTTCTGAAAACCAGAATGACCCCATCAACGATCCATCGTTCGATGATTACATCATGTTCAATCAATGTGACTTGCAAACACCTGATGATATATTGATTCACCAGTTAGTATAGGTGAAATATACGCCAGTATTACCAGGCTTAAGGCAAATAAAGCGGCTGAGGGTGATTACATAATTGGCGAAATGTTTAAAGTTTCAGCAAATTTCCTCCTACCTTTTCTGGAAATTATATTTAATTCTCTTTATGATAAATGAGAGTTCCCTTTGTTCTGGTCCAAAGCTATCATTATCCTATTTTATAAAAATGGAGATCAAACTTTACCTGCAAATTACCGTGCCATATCACTTCTCGGTTTATTTGGCAAACTATATACTTATATCTTGTACAACAGACTGAGTGCTGCAATACAATTAAAGAAGAATAAGCTGGTTTCAGATCAGGATACTCTACCATTGATAATATATTTACCTTACAGGCCCTTATCAGTAAATACCTCTCACAGAAGTGTGGAAAACTCTATGTTTGTTTTATTGATTTTTCAATAGCGTTCGATTCTGTCAAGGTGTAAAAAGCTGTAGTATCTATTCAAAAAGAACAAACTTGGTTCAAAAATGGATAAAGTGTGGCGATCTGTGTACCAAAACGCGAAAGCATGTGTGCGTACATCGAATAACGTAAACACAGAAGTATTTGAATGTCCTCTAGGGGTACGGCAAGGTTATGTTCTTAGTCCGTTTCTGTTCTCATTTTTCATTAATGAATTGGTCGATCAAATCACGTCCACTTGTACAAATGGCGTTCAGTTATTCCCTGACTTACTCAAGCTGTTCCTTGTTTTATTTGCTGATAACGTGGTTCTGTTGATACAAATTGATATTTTAGAGAATTACTGCGAAACATGGAGTCTCCAAGTAAATTTAAACAAGACAAGTATTGTTGTATTTAAACATGGGGGCAGACTTTCTAGAACGGAAAAGTGGATCTACAAACTTGCTCCAATTAAAGTTTCAGCATCATACAAATACCTTGGTATGCTATTTACTAGTAATCTCACTTGGAAGGCATCTATAAACAATCTTACTCTTAATGCTAAGAAGGCTCTCATAACTGATCAACGTAGTTTGTTTAAGTTTGAAAATCTCTCATATGAACTATAGTTTACAATCTTTGACACTAAAATCCTGCCAATTCTATTGTATGGTTCTGAGATATAGGGCATTCAAAGGTTTAAAAGCATTGGAAAAATACAGTTGCAAGCATGTAAACGTTTTCTGGACATCCGCAGATCAACAGCTAGTGATACTGTATTAGGTGAATGCGGAAGATACCCAATCTATATCTTGGCACTGAAACGTTCTATCTTATATTGGTTAAAAGTCATCTCAATGCGTCCTCATTGCTATCCCCTTACAAGCCTGTAAGATGTTGTTGTATTTGGTTGAAAATACAAGTGAGGCTGGAAATAAACACAACTTGCCAATGTTAATTAAACATGCATTGTTCCAACTTGGTCTTGGATATGCATGGGTTGGACAGGGAGTTGGGAATGCTACAGCATTTTTATCCATTGTTCAACAACGATGTAAGGATTGATTTCAGCAAGAGTGGACCAGAAATATTCAAACTGGAAAATGTTCATATTGGTATTCTTTGTTTAAACAACACTTTCTGTATAAAAAGCATTTAACAGTTGCAAATGTAAGGAAATTAAGGGTATCGTTATCGCAGTTTCGATGTGGTTATTATTATTTACTGTATTTAAACGAATATGTCATGCTACAGAGAACCAATCCTGCAAAATGTGTGACAGGGATATTACTGAAGATGAATACCATATCCTTGTCATCTGCCTACAGTATGAAGATCAAATGGGCTATTATATACCATCTATGTATACGTCCTGTCCCACATTTTACAAACTCTGTATGCTAATGTCAACCGAAAATGTACAGCTCCTTCAGAATATTGCTACGTTTATACACCATGCACTGTTAAAACGCAAACGCGTTTGTACCACTCACCCATTATAACTGTTTTTACGTGTACTACGGGCCTCTGGCCTACAGTTCAGAAATAAAGAAAAAGAAGAGTACAAAATTTGATTCCTGGGCTCGATTCCTTGTGATCGAAGCGAAAGATCGTGTACCGATAAAACTGAACCCATTTGCCACTTCGAAGCCTATTCATGGTTATTGTGGGGAGGTTACATGTCACCCGACTTAGTTCTGGCTCCATGCTTGTAGAATGTGTAAGGAAATAGCAATCCAGCAATCTTTTATCAATCCAGCAATTTGCCAGTGTTGAGGTTATTGATTCTGAACGTACAACACTCAACGTCTGCAAAGGCATTGTTCGTGACAGGACCCGTTCCTTGTCCGACATGTCCGATCAAGAAATAGCAGTAGAATTCAAAGACCAAGGTGTGAATTCAGTGAAACGTTTCACCTGAAAGAAAGCTGATTCAACCATTGAACACACTAATACGTACTTGTTTACTTTTTCACGATCTACAATACCACAGTCGATCAAAGCTTGTTATGTCAACATCGGGGTGGAGGGGTATGTCCCCAATACACTCAGATGTTTTAGATGTCAGAAGTTTGGCCATGGCTCCAAGAACTGTACTCGTTCTGTGGTTTGCCAGAGCTTTGGTAACAGCCATGACAATATTTATTGTGAACAAGCATTGAAATGTGTAAATTGTGATGGCCAGCATATGGCAGCCTCAACACTCTGTCATGTTTGGCAAACAGTATCTATAATTCTTAAGGGGCGGTGGGGTAGTCTAGTGGTTAAAGCGTTCACTCGTCACGCCAAAGGCCTGGGTTCGATTTCCCAGATGGGTACAATGAGTGCAGCCATTTTCTTTCGTCCCCGCCGTGATATTGCTGGAATATTGCTAAAAGCGGCGTAAAACCATACTCAGTTGGAAAAAGTCTTAAAGGTCTCATGCAACGTAAAACTTTGTAGATTCTGATACCTTCGGTATGGACATACAGTAACAAATTATCAAAAATGCAAATTCAACTTATAAAGTTGATAAATAACGCGATGAAAAAAACCCTGCGAAATCAGAGTTCAAACGATTCACTAGATTCACCCCAGCTGGGGTGAAACGTGGTTTCAACATCTGTGCTGTGCTGCGCTGCACTGCGCTCATGGCGCATGCGCAGTGAATAGGTTCGCGCTGCTTGGAAGCGGTATGTCCGGATGAGGTCGTGAGCAGGAGTAGTCTAATCTTGGTAGTGTAGTCAAACAAATAGTAAATAATCTTCTCGTTACATTAAAGAACCTTGTTAAGGATCTAGATCTACTCAGCTACGTGTCAACCAGTGAGGCGTTTGACATTTCATGACGGAAAACCTTCGCTGGCGGTGAGTACTGGCAGTAGGCTTTGATGTGAGCTATTTTTCTAATGTTTTGTTGATATTTCACAGGCGTGAGCTTTTTGAATGTTATGACAGTAGATTACCGATTTAAAGGTTTATATAATTTCATTTGACTATTTCACCACACGTTCTTCTTACCGAGTCACTTTCTCAGATCGATACTTAGAAGCAACGTCATTATTTAGCACTGTCAGAATTTCTAACTGTGATATAGATGTGCCTCTGTCACAGACAAAACTCAATGTCTGTTTTATTGACACTTATGTGTCTGCCTGCCTGTCTGCTAATGACAATATTCAATACACAACTTCGATCACTGACAACATCCAATTTGAACGTAACACCTATCAGGCTATACACCATAAACAAAACGCATTGATTTCTGGCTCGTTCACCCGAGTTCTGTCTCTGTCACATTATGTAATAACACAGACAGGCAGGTGTGATGTACACATGACATGTCTGTTGACTGCAAAATGTTATACACAAAAAATGAGCATTATTTACAAAACCCAACATCTCTATACACAAACAAAGAGCCCTGAGTGTAACGGCAAATGAACCAGCCAATTAAAGTTATGGTTACACTTAAGTGCACGCCCACCCGCTCTGACTGGGTTCGGTATCCCGGGTGCTTCGTTTCGAGGGAAGTAAACCCAAGTACAAAATATTGCACTTTTGATTTGCGATTGTACGCTTAAAATGTTGTTAATTGTTTTTTCATTAACAGCAATGTATATTATATGTCATGAATAAGTGATATTTGTGTTTTAATTATGTTTGTTTTTTTGGTTGCATGTGACCTTTCAGCTGAAGTACGAGAAAACATCACATTTGGAGAAGCTAGAAAACTCTTCAACACTCAATCAGCTACTCAGTCAACACTAAATTATTCTGCTGCTGTCTCAAGGTCAACTCAAACTTCATCTGTACCATGTCAGACTGAGTTGACATGGGTCAAATATGTTCGACCCGTGTCGACTGCACCTGCCATCGAGCTCGATCTCACAAAGAGTCAAACGTCTACACCAAATTCAACACCTCAGACTCAGTCACAACCAATCCCAGAGGAATCAGCAACTGCCAATCGTACAAAACGTGACAGAAAAAGGTTAGATAGGAAACAATCACCCAGGAATCCCGCCCAATCAAAGGTGCCTGTCCAGAACCCCTATAGTGCTCTGGACATGGAAGTTACTCTGTGAGGAGTTCGCGTGAGAGATCACCCAGTGAACCACCATTAGTCATTCATCTAATATAGTTCAATGGAATTGCAGAGGACTCAGAAAGAATTTCAATGAGATACAGATGTAACGTCAGGATTTTAAACCGTTAGCAGTATGTCTACAAGAGACCTATCTTAAACATACTGATACATTTGAGTTAAGGCAGTACAAGTGTCATCATTTTCTTCTCCAGGGGATAAAGCGACTGGAGGTTCTACTACATTAGTAAGACAGAACATCACTCATTGTTGTATTCATCTAAACACTAATCTTCGAACCGTTGCTATTCGGCATACTTTGCACAATTCGCTTACTTTGAGCTCTTTGTACATTCCACCTTCATCTGCTCCTCCACAATTTGATCTTCATAATCTGTATGATCAGGACCCGTGAAGCTCCGGGGTAGCATAGGTCTTCAGCAACCCATGTGCTTGCCATAAAAGGCGACTATGCTTGTCGTAAGAGGCGACTAACGGGATCGGGTGGTCAGTTTCGCTGACTTGGTTGACACATGTCATCGGTTCCCAATTGCGCAGATCGATGCTCATGCTGTTGATCCCTGGATTGTCTGGTCCAGACTCGATTATTTACAGACCATATAGCTGGGATATTGCTGAGTGCGGCGTAAAGCTAAACTCATTCACTCACTGTATGATCAGCTACCTAAGCCCTGCATCATCATGGGCGATATGTATGGTTTTAACCTTCTATGTGGATGTACAAGTACAGGCAATAAAGGAAGGGACATTGAAGATTATATTTCTGATAATAGTTTTATTTGTGTTTAATGATGAATCAAGTACCTATTTACACCCTATTCTTCACTTGATCTGTCCCTCGCAGATGCGAATGTTTACAACGAATTCGAATGGTCTGTTCATGATGACCCTTGTGGAAGCGATCACTTCCCTACTGTCCTAAAAGCTATCAAACCGGATGATGATTCACCTTCATCACAGTGGAATTTTCCGAAGGCCAACTAGTCCTTGATTAAAAACAATGTGTGGAAAACTTAATACCAGACAATTTTAAAAATGTATTAGATTCCATACAGTTTGTTTTCCGCTCAATGAATGAACCTGCTGAACAAACAATTCCTAAGTCCTCTGAAATTCCTCATATTCGTAAACCATGGTTTAACATTGAATGCCAACAAGCCAGGAAATGTAGGAAGAAGGCCAAAGAAGGCCAAAAAATATTTTCGCCGACATCCTACATTTCATAACTTGTTAAAATTGCCAGTGCGAAGGCCCGACGGGCATATAAGCAAAACAAGCGCCAATCTTAGAGAAACTATGTCTCCAAAATTAATTCGCGCACACAAAGGTTTAAGATGTGGAACATGGTTCAGAAAATAGAAGGCAAAGGATCAAAATCTGCTGCTCATCATCTTAAAGATTGTGAAAAGTAAATAACTGACAGATGTAACATTCATCATCGGCAAATTATGTCCCTGAGTATCAGAAATATCAGAAACAACAGGAAAAGACAAAAGTCAAATTTGATTCGCATAACGGTGAAGATTACAAGTACTTTCACGACATGAGCTTCACACAGCGCTTGAGCAAGTTCATGATACTACAGCAGGTGATGATAATATCCATTATCAGCTGCTAAATTATTTGCCTGAATCATGTCTTTTGACACTTTTAGGTGTATTTGATCAAATAGACGTCTGGAAATTTTCCTCCTTCATAGCGTAATGTCATTGTAGTCCCGATTCCAAAACCTGACCGGTATCAGCGAATTATAGACCCATCGAATTACAGACCCATATCTCTTATCAGCTGTGTCTGTAAGACCATGGAACGAATGGTAAGTAATAGATGGGTTTGGTATCTTGAAACCAATAACCTTATAACAAACATTCAATGTGGTTTCAGGAAAAATCGAAGTACCATTGATCATTTGGTACGGTTAGAATCCTTTGTTAAAAATGCAAAAAATAAATAAACAACATGCAGTTACAATATTCTTGGCTCTTGAGAAAACATACGATACGACCTGGAAACATGGCATATTAAAGGATTTACATGATTTTGGTCTGAGGGGTCGTTTACCTCAGTTTATATCATAATTTTTAACCGACTGGCAATTTCAAGTCCGAGTGGGTTCAACCCTGTCTCACCATTACAATCAGGACCAGGGTGTCTCACAAGGAAGTATATTGTCTGTCAAGCTATTTAGTATAAAATTAATAGTCTTTCAAACGTTTTAAGTGATTCAATCGACGGATCCCTGTTCGCAGATGATTTTAATATTTCTTGTCGTGGTAAAATTATGCGAACTATTGAGAGACAGTTACAAATTTGTCTTAACAAAATTCATAGATGGTGCCTGGAAAACGGGTTTAAAATTTCTAAATAAAAAAGAACAAATGTATACACATCTGCAGAAAATCCAAATCCCATAAAGACCCTGAATTATCTTTAAATGGCACACACATTTGACTCGCAGTTAACCTTTCTGCCACATATTAAATACCTAAAAGCCAAATGCCCGAAGGCACTCGATTTGTTGAAAGTGGGGAGGGAATCAAGCTTTCCTCCTGCACCTATATCGATCTTTGGTCCGATCGAAACTTGATTATGGCTCCATCGTATATGGTGGAGCCTGCAAAAGCAACCTAAACCAATTAGATTCTGTCCACCACCAAGGTCAAAGACTTTGTCTTGGCTCCTTTCGAACTTCTCACGTTGACAGTCTCTCCGTTGAGGCCGATGAGCCATCTTTAAAATCGAATCAAACTGTCTTTACCATATATCACAAAGCTATATTCGAATGAACCCAATCCTGCTCACAACTGTGGTTTAGTCCTCTTTATGAGGATCTGTATAATAAAGCATCTTCACATGTTCCAACTCTTGGGATAAGCATCCAACGCTTCATTCTGCTGCTGGCATTGAGCTGGAACATATGTCTCCTTCCCCTCAGCTTTCTTCTCTTCCTTGGCAATTGGTGAGGCCACAAGTTGTCCTCACACTGACAACATTAAAAAAATCGGAAACTAATGACTTACAATCTAAAGAAGAATACCATCAATCAAAAGGTAACATACACATCCTTTTTTACAGATGGATCCAAGGATGGTGGCGCAGTTGCTTGTGCCACTGTCATTTCATCCTGATGAATATCTTCTTGATTACCAGATCACAGCTCTATCTTCACAGCTGCAGCAAACGCCATATTAACAGCCTTAAGATTTATTCAAAAACACCCTAAATATAAACAATATATAATCTTTTCAGACTCTCTTTCGTGCCTTCCGGCTATGAAAAACATATCTTGAAAACATCCACTTTTAATAGAAATTATTGAACTACATAATTATCTTGCTAATGGCCAATACGACATAGTCCTCTGCTGGTTACCAAACCACGTTGGAATTTCTGGTTACACAATGGCCGGTTTTGCTGCTAAGGCAGCACTCAACAAATCTGTGACACCACTTCTTATTCCATACTCTAATTACAAAGCTCTGATTAGATCGTACATCCGTGATCTGATGCAGAAGAAGTGGGACACCCAAGTAGGTATCAATAATTACATCAATTTAAACCAACTATCGGTTACACCTACTTAGGCTGTCAGTCCAGATTTGAAGAGGTGGATATGCGACGCTATCGCATTGGCCATATAAGGTATACACATGAGTATTTATTGAAAGGTGAAGATCCTCCGTTTTGCATCCCTTGTGATGAGAGAATCACAGTCAAACATGTACTGTTTGACTGCATTGATTTTTCCATCACAAGGGATAAATATTTCAATGACAGAACAGTTCAGGATCTTTTTTAACGTTAAATATCATTTAATTATTGCAGTTTTAAAAGAAATTTAATTGTTACATAAATTTTGATAAATTGATTTGTAAATACATAAATATTTTATTGTTGGCAGTTTGATTAGCAACTGAGATCGTTAGTGGTTGTATCCTCACAGAGGGCTGAAGTATTGTAAAATTATTGTCCTCCTGTGGGGCTACGTAAGTTCCAAAACATTCAAAGTAAATTAAACATACCGAATTTTTAAAACGGAGTATTTTTGTGTTTTAAGTTATGTCTAAATGTAACTACAATCACCAACGGCTAAGGGGATTATATAAATCCGTCTAGGGTCCATGCAGGTAGCCAAAGTACTATACGTCCCCATGGTCTTTAGTATGGTGATCTACCTTCAGTTTCTGGTGATCTATAGCCCGTTTTGATATTGTATTGTCCTGCATTAAAGTGTAAATGTTCAGTTACATACTAGTTTTATATCTCTGTCTGAGACACGTACTGTTCAATGTAAACAGTTTTAGAGCTTCTAATGTTATTGATCTTTACTGATAAGTAATTGTTCTCGTCACGATATGGCTGAAATATTGCCGATGTAGCGATAAATATTAACTCATTCACTCACTTAGGTAAAGTAACGTTGGACAGGTCTAGTTGGTAACGTGAGACAGGTCAGGTTTGGGGATTCGGGGCAGGTCAGGTATGGTGACGTGAGAAATGTCAGGTATGGTGACGTGGGGCAGGTCAGGTATGGTTACAGAACAAGTCAGGTATGGTGACGTGGAAGGTCAGGTATTGTAACGTGAGACAGGTCACGTTTGGTAGCGTTGCTCAGGTCAGGTCATTTGTCTTAATGAATTATGAATGTTTAAACCGTCTGACCAGGTAACTGAATGAGTGTTCGTTGCCTTCATATGTATGTATATATATTCAATAAAGATTCCTGCTTTGCCTGAGATCCTTTCTGCTTGCTTTAGAAGACGTGGAGATCCAGGAGCTTATTCCCCGAAAACAATTGTAGGTCATAAACACTCAAAACTAAAGCTGTTTCAGTTCCAGCAATTCAAGGGCGCTGTGTGTCTCGGGCACAGATGTATCATGTAGTATAACAGTGTCTATTTAAATACTTCAAAAATTATATGAAAATGTTCCTCACACAAACCATTTTCTTTTCATTTTCAGATTTTGTCTGTTTGCCTGAAGGTGTTCCTATATCTGTTTTTCCTCTAATATAACATAGCAGTCCACAAGACCTTTCGCGCACACACACTCCCCTTTCACCCCCAACAGCGATCCAAAAATAAATGTTTGAAAAACGTTTTCCGTAATCACGGAAAAAACAAATTAACACTGAACGCCATTACCCCGTTTAGCAAAGCGATGGTAGCTTCAGTCAATGTTATAGTATAGAAATATTCACAGTCGCAGTGACATGTCTGCTTTGGTAACTGCCTGCTGATGTTTAGTTTAGTAGAGAAGAGAAAGTAACATATTGCCAGTGCTGTAACATAAGCACATTAGTGTCATTCTATGAGCCACAATAACAAAGTTAAATGGTCAAAAAGGAATTGATTTCAGAAACAAACATCGCGTTTTAGATCTTATAACTTATGAAAATGGAATCGATCGTGTACATACTGGTTACGCAGCTAAACTGATAAAGAAAGAAACTGATGTCTGCAAAAATGCCCTATGACGAACAGAATCGATAGCGTTCACAACTGGTAGGAAGCTGAACATTCCTAGAGTGAGTGAGTGAGTTTAGTTTTACGCCGCACTCAGCAATATTCCAGCTATATGGCGGCTGTCTGTATATAATCGAGTCTGGACCCGACAATCCGTCAGTGGGGTTCGTTAGATATGAAAACGACCCCCGCCATAGAGCTGTAATCTTGTTGAGTGCGGCGTTAAACAACAAACCAAAACATGTGAAAACCTCTCGTAAACTACCTTCAGGTAAAGGTGAAAGACTTATCCTTCTGCATGCAGGATGTAACAGCATAAAATGTAAGTGCATTGACAAAGCTGAGACTGAAATCGAAGCTTCATATTGGGAAAAAGATGGTTTACATCATGCAACCGTCAGTCAAATTGTTATTTCAGTTGACAGTGACAGTGAAAATATTTCAGACCAGAACTTTCCCACCTTCTTCATGCCAATGTCTGAAAATGAAGAGTTGGTATGGACAAGTGACTAACTTTCATGCCATTTGAGACGATTTGTTGCTTTCCAATGTATAGCTATACTCAGCAGCAAAAAAACGTCAGTACGAATTCAAAATTAGATAGACACTGGAATCAAATCATTACAGAAATGGACATAATAAGAGGATCAAAAACTTTTTTTGTGTACAATATCCCGACACATCAATGAATAACTCAGCACAATGCCAAGACATTACGTGAATGTTTGCTGTCCATTCAGTGGATCTAGTAGCTAGTGTGACCACCACGACTGGCAATAACTGCAGCACAGCGTCTACGCATGGAGTGCACCAATCGATTAATGAAGGCCATTGGCACCTGGAACCACACTCTGAGAAAGACCTGGCGCAATACATCGGCTGTGTTCGGCCTTGGTATGACAGTATTCAGTCTCCTCTGAATTTCATCCCAAAGATGTTCAATTGGGTTTAAATCAGGACTAAGGGCTGGCCACTGCATAATGTTGACACCGTTCTGCTGTAGGAAGTCCCATGTAGCTCTGGCAGTATGGGCCCGGGCGTTATCATGCTGGAAAATGTTGTTCCGGTGACGTGCGAAATGTGGTATGACGTGGGGTCTGAGAGCTTGGTTGATGTAGCGCACCGCTGTGATGCTGCCTCCTCTCCATGGACCAAGGTTCTGGAACTCCACAGGACCCACTCTCTGGTTCAGGCCTATTCACCCCACCCCATACCATGATGCTTGCACCTCCCCATGAGTCTCTTTCCGTAACAATTGGTCTGAGTAACGCTGGCCACGTCGTCGCAATATTCTTGTTCCGCCATCTGCAGTTGATACGCAGTACCGACTCTCATCTGTGAACAGAACAGTTCTCCATTGCCTGTATCACCAGTTTTGGTGTTTTGGCAAACTGTACACGTTAGCGCCGATGACGAGGGTTGAGGATAGGTCCACGGTAAGGTCTACGGCAATGGAGGTTCCCGCTGTTAAGACGTCGGCGTACTGTATAAGTACTGATTGGTCTTCCGTGTGTTCCCACTGTCTGGCGTGCTGTTTCGGATGCCTGCATGAAAGGATTCTGTACATGCTGTCGCATAACATGGCGGTCTTGTCGTCTTGTGGTCACCCTTGGTCTGCCAGTACGGGGGCGAATATATGTGGTGTTGGTAGCCCGGAAACGTTGCTGCAGCCTATAGATGGTCCGAACGTTGACCTGGAAGTGATTGGCAACGGCTTGTGCAGTGTGGCCAGCTTCAAGTCTTCCTAGCGCCTGGTATCCCTGAGCTGTCGTGAGTCGCGGCATCCTGCTGACGTTGTAATGTGAATGTTTCAACCAGGTTTGGGTGTGCATTTTATAGGGCTGGTCCTTGTGAACAGCACGTGCCGCTTGAGATCAGGTTGCGTTTATGAAAACATGGAGAACACCGAGATCAGGTTGCGTTTCTGAGACCATTTCCTGGGTTCCATTCTGAGTTTGGGAAGGAATGTCTTTGCTCAGGTAAAGTTGGAGATGTTGTCAAAAATATACAATCAAAACATTAAATGAGTTTACAGTTATCCGTTTCTGCGAAGGAAAATTCCAAACTGACTTTTCTTTTGCTTAGTATACTTGCATCCATACGATTTTGCAGCAAACGGGCTATAGAGTCCTGTGCTTGGTGACAGATTGAAACATAATATAACCCATGTTGACTACAGTGCCTTGGTACTGCCTTAAACATGTTTATATCCCTGTTACCCTCAATGTTAATTGGTATCTGAGTGTAGATATTGTTAAGTGGCCTCTTATATTATACGTGGGGCGGGAACACCTGGTGTCATCACAATCAGATAGTTATTACTAAACATATGCTCGTGATATAGTCGGAACTGTACAATCAATTCTACTTTTATCAGAGATTTCTTACAGATAGATATATATATGCTTTATAGGTCGGGTACCTTTGTAGAAGAAAACTGTGAACGCAGTGTTTTGATGTGAATCAGTTTATTAATAGAGTGCAAATTATATAGGTAATCACAACAAATCAGTCCGTGAAAGAATTTGATGTGAAACTACGACACAGTGAAGAATTGTAATATAACTGACAACTGTACTTTGTAAACATCTCTAATAATCACTTCAAAGGAATTACAACTGCAGTTCAAAATAGAGTGACAGTACATATTTAGTGGCATTACAAATCAAGTGGCGATAATACATAAAAACACTGACTATAATAATAAACACAGTGATGATAATATTCACCTAACTGCAAGCTTCCAAAATGGACCTAGGCTGAGAATCTAGGGTGAAAGTGATCTGCACAGAACTGCTGGTATTCTGGTAACGTGAGATAACGGAGACAAAGTGCGACCCTTATATATAATGTAACTGTCACGAACTGTCCATTATATTCTGGGTTAGACAATGCTGGAAAGGAAGGATAAGTATATATGGATGAACAAATTCCTTTATTACAACAGGTGTAGGTTCTAACAGTGTTATCAAGCAAGTCCTGCACAGACTGAGAGGCATGGACGTGACAATCTCAACCATGAACATACTATACCACATGGAGACAAGTACGTCCACTCTTCCATCCGGTCAATACACATCGCTTAATAACGGTGTTAGGGCCGCAACGTCGTCTCCTATTGTAATCAAGAAGTTCCTTCCCTTACATTACTCTTAAATTCCTCTCAAATAAGTTGTGTTAGTAAGGCCCATGGGGCTGTAACACTTTGCAGTACATTCCAGAGTTCTCAGTCTAATATATCTAATCAGACTGATATCTTTTCAGAGCTCTTTGCAAATAGCATGATTAAGGTATATAGATGGTTATACATGTATTACCACAGGTTACCTTTTGGAAAATACGTGGTAGGCTATTCAGTGTCTCCGTTTCATTATCTTGACAAAGTTTCCAGCATACATGTACTTTATTCATTTAGGAGTTTCTGTTGTAAATAGAACCGACAAATAACACCACATCCTATGTCAAACACATACATTAAAAAATCATTCTAGCACGACAATGTGTGATACTCTCGATTCTGATTGGTTGAGAGCTCATCAAAACCGTACTTAAATGACAGTTTAAGGACCGCTAATTAAAGTGACCGATTCACCGCGTATGAATACAACGAACTCGTTGACCCTATTGTTTGTATTAAAACAAACATGTCGGACATCGGCAATTTCTAGCTCGGCAGCATCTTTGGTGATTTTTTAAGCAAAAAGGGAATGGTTTGAAGAAGAATTTCTTGACCCTAATCCCAGTGAAGAAACTACGAAGCTGGAAAATCCGTCAGCAGCGCAAAAGCGGCAGTACCCAGCAGGCATTATCATCGTTGTTTCAACGTTGAGAATAGGTTGATCCTCAACGTTGAAAATAGATTGAAATAGGTTGTATATGAAGTTTTTTGACGTAGCTATCCGACGTGGAATCAACGTTGAAGTTTGACCGATTATCAACGTTGAAAAAGGTTGATCCTCAACGTTGAAAATAGATTGAAAATAGGTTGTATATGAAAGTTTTTGACGTAGATATCCGACGTGGAATCAACGTTGAAGTTTGACCGATTATCAACGTTGAGAATAGGTTGATCCTCAACGTTGAAAAATAGATTGAAAATAGGTTGTATATGAAAGTTTTTTGACGTAGATATCCGACGTGGAATCAATGTTGAAGTCTGACATATTACTAACGTTGAAAATAGGTTGTTCCCGTGGTTGTGTCTGGGAGGTATTACGCTTTCCTGTAAATAGACTCGCATTTCATCTTTAAACTACAATAAAGTAGCACAAACTCCTGCATCCAGCTAAAATACCCAAAAAGCTACCTGCAATAAACAGTGTTCAAACAGAAAATTGCAGTAAAAATATTTACCTGATAAAATACTTGGTTAAAATTCCACATTCAATATAATGTTCATTTAAGTTTTATGTCAGTTGGACGAATAATTCCAGTAAGAAGAAAAGAGTATTCCAAATTAAGAAAAACTATTTACTGTTGTATTGTTACCTTGAAAAGGTGAAAATTGTCTCGAGAAGACATTTTGTCTGAATTTCAGCTCTTAGACAGACCCCTGAATAAAACACAATGCAATAACTTTCACCATAAAAGGGATCCAAGATGACCAGGAACTATACCCTGAAGACAGCACATAAAACAAGTCACTTTTCATGAAATCTCTATGAACGCACACAGAAAACGTGGTTTAATGCATAATGTAAAACATCACACATGACATAGTCTGTAGGTGATCTCTGTTGTGCTAATAACACAATATCATCTGCATATAGCATCAAAGTGACATTTACGCCACCAATTTCAATACCACAGTTCAGATTTTTCAACACAATTACAACTCCAAAAACACAATTATCAGCTCCTCTTCTTTCTGCCACTCCCTGCCTGGCGGTCAGGTGGATACTTCAGAAACGTTCCTAACTCTTTCTTGAAATTTGCTTCGGATGCATTCCCATCTCATTCCCTTGAGATAGGACACATTGTGAAATTTTATATTTAAATACATGAATAAGTTATATGGAAGATATATTGTCTTAAATGATTCAAGTATTTGTTTCATCAATCACTTGAAAGGTTCATTTCACTGCTGTAACTTGGCATGTGAACATATGAACAGCATCAATACAAAATATGACGAAAAGTGTAAACAATTTATATTTTCAACCGAAGGAATGGAAGTTTTCTTAAACATTTTCAAAGAAAATCCTCAATTGCAAAGTTGATTATTTAATTAGACTATGAATTACCGGTAGGATGAATTAGACGATGCTTTACTGTCATATATTATTTGGCTATGGTCATGATGAAAATGCTGCACTTGGTAATTAACTTACCAGAGATGATTGAATAAAACCTTGCATTCTTAAAAGAAACTTGCTGTTTTGCCCATCAACATTCATTCTTGACATCAAATTGTTAGACATTGTCCTGCAAAACAATGGAAGATTGTTGTTATTCTGTCAGATTTAGTTTTCTTTAGAGATTCTCGGCGAAATGATTATTTCAAATTAATAGGAGTTGAACTGATGTAGCAATTTGCTACCAGGAGTCATAAATTGTAACAAAAGCCATTTTACATTAAATGATAAGAAAACAAAATGGGTGGTGCTTCACAGGTCAAAGAACAAGTCTATTGTGGAGGTCTCCCAACACCATTTGTTCCCAAAACACAAGGAAGTATGGATCATGAGTTCTGAAAACAATAATGAGCCCCATAAGTATACAATATATTCTCTATTATCTACTCTCTCTCTCTCTTTTGTCATTTGTACACTCATAAAACTCAGATAAATAACTTTTTTATAATTCATAAATGTTTGCACTTAATCTCTTATAGGAACGCTTAGAAAATCTCTCATATAATGAATTATGTGTGCGTATTATCTGCGACGTCATAACTATGCTTCTCTGAATCATGAACAATAAAATAATGAGATTAAACTCTACATTGCCTGAAATAATCTATCATACCATGAATAATAAGACATTGAATAACATCTCTTACAACTCCAATCTACACTCAAAAAGACTTAAATGTACTCGTAAAACAAACATCGGTGGCTAACGCAAATTCTTGGAAACAGTGCATCTCTGACTCTCAATTCCAAGAAATGGAAGTCCTACTCTATTTGACCAAAGGGTGACAGGTGGCCAAAACATATTGAAATGTAGGTCATAGACTGAAAATAACTCTGATTTAAAAAAACACTACAAATATACACCTTCTCTCTAATATACTCGATAGATAATCTTAACAAGGGAACATGTACATAAAATGCTGATATCTAACAACACCTGTACTTTAAATAATGGACTCTTCCAAATCTCAGTATGTTTCACTGCACACATATTAGATTGCAAATAATTAAAAACCTACCCATTGACAATAATAAAAACATCATATTCAAATTCTACAGCTGACCAAATACCTGAAGAGTGTGTTTCCCAGCAATAAACATCTCTATATATCTATAAATGTATGACTTCTGTCCTCTCGCGTGCTATCTTGCATCCAGCTGTTTACGGCGAAAACAATATGGCGCCAAGCAAGGGAGTGCTCATTAAACTAAACATCTCCGGGAGAAATCATTGTCAATTTTTTTCTCTTAAATGATCAACCTTAATATATAAATGAAAATAAAGACCAACTATTATCACCAAAAAGACCAAACATTATCACAAATATTCAAAACAGGTGGTAATGAAAGAGCATTATCATCTTTCTCTGAAACTTTGTGGTGGATATACTGGAAACAAGTGAAATGTTAAAACTTGTTACCTTAGCCTTGCTCCTTTATGTGATCCACAAAATTGCTGCCACCCAGTCTTCGAAGATGAGATTTCTGCAAATTCCATTTAAAATAATCTTATTTCACAATTAAATGTTCCTTACATTAAAATTTTACTTCTTTTGTATGTAAGATTTTAACCTTTAAGAGACATGAATTATCATATCCCTTCCAAACAAGTGTAGGAATGAAAGTCTGTGGGTGCAGTTTTGTTAATTGTCCCATCAAAGAATCATTAGTGAAGTTACACTTTTGTAAATAAATAAAAGTTCAAATAAATTATATACAATTTCATCCTTAACAAAGACTTTCACAAGACATTTTAAAGTGAAAATTTTCGTTGCAATTCCTTACGCCATTCTCCACCTACCCCTCCCCAATAATATACATACGTTGACAGGGTTCAGGGCGTGCTCAATGCATCATTTACTGATAGATCTATTCAAACGAACAAATGTTCATAATAATGGGATGCAATATAAAATGTTGATTAATCCTATCCGATTTTGTATAGCTGCCCTTAGGGACCGTTCATAATGTATGGCTTTGGGGTGATGTTGATTTTATGTACAATTTGAATTACACCCCACCCCACCCCACCCCACCCCCACCCCCCCCTAAAGTGTATGAGTATGTACAGAATAAGAGACGGCCCACACACCCTGCATGTCATGTACATTATCTATGACGCCCTCTCCCCTTCCATAATTTCTAAACATAGTGCGTGTGTACAAAAATGCTGACCTCTTAGCTCCCTGAACAAAATGGGTGACACCCCCACCCCACCCTCCAACCCTTACAATCAACACCCCCACCCGCAGCCATATATTTAATTATGAACGGTTCCTTTATATTGATGTACTTCATTGATTATTTGAAAATGTATATTTGCAAAATTCAAATCAGGTGATGAGTACGAAAGGAATTCTTATTCGATTATATAATAAAATGCCAAATATATGCATGCAAATATACTGAAAAATAACAAAACAAGTTCATGGAAAACACGGGCTTCCATTAAATTTTGAGAAACATGTACTGTGACATACCGGTAACCTTGTGAGATAAAACATGAGTCCTAATTCGGAGTTTCTTGCTACTGCTAGATTTAAACGGCATTCCTACGTTTTCATTATACATGAAGGACATACTTACCAAATAAACACCAGCATGCCGTGAAGATGGTGAAAATAGAACGATATTGCGTTGAACTTCGCCAAAGTGAACTGCCACGATCAGCTGCCTTTGCGCGCGCGATAATTGTGCGCATGTCGGATATGGCCAAACAAGGCGATCGAAAGGTCAACATCTGGCTTTGTGTTTGAAAGCAAATTGTCGGGAATTATACAACTTTCACAGTTTTGTGGGAAAATATCAAATGTAATGCAATTTGGATAACGGATGACTTTATACCTAAAACTGCGATTTACCTAATATTTCCGTCCGTTGATCGATGCACAATCAAATAATATATAAGATTATATCTGTCACTAGCTCGATCTTGATCTTTTATGAAAAATAATGTTCCGAAATGATAGTTGCTAAGTTGGATACCTATTACCAATATGAATTATGTATCAAATTTGCCAAGGAAACAATTAGTTGACATTTTGTTGGTTCCTTACGTTGAAACAACGTTGATAACTAAACGAATCTCGACTAACTTTCTTTGGTCGCATGATAAACGTTGAATCAACGTTTATGAAAGGTTGATCAACCAAACAACCAAAATTCAACGTTGATTCAACGTTGATTCAACGTTGTGTGCCCGCTGGGTATATTCAAAGCGGGTCCCGATCTACGTGTGTTGACGTCGACAACACACGTCGGCCCACACGTCCTAACGCGTTCGGTTTTAAATTACATTTAGCGGCCTTAAATCGACGATAAAGGACCGCAAAATTGAAAACAGAGTAGCTTTATCTTCTAAATCTTTCGGGACAAAAAATAAACTCCATGAATTTCCTATACAATTTGCCAACACTATGTGCCCACAGACATTTAATAGAACGGCTACAAATAGCCCTGCCGCCGTGAATTGACTTCATGTTATGTTGTCCTACAGAGTTTGCAATTCTCATGACCGTTGACAAAAATGATTTCTCATATCAAGTCATAAAGTTGGTGTTTTAGAGTATAAACTTGTTCAACCTTGGCGTTAGTAATACAATCACTGTCTCGTATGAGGCAAGGACACATCTCCGCTCATCAAAATTATGAAGATCATGTGTTGCTCTCGAGTGGTTAGGCTAAGACATCAACTCCATCCTACTAACAGAGACTTCGACCCCAAAATGACAGGTGGTCAGACTTTGCCTCAGGGTCTCTCTCGGTGAAGTTGTGAATGCTAGCACCATCGATTACCCACTGGAATAAACCGGCCTTTACTTTATTTTAGTGTCAATGTTTTACCCAACATCGTACACAAAGTGAAGCAACCCGTGAAGATCCGGGTTAGAATAGGTCTTCAGCAACCCATGCTTGCTGTAAAAGGCGACTATGCTTGTCGTAAGAGGCGACTAACGGGATCGGGTGGTCAGGCTCGCTGACTTAGGTGACCATCGATTCCCAATTGCGCAGATCGATGCTCATGCTGTTGATCACTGGATTGTCTGGTCCAGACTCGATTATTTACAGACCGCCGCCATATAGCTGGAATATTGCTGAGTGCGGCGTAAAACTAAACTCACTCAGTCACACAAAGTGAAGCACGTGGGTATAATTATATGTTCCTGAATTTGTTTTCTCCAGTATGTTTGCTTCTTGTAATGACGATAATCATGTTAAATATACAACTTCTAGGTGCCACAGGCATAATCATAAAGTGTCACACACTGGAATATCAAATGAAACTGCAGTGTATTACATATTGTTTTTGGTTTACTTTCAATTATGTAAATACCTTCATACACCATTTGCAATTTACATTCCATATACAAATCCTCTACAGACTCAAGTTTACATGCAACTGCTATTTTAACCATGTATATACATCCAATATATACCCTGTATACTCCATCTTGGAGGGTTATTTGAATCTCCATTCTTTTTCCAACGTCCATTGTTAGATCAAAACGAAACGCACTTCCCCAATTATCATATATCCGTGTGTTGACAACGGCCACGTTGCTATCCCCTTTATAGGCTAAGCGAAACTGTAAGTAGGACAACGTGTCAGCTGGTTACTTTATCCCGATATTCCATCTGCAAATGAATGGTAACAGATATGAATCTGTTCATATTTGTTTAGTTCAACTATTTAATATAACAATTTTCATAAATGGTCAAACGAGAAATTATTCAGCAACGTCCATAAATATGCTCTTTAAAATCTTGCCATCATGATAATAAATGCACTCATCCATGTGTTTGTTACAGGTTAGTTACTCAACTGTTTAGTTATTTTGCTGCTTGTAGTTACTTATTCCTCACGAAAAGTATTTATTGTTTTGCTATATATATTTCACCTCTACTATGCAGTGCACTATTTGTTGTAACATGTGTTGCATCCATCAGGTTCATTGATATCAGATAGTTTCTGAAAGAACAAATAACACATCCAAGACTTGTTCACAAGAAGAAGATATGTATTCTGACATGGCGAGGCTCCTGAAGTGGGATGTGTGTAAACCCCGTAGATGTCTAACGGTAACTTTACCGTTAGAGTTATCACCCCTTAGAGTGATTTTATGGGCCTCCCCCCTTAAACAACAGTCAACCTTTGAGTGTCATTTGTCACATGTTACACATGCACTTTACTGGATTGTCTGGTTTTGACTCGATTTGTTTTCAAACAACATCATAGAGCTGTAACAAATATATGCTGATGATATAGTCTCAATTGTACAATCGACGCTGCTGTCAACAGATATTTCTTATGAATGTGGACAGGGTTTTGTCACTTCTTTTTATGTAAACGGAAGGATGTAGTGTCTCGGAGAAACAATTACCTGCGAACCATTCGCATGAAGCGGAAACAGGGATGTAAGGTGATTTACATTGATTAAACATGGGTTACTGCATGTCGTTCTGTGCAGCATCAGTGGGGTTCATCAGATTGAAAACTTCTTGTAAACCATCTTTATGTACATGTGACAGACTGATCCTTCAGGATGCTTTGGTATTTCGTCCTAAAAAGACAACCGAGATTATTATAACCAAATGAACAGTAAGTCTTTCTAAAATAACTGGAGGAACAGCTATTTCCGGTTCTACCTCCGAATTCGCTGATCGTTATGGATAATGCTTCCCATCACCGTGCACAAGACCAAAACAGAAGGGTATTCCACTTCCCACTAAGAGTACCAAACCCTGCAGTCAAACATACACTAGTTGTAATTCATATACAATACGAAACATTATGTACCGATGCCTACCTATGTATTATGTAGTTATGCCTATTTATCTATATGTAATATCTGCAAAGAAAGAACTGTCCGACTAAGAAAGAACACCGACTAAGGCCCAATGCCAAACCTGTAAATACTGTTTATTTATGTATGCCTTGTATATGTGAACATCTATTCATAATTATAATGTCATGTAAACATGTACTGGGAATAAAAACGTTTAAAGAAAAAAAGAGAGTATGAAACCTGTGTTGTATGACATTGTGAAGACCAACAAAACAAGGTACAAGGTGGACATTGACCTACAATCACATGGACATGAGGTCCTGAGGCTATCACCTTATCATTGTGACCAGTCGTGAAAACATCAACATGCCAGTATCTGACATTATAGTGACGAGTTGGTATGGACAAACTTTCATGTCCTGAGACTAACACCTTATCATTGTGACATAGACCCCATAGAACTTGTCTGGGGAATTGTAAAGGGCGATGTTGCAGAACCAATACAACATCCAAATTATCCGATGCGGAGAGGCTGGTCAGAAATAGTTTAAACAAGATTGGTAAATGAGATTGGGTACTTGACAGTGACAGTGATAATATTTCAGAGCAGGAGTTTTGAGTTTATCCCTATGTTTCGCAATACCCTTTAGCTGTGCTGTTTATTGTGCATACCCCCGTGTTACAACAGTCATTAAAACACCAACATGCCAGTATCCGAAATAATAGTGACGAGAACCTTCATGTCATCTGAGACGATATGTTGCTTTCCAATGTTTATTTATTCATCCGTTCGATTTTGCAGCAAACGGACTATATCCCTTTTTTTCAGTTATCAGTCAGCTCCAAAGTTGTGCCAAATAAATGTTTATTAATAAAGCAACTGTTGTGTTAAATTGCTTGTTGTGTTGAGTTTGCACAAAATACACTATACGTATAAGCAGATCGCATGCTTTTTATTAAGTTTCAAAATGAATACAAATATGACAATAAAATAATTAGGATTATAAGACAAAATATAAAGACATACATTGACTTCGTTTTGAGTCCTGACGTTTTTAGCACTGGCAGATGATTAAACTTTAAAATGTTTTCATTTGTTATAATAAAAATGAAGATGGAAATATTATCGAGTAAAAAGTTTCATTTTGTTGATCAATCTATACCTATACTATCAATTGCGCATGCGAGTGGCGCAGCAAAGGTCACGAACCAGTCGAAAATACTAGGATATCATCCGGGTACTCAGGGAGAAAAACAATAACAAAAGCAACAACCAGTGCGCGGAAATTGCTATGGATGTGTTCATCATATGATTGCTTTAATCATGTTTCTTTTACACGGTCGGCTTCCGTGTGGGATGTGTTCACTTCCATCAACCACCAGCTTGTAATAACACGTCACATGAGATTAGCCATGTGCTATAATTACACCCAAACTTCAAAGCGTACCCCTTGTCAATGTCCTGAGCCTTATAAAATTCCGAGTCGACACCTTCTCAAACTATTGTCATGTAAGTGGTTATAATTCCTGAGCATTAGAGAACAGATTGGCTTGCTTATTTTGGAATTTAATGCTTTTCATACACTCGAATCTCATGAACTATTTGTCTCTGGAATCATCTGTGATATGAACTTGTGTAGTTATTTCTCTAGAAATTATTTAACGCGATCTAAAATGAATAATGCATTAAACATTTAGTCATCTTTTATTGTAAAATGACCAAATTAATTAGTTACACTATGAAGTTTTTAAAAGGAATTCATTTGGGTTGTTTTTGCCTCAGTCCGCCCAAGTGTGTGGACAACATAACCAACTATCTATTAACAAGTTCAAGATATTTCTTGAATACACCAACTGCATAACACCGTCTCTGACCACAAACCCAAACGGGTTGTTCTCTATTCGCCTACATCCCAATTCGCCTACAGTCTTAAAACAACATTTCATGGTCTGTTGACTGTTGATTACGCAATGATAAACCACCCAAACGGTCCATCCCTTGTGACAGGTGTTAATTAGAGGGTACCAATTAGAGAATGTATTCTACTACAATAAGCCTATTATTCCCTGGCAAGGGTTCACTTTTATGACATGTAATAAACCCTGTCCAGTCAGTCAGTGGGTCCGGTAAACTTTTATTTAATCCATGATGTAACGTAGGTCTATGTAATTTGTATTTATGCAAACCGTGACAGGTAAAAAATATTTGCGCTTCTGTGGATAACAAGTAAACCATACACTTAAAACGGTATTTTGGAAAATGCTAGCCATACCAAGGCAAATATAACAGTCAATATCAATTTTGACACTTAGAACAACAAGGACGCAGATGAGTGAAGTTATACCAGGGATAATCTACGTCTTATAGTCTCACTGGTTATACTAATATATAGAATTGGTTCCTAGTTGATCGCATAGGAGGACGAATACACAGTCTATACACTCATGGGGATCCTTGGGAAAGGGGAAACTGAAAGAAGTAGTGGTAAAATCCTTCCTAAATTTCCAAAATTTCCAAGCCTGGAAATACCATGTTTCCAATTTTGGAAATTTTGGAAGTATGATATTTCCAAATTGGAAATTTTGGGAAATCACCATTTTTTCTTCTTGTGTAGAGTCATGTGTTTGGTAACAACTTAGATTGTTTGAACCATGTCCATGTTGACTATAGTGCCTTGGTACTGCCTTAAACGTGTTTTTTATCCCTGATTACCCTCAATGTTGATTGGTATCTGAGTGTAGATATTGTTAAGTGGCATCTTATAATGTACGTGGGGCGGGAACACCTAGTATCATCACAATAGTTATTAACAGACATGCTCATTATATCGTCTGAATTGTACAATCACTTCTACTTTTTATCAGATATATCTTCAGACCCGTGAAGATCCGGGGTAGAATAGGTCTTCAGCAACCCATTCTTGTTATAAAAGGCGACTATGCTTGTCGTAAAGGCGACTAACGGGATCGGGTGGTCAGGCTCGCTGGACTTGGTTGACACATGTCATCGGTTCCCAATTGCGCAGATCGATGCTCATGCTGTTGATCACTCAGTGATTGTCTGGTCCAGACTCGATTATTTACAGACCGCCGCCATATGGCTGGAATATTGCTGAGTGAGGCGTAAAACTAAACTCACTCACTCACCAGATATATCTTCTAGATATGGAAAGGGTTTTGTTGTTTTTATAGGACGGGTAACTCCACAGAAGGAAACCGTGAGTGCAGTGTTTATTAATAGAGTGCAAATTATATGGGTAATTACAAAATAACTACAAGAAGGCTCTACGATAGTACAAACAGCGACACAACAAAATGCCAAGGTTATGTGTTCAGATAACACTGTGATATGAAAACAGTAACAAACGTAACTACCATAGTCACACAATGGAAACGACACCTAAGGTGTCCAGAGAGATTACAAGAATACTTGAAAGGCAGAAGAAGCAATGAACCATTGTACACAGTAGCCTTTCTCTATGAAATAGAGGCAACTTTTCAGAGGTTCAAAAATATAATGAACTCAGGAAGAACATGCAGTTTTGCAGTTCACATCTAAAAAGGTTTGAAAGTTATATTTCCATCCACCTGGGTACAAACTCACGATAAAATTATCTCCTATAGTACAAATAGCGACACAACAAATGCCAATGTTATGTTTCAGAAAACACAATGTGATATATAAACAGTAACAAACGTAACTACCATAGTCAGACAATGAAAATGACACCAAAGGCTTCCATTCCAGAGAGATTACAAGAATGGCTGAAAGGCAGCTGAAGCAATGAACCATTGTACACAATCGCCTTTCTCAACGAAAATGAGGCAACTTTTCCGAGGTTCAAATATAATGAACTCAGGAAGGACATGCAGTTTTGCAGTTAACGTCTGATAGGTTTGAAAGTTAAACTTCCATCCACCTCATACGTATTAATTTCATAGATGACCGTTAGGGAAACGCAATTATGTTGCAGACTATTTCTAATTTAAGATAAAGTAGACCGAAAGTGACATGTTGAGAAACAATTGGTAACAAAATGCATGTTCTTTGCAAAACATATTAGTTGTAAGATCACACGACTTTTCAAAACAATGAAGTGTCAGAGATATTTCTGTACAATTACCCATTCATCTCTATTGTTAGGCGTTGATTCCCAAGTTGAAACGATAAGTTAACCAGAAATCAGTCTGTGAAAGAATTGGATGTGAAACTGCCAATCAACGAAGAAATGTAATATAACTGGAACTGTACTTTTTGAAGGTCACTAAGGTTACAAATCTCTACAAAACACTTCAAAGGAAGTACAATGGCGGTACAAGATAAAGTGTCAGTACATATTTAGTGGCATTACAAATGCAGTGACAATCTAACAAAAGAAGCATTGAATACAGCAATAAAAGACAGTTATGATGATATTCACCAATTCAATTTCTTCCAAATTCTTCTCAAATACGTTATGCTGGAAAGGCCTATGCGGTTTGATTCCTTCCCGTACCTTCCTGAACTCAGTTTAATACAAATAACTATTACAAATAGAATGAATAAAGTTAAATGCATTGTTATATTGCCACAGGTACAAAAAGAAGGAAACAAAACACTCTTTGAATGCTATATCCGTTCTATACTGGCCAAAAATAGTTAGGGATATATGTACATTTTGAAATTGTGAATGATGATCTATTTATTCCTTGACACACTGATGAAATATCAATCTTAAAAATACCAATATCCTACCTTATTTTGTCCAGTATACTTTTACATGTTTCACTATTGTTTTGGTCTCAAACGCGGTTACCTACCCTAGATATTTGCAACCCTTTTCGAAACAGGTGGTAGACCATTTAACGTCTCCCCTTTCATTATCCTGACAAATTTTCCAACACCTTGATTACTGATTAGGTTTCGTGATAAATAGGACTCGGACCGAAACTTAACAACACATCGTATGCCAAGACACATTCTGTCAATCGTCAGAGACAAAATTTGAAATCCATACCTGTCCTATACAATTAACAATAAAACCCTATGCGCCCACAGACATTTAATGGAACGACTAGCATATAGTCCTGTGGCCGTGAAATGACTCTATGTTACGTTTATGTTGCCTAGTTTTATCATATCGAGTCGCAGTTGTTTAAAGCATAAACACATTCAACCTTAGTGTTAGTAATAAAGTCATCGTCCTGTATAAGCAAGGCAGAAAACATCTCCGTTGCCTGTCGCTCTCGAGGAGTTCCACTATGACATCCACTCCATCATACTAACAGAGACGTCGCCCCAAAATCCAAAAGGTCAGGCTTTGCTCCAGCGTCTCTCTTCCGTCAAGTTGTGAATGCTGGCACCATCGATGATTAACTGGAATAAACCCGACCATTACCACACTGATAATCACAAAATTGCTACACACTGGAATATCAAATGAAACTGTATTCCATATTGTTTACTTTCAATGGAATAATTACCCATATACACCGGCTTGGTAAATTGTATAAACCTTTGGCTTTACGTTTCCATTCAACAGCTATTTGAACCATGTATATATCCTAATGGGTGTCATTTACATGCTATACATACCCTGCATAATTCCATCTTTGAGGGTTATTTGAATCTCCATTGCTTTCTTCCAACAGCCATTGCTAGATCCTAAACGAACCCCGTTGTCCCCCAAACATCATCTACCATTATAGGTTGATAAGGACACGGTCACTGATCCCATCGTAGCCTACGCTGAAACCTCACAGTCGAAAAAATGAGGTCAGTTTGTTTCCATTTTATCTTGATACCCCATCTGCAAGAGAATGATAAAAGAAATGAAACAGTTCATATTTTGTACACCAGTTCAACAACTTTCGTTAATGATCGAACAAGAAATTGTCAGAAGCAATGTCCATAAAGTAAATGTCTTATCTATATTTATGATATCCTACATTGTTTCTGGTTTTGGTGTGATATACAGACCACAGTTGAAATATAACTAAATGTGTAAATTATTTTGATAACTTTATACAAAGTGTCAGTATTCTTCTTTACCTTTAGAAGCTGCTGTCGCCGTCCCATTCATTATCAAACCTGAACTTCTGTTGATGGACCACACGGAAATGAATAAATGACCCATTACATCAAAACATACATACCAAAACATTTCATAATTCGCTGTTTCACAAGTATTAGATGTGTGATTTTGTTGTGTAGGATTGATTGTGGGAGACGAATCCTAATTTTATTTTGGATATATATTCATATTTTATGTTTAGTCAAAACCAAGGCACCTAGATTGTTAACAACGATGAGTTGGCGTGTTGCTGGGTACCAGTCTAACAAGGAATCTGCACTAGGAGGCCGCAGGGTTATGGTATGTAAGGTCTGTGTTTATGCATACTCACGCCTGTGCAAGATCCTAAAAATACTCAGACGCAAATATTGATCTCACCGGATTGTGCCACCTGTACTGTCCACAAAGACCTTCTTAAACTCTCCCAGGCTCCAGATGACTTGACAGATATGGTGACATTGTTGTAGCAGGCCCTGTAGTCATGGTCATGGTGAGTAGTCGCCAAGCAGCTCCCTGGTAGTGACCATTATATCGTTTTGTTGGCGTATACCCTATATCCGGGGGATAACGTTCCCCTGGAACCTTTCCAACACAAAACTACAAACCCTTGCAATTTGAATGTACGTTAATACGGCCAATAGTTGTGGTTTTTGGAAATACAGTCTCTCATCATGCGTCTGCCTACCTTCGATAGGTGGACTAGGACTTAGAACTGCCAAACACTGAAACAGTCCTAGAAGGGAATGATTTTCCAGTAGTATCCAGAAGCTTTGATAAATCCAGGAATGTTTAGTATGTACGGCTTAGCTGAACAGCACAAGGAGATGTTCACTACCGAACCTTTTTGATTCACTAATACATTGTAATTCTACTCTATCCAAACCGGTGATTCCATGGCATCTGTGCCTCGGTAATTGCAACTTATTGTCGGGAAATTGCTCGAGTCATTTTGTACATAGCTGTAACATAAATGTCAGTTTATTACATCAGGTTTTCGCGGAATTGACAGTTTAGACTACATCGCGCGGTCAATTATTCGCGCAATCAGTAATTGCCAGAACTGCCAGCTGTCTCTTTGGCCGCCACTAATAGCAGTGAAAAACAAACAGAGTGGCTTTAACCTGTCAGGCGGCGTTTATTGCTTACCACAGGAAACTCCCTATCTGTGCGATATATACTAGTACACAGTAATCCGTTTACTTCACGGAAGAGATGAAAACACATCAGTCTTATGTTCCGAATTCTGACGATCTGACGAATTAACTTCTACTGTATATGAAGCTCTTTTGTGATTTCAAACAAGCCGGGTTGTTGTGAATGAGATGATTGAGTGTTAAGTGACTATTCGCTTCATGATGTACTGGTAAATAAAATCTTAATGAATAAATAAAATACTGCTGTATTATTTCTTTCCGAGTCGTTTCATGGTAATCTGTTTTGTATCAAACCATCTGTCATGTGACCAATTTCCATGGCGGCCACAAACACATTGCTGTTTTCGCTTAATCTGGCGATGGATTTGGCTCATTATTTAATTATGTTTTTGGAAATCCATTACAGCGACAGTTAAGTGTGATTCTTTATGCTACTATCAGTCGTCATTTTAAGATTCCCGTAGATTTCTGTCTTCAAACTTGATGTGTTATGGTAACAACTCAGGGGCGAGCGTGGCTAGACTGAATGAATGACAGGTTTATTCGCTGGGTGTATAAATTTTCGCTTAAAATGTTTTTGCGAAAAGCGCAAAAATAAAACCTGGCGAAATATAATACGCTTACAGTATAGTCACCTTTACAGTAGTAATTGCTATTGCGTGGAGTACCCAGAATTCAGTCCTAAGAATAATGAGAGTTCTTTGCACATACATTTGAGCTTTCAATTCATTTAGCTAAGCTAGGGTAATTATAGACTATCAATGACAGCCTTTACATTATGAATGCTGATGCGTCAATTCTATTTTATGCTGCCCTCGCCAACCAAAAATTCTGTACTTTCATTGTTTTTCCCTTTGCAGTAATTTTGTATTGTTTGGTACACGGTAGTGTATTTTATTATGTAATTGTTCATTGTATACCAATCATTGTTCTGTTACTTGTTATACAAAGTATTTGAACAACGGTACCCCTCAAGGCAAGAATTGAAGGATGTCAATTTCTTAGTTTTGAGAACCACGACGTTTGAGGTTATATTCTTACTCTTTCATCAGGTGAATGTTGTATGCTAGTTTCACACCATATTCTTTCTCTACGTTCGCAGTTACTTCAGGCTCCGTATGCCCAGCGTGGGGAGAATCGAGAACAGCCAACTCAAATGTATCAGGCTTATCTGGCGGATGGTACACAAAGGCCATATAGGCCCATTTCTCTTCACACATGCTGGATATGGGAGAGATCTGGGATGAATTTGAAGGCCGCAGCATTTGGACATTGTGAGTTGCCACTGCTACGAGAATCTGGCCCTGTAGCCCAAAACGGTCAAATAGCCCTTGGAACAAGAACTGTTTGTTCTCGACGTGCACTCACCACTCCTACCCCCAGTAGACACTTCGAACCACCCCACAGCGATTCCAATCCGAGACAGACGGAGCATAACTCATCTGTGAAAACATCAGTCCTCCACCAATCGAGGTTCTGAAATTGTTCCGAGCATTGGTCGCCGCAGTCTGAAACATCTGCCGAGATCGATCACCCGTATCTAGTGAGTCCTGTCTGGCGGTTTTAAATTAATGGCGTTTTTGGTAGCGGAAATGAGCAGCCACCCGACATTGAGCATTCTCCATGGACCACCCCACTGACCACCCAAACAAACTATGTACAGTCGTGAATCTTCGGTTAATGCAGTTATTTGGCCGTTTAAAATTTATAACGATCAAACATTTAAGCTTCCTTAAATCGACAAGAGCTCCTACTTCAGAATATATGTTCTTCATGTTTTGCACAGCGACTAAAAATATCATAAGGTTTGTGTAAACTATTTGATCTGATATTGAAGAAATATTTACCGCTTTCCGAAACGAACACTACCGCCATTTCCACGTCTAAAATCGAAAACCATTTAAATCCACCAGTTCGTCACTATACCTATATATATGGGCCAAGTTTGGGTGAGATTACCGTACAGCGTCCATGATCTACTCGAGAAACGACCTCTTGGCACAAACTGCCGCAGCTGTGACACTCGCGGTATGTAAATAATTCAAGGTGTCACTCGTATGCTATATTTACCAATAAATACAAACTTCAGCCATTGCCCCTCTCTTTTATCCTCACAAACTCATGTCACTGTTATAGACAATGAAATACACGTTCAGTGGCAGATAGATACAACCCAAAGCTCTTTCAACTCTCTTTATAGTTTTCCTCGTGTTATTTATATTTGACGTGTTCATTGTATTCGACCTTTGTGAATTTCTTGTGAAGATTCTACTACCCTTTACACAAGTGGAATTTAGGAAATTTGACGTTTGCATTTGACATTTATCAAACGACTGATTTAAGAAACTGGAACACTCTCTACTAACATAGAAGACGTTTAGAAGCAACTAAGGTAGCATGATGTTTGCATGGCAAACAACATAACCCCTAAACAAGATGGCTTAAAAGAAAGTTAGAAATAAAACATCTACCGTGCTCACCAACCTTGGCTATGTTGTATATCACTGAAGAGGAATCCTTGCCCTCAACAACGTTAGCAGTATCACTACCGTTACTGTTCAGTAGGCAGGTGCGTTTCTTCTTCAAATCCAAAGGACAGATGCTGGGAGGACATCCGACATTCTGATGCACAGGTGTAGAGAGACTGACTCCCCGAACTTTCTGAACACCTGCTATGTTCCATGTAATTTGCTTGAACGAACTACTTCGTCCAAACAAGTATCACCGCATCGACGAACTTCTTATAGATTCCTTGGGGATTTAGGAAATCCATCTTGTGGCATCGATGAGGCCACCTGACTTAACTGTCGCTTGATCAACATTCCTCGTATTTGAGTTATGTTAACATTGCAACTTAAACGTACAACCATGTTCATTTCTAATGTTTTGATTTAGTGCTAGAGACATCAATAGAAGAAGAGGCATGTGTGATGTGTTTTCCAGCAAGATAATCACTTTTACGACGTATGAAGATTTGAGTATGTGGTTGAATTCAGCTCACATTCAAAGATGCTCATAAGTATGTGGACTTGAGAACGCACAGCAATAAAATGTGCAACACAAACTTGTGAGGTCTTTATGCTCTAATTGTCTAAGCAAATGATGCTTAAATATCTGGAGTATGTTGTTCCACTACTGTACTATTTTATAAATTTTCTTATTTCTTTTGGGGTGGGTGGGGTGTAAACCGAGCCACAATTTGCATGATCATAATTCCATTTGACTCAAGGATAGGTTTGTCATAGGCATCTTTCAGTTGGTGGCAAGTTGATGGAAAAAGAGTCTCAACTCGTCATTTTCAACAGCACAAAAGCGCCACGCTGCCATGCGACGAAGCCTGTAAAACAAACTAGACAACGAAGCAATCGATAGTATTGTTGGAGTTGGATTGATGTGCATTCATCAGTTATGACTGTATACAGATATACAGAGCTTCTAATACTTATAAGTAACAAAACGCTGGCAAAATACTGTTTTGCATAAACACCAAAGGCGTCTCATAGTTTTGTGATGTCATCTATTATTCTCACAACATATGGGTGGCCAGTTAGGATGAAATCCAGAATCCTGTCATGACAGAGAACAGGGGCGTAAGATATATTCTGGAAGAGGTTAACTTCACGTATTGAAGGGGACACTAGGATCTTGGTCATTTGGACACACCTGTTTTAGACAAAGTACATGTAAAAATTTATAAAGGCAAAAAACACCATAACGAAACCTAGTTCTGAACAGATATAATTTTCTTGGAATACACAGATTTCACCAAAGTATTACAAACTCTGATGGTTTACGTAAGTGACCTGCAGAGCCTGTCAATTGATGATACACGAATGTCAATAGCCATTGACAGTCATGATGTGGGTCAAGGCCACCTCGAGGGCGTAAAATCCTGATAAACAAATCAGAACCACCCAACCTATAGATAGAGGCTATGACGCAAGTTAGTTTGTAATGGTAAATATTAGTATTGTGTAAGCTTAAGGTCGCAGAAAAGTTCAGTCGAGAAAGTATGTTTACAATTTTATTTGAATGTCTCTTAAAAATTTGTTTAAGCCTGATCGCGAATCTCTACGTAGTGGTTATAATAATAATACGATGATCCGGTAATCAAACCAACCATACTGGAAATTTGAACTTGCCCTAGGCAAGGCACAGAACCGACCAAGAATATCTTCCACACTACTTGAGTGTGCGAAAGCGGCGGAAATCCCCACTTAAATGGCAAGTTTGCTTTTTAATCCGTACTTGTGGCACGCTATACCAATGTATGCTTACCTGAAGGAGCAAAATCTCCGAGATCAGTTCCGGCGGGCTTCAAAGATGCACATGCGCCGTGAGACAGTTGAACCTACTAACCTTTGCATGCATGAGCAGCATGTTAAAATGGCAGCAGACCCAAACTTCAAATGGATGTCCGCGTTAACCTCTCCTCTTCCAGGTGCAAACTCTTCTGGTATAATGCCAATTGGCCCTGAAATTTCTGAACCTCATTAATTCTTCTTCTTCTTCATTTGCAGACCTTGCTGAAAACCCTGTTTATATTTCTTTTCATTCTATTTTACATTGTACCATCGACAATTTTGATAAACGAGGCCAAACAGATGAATCTTTTCCTCCAAACAAGTGAAATTCTCACTATTAAATGACACATTATTTCTATGCAACATTCTGCGGACTGTACATAACATGAAGTAAATTGTTGTGGTTATGCTGCCGCTCGAACTTCAAACAGTTTCAAAAGAAATTTG